>NC_090935.1:368713867-369016897 GCF_040938575.1 Ambystoma mexicanum
CAACCTCGTAGCACCCAGATGGCGATTAAAGGTAATATGGAGACAGCAAGAGAACATGTGAGGTCTACGGATCTGCTGCAGTCTTGATCAAGTTCCAGAACCACCCCTCCACTCCATCCCCAATAGCTTTTCTGAAAAGTCTTTGAATGAGAATAATATACAAAGCTCTACTGGATATGCAGATATATGACCTAATCATTTGCTTTGAAAGAAGTTGCTACTGTGGTTTAAGTGGATCCTTAAATATACTCAATTTATGGCATTTGATTATCCCGTCCTTCGAATTTGCTTCCATTACTTTCCCACTACTGATGTCGTGCTTTCACATTTATGAATTGGGATTTCTCTAGCACTATGCAACATTCCCTATCTCTAGCATGACCGTGCTACAAATGGCGCAGATGCAGGTTCTCAAAACTCCTCTAACATCTCAGATTCCTCATCTGATAGATAGTTATTCAGCGTCAGCTGCTAGGAAATATGTCGACAGGGGGCGTAGTGCTGCTTAATATCGTCGTCACGACTTCCCCATCGTGTACAGCCGCCCCATTCCTTGACAACAGACGTGACATCGGTTTCCATATAAAAGGATACAATACGCCCGCGCTTCATCCACTTCCCCACTTTCTTACCCCCAGGCTCAGTCTGCGAGAAGGAACATGCAGTAACGGGGAAAGGCATAGAAATAAACAACAGCAAATCACAGGGGGAGAAATCAAAGCGGCTTCGAGGGCGGAGCCGCCCCCACCACTGCTGCTGCTGTCTGCTTGCATCTACAGGCCCTCTTGCCCCTTCCAGAGCACAGGAAACGCCTCTCCCCTGCCTGGATTGCGGGAGCTGTGCCTTCCTGCCAAAAGGGACATAGCGTCAGTAGCCTCTACCCCTAGAGGCAAAGCTAAAGACAGGTTGTACCAGGTGTTGTACAGCTTGGCCCATTGACTTGGCGGCTAGCTTGAACTCCTGGAGTCGTCGGCTTTGGGGCTGAAGAGATTCTAGTAGTCAAAAGCAATGTCCAGCAGCTTGTTTCGAACATTTGGTGAGAACCCAGATGTATGCCTGCTTAATACTGTGGCTGACTCCATGGATCTGCCGATGCAGTCCGCAATGTCCAATCCCGTCTGCAGTGACTGCTGGGCCACTTCCTTGCCATCATCTACCAGCCTTTGATAGCCCTTTCGCATCTCCCCTCTGGAATATATTCGGCAGCCACACCAATAGCCGTCCACAGACCAAATGGATACTTGGAAAACCCACAAGAGGCGTTGACCGTCTTTAGCTTCCTGACGAGAAGATTGTCTTGGCCAAAGCGCCAACCTTCTTCCCCTACCTATCGGTCAGGAGAATTGACTTGGATGTGGCCGGTCTGGTAGAAACTGTGGCCGCCTGTTAGGGGAGTTTTCCTAAAGTCTACCAACAAGTGAGACTAAATTATCTCTTGGCATACAGGCCCCAACTCTTAGTATAAGTCTGTATTACCCAAAGGTCTGGTAGAATTGGTAGAAAGGCAGAGCAGCCAGGCTTATCTTATGAGAAGGATGCAAGCTGTAGGTAAGTACAATGAACTCAGTCAATACATAGGCCCAAAGAGAAACTCTCACACACTTGCAGTTATAATAGACATTTATTTTATATACACAAGGCAAAGTTATATTCAGGAATGTAAGTACTATTTAAGCTAATCAACACAATAGAAAACAACAGCAATACTTTTAGGTGAGTAACCCAATAGCAATGTAATGTACCAGTCATGAACACAGTTCAATGATAACTCAATCCACTTATTAAAGTCACTCAGACAATGTTCTGTTGTAATGAATAAAAGGGTTATTCAGCCTCAGCAATAGCAGCATACCACTTTGTAATTGTTTTCAATGATTCCAATACTTTAGAACTCCATTCCTCGCTATTTAAAGAGTTTTTCAGGACTTCAAGATGGCCGCCGGCACTGTCTGTTTTAGCAGCCCCACCACCCAGCTATAAAGCTGTGCAGGAGGAAATGAGCTGAACCCCAGGGAACCTATTCCGACTAAGTTCGGAGAGAAAAGAAGGAAGAGCGGATGTTAGTCAGAAACCTGTGCAGTTCCCTTAGGCACCACTGCAAAAGATTTAGGACTACAGGTGGTTGGCAGTAACCCCAATTGGTAGCAGTCTGTACCAACTAGATTTACCTGGTAGCTGTGGCTGAGCAGTCAGACTTCTCTCAAGATGAGTTAGGCAGTATGCAGAGTATACACAATAGGTACAGAGACACAGTAGTACAAGCAAACACTCACCAGAGCTTTGTTGTAAAAGTATATAATTATTTAAAGACACTTGTAATTTACACTAGCACAAAAAGAGGTAAGTAAATTCAACACACTATCACTAGATGTACATCCCTTATTCCTTATCAGACAAGTCTTAGTTAACACCACTTATTTCCAGACAGAGGTGAGCGCTTAACTAAAGATGTCACTCCAATAAGTTAAGAACAAGGGAGGGAAAAAGGCAGTAATTAGGAAAAGCACACAACACAATACTTTAGAAGCACCCATCAAGGCAGGAAAGTCAAGTCTACTTGTGATCAAAAAGTTCAGAGGACAGGCTCCCTCTTTGAGAGAACAGAGCACCAATGCGCCCAAGATCACACAGTTTTAAAAGTCTTTAAAAGTCTTGCAGGGAGTTCAGAAAAGAATTAAGTCAGCTCAGAAAAGTTCAGTTAGCCAGCCTATGACCAACCCAAGTGGAAGCTTTAAGAGTCCCCCCACACAGACCGTTGCGAGGGAGGCCAGGCGGACACAGTACCTTCAAAGTGGAGAGGATCCTCCAGCGGGGGCAGTTGTTCCTGGCAGCAGGTGCAAGTCACGGCGTCGTCCAGAGGAAGAGATGGTCTCGACGTGGAGGAAAGCTGAAGGTCGTTGCACTGCCAGGGAAGAAACCAGCCACGGAGTTCTCCGGTTAAAAGGTAAGGCCCTTTTATTCGCGGTGGTGGAAAAACCGTGGTATCCCGGTTGCCGGGGTGCTTGGCATAGGCAAGGCGGCCACAAGATGATCCTGGAAGGCGAAAAGACGGGCAAACTGGTTATCCCCACCAGTCAAAGGAAGAAGACTCTCCGGACTGGAGATCTCTTCTGTCGTCGGGAAACGTGGTGAGACGGTCCAGCAGGGCTCCACCGGTGGTGTCGCCGTTGCAGGTCGGCTCAGCTTCTCCCTCTTCGGATTCTTTAGGTCCTGTGGCGACTTCTGAAGTTCCATGTAACGCTCACCTGACTCCCACGGAGGCGCTGGCCTGGTTCGCACTGCTGTGACCTCTTCTAAGGTGATGCGCAGGGTTCGGAAGATGGACTGGACCGGGCCCCCAAATCTGGCTTGTCTGGCTCGCAGAAGTATCCTTCTGTAGGCAAAAATAGGGGATTAACTGTCTGCGGGGTAATGCAATCGGCCTCCTACTTTCCCCTCTCACCCTCCTCGAAACCCTTCTGTGATTCCCCGTAGCGTCTCACCTTAGGGTCTGGAAGGACGAGCTCTCCATCCTGCTTCTGATGCAGGGGCGCGTTGGTATCCAGTTACTTCACTGGATTTTCGGATTGGTGAGAACCAAACTTGCTTGGCTTCCAGGTAAGTTTTTTGATAAGAGGTTCCCCTTGTGTCCATGCATTAATGTACTAATGCTAGTGTCTTTTTCCCCATAGGGGCCGGGGTACGGAATGCCGGGGAACAGGCACTGACCCGAGATGAAAGGTGAAATCCTTGTAGAAATCAGGTAAGTCTTTAATGAGCGTTTCTTTGGTAATGTCTTTTCATTCGCTCATTAATGCTGATGTCCTTTTTTCCCCTTAGGGGCCGGGGTCCGGAAATGCCAGGATGCGGCGCGGACCCGAAATGAAGAGGGAATGAATCAACAGGTAAGTCTTAACATGGAGATTTAGCTTTCCTTATTCCCTTCTCTCGCTCACCTTTTGTTCTTGCCTTTTTCTCCCTAGGCGCTGGGGCGTGACTGCGAATCCGGATGATCGCTGCTGAACATGGAGGCGCCCTGTGAAGGTGAGTGGAATGCGGCGCTGCAGCGATCGACGCGATCAGCTTTTAAATAAAAGTCTTCCTTTTCAGAATTGGCGGCGAGATGTCTCCGGGATGCGGATTTTAGCAGGTAAGGACTTTTCCTTCTTCTGTTCTCTTCTTCTCTTCCTTTGCAGGTGATCCAGGATGCTGGCAGGCGTGGCAGAAGTCAGGATGCAGGAGCAGACACGGTGAGCATCCAGCTGCTAGATGCAGAACAAAGCGAAGCACGTGTGGCTGTTCGGGTGGGGTTTAAATAGCCTTGGAAGAAGTTCCAGGTATGTATGCTTCCTCCAATCAGGTATGTATCCTTCCCCGACCACGCCCGGATGGTAAATTAGTCCCACAGATAAAGTAGTTCCTTTCAGGCCTCAAGGAGGCCGGGATCCTGCAGCATGGTCTGCATCAGGTAAGTGCACCCAAGCACTCCCATAATGAGCCTGGCGCCAGGACTGATGTCTTTTATGAGCCTGGCGCCATAGGCGCCAGGACACTGTCCAAAGGGCCCCTATATGGGGTTGCTAGGCCTTTCCTTGGGGACTGGATGTCCGCTTTCGGGGACACAGGGCTTGAACCGGCTCCCCGGGAGCGGGCATCATGACATTCCAGTCCCCAAAGCCCTGCTTTTATGCAGCAAACCCCCATTCATTCAGCCTAGCTGTCAATCAAACATGCTAAGTGGTGAGCCGGGCGGCTCACCACTTGGGCCAATCACACAAGAGTGCGACTTGAGTTGCCAAGGCAACTCAGTCCAGGGTGCCTAAACCCCTCCCGCACCCCCTGTGGTACCCAGACAGAGTGGCACCACTTTTGGAGGCTTCTGTGGAGAAGCCCACCAAAAAGTGGAACAAAGGGCTCGACTTGGGTTGGAGTGACAGAAGCCAACACAAACGCCATTTTGGAACCGAGTTTCGGCAAAAAATACCAACCAGTGATTTTATATTAATTTAATAAACCGGCGGTATGTTCAAAGCTATATTAAAAAGTGGTAGCCTCGAACAATGGGAAAATCCTATAGGAAAATATTTGCGGTCGAATAAAAAAAGTAGTATCCACTGCCACCAGCCAAAACTCGATCATGGGGGGACGGAGACGTGCCCCCTCGAACAACAGACCCCGGGGCAATCAAATTGCCCCAACCAGTACGTCCACAATATGATGGTTTGTACTGGTTTCTGTTCATAATTTGGGACTAGTAAAGCCAATGGTGACTTTACATGCCCTGGGAGACAGTAGTCAGTCCCAGGGTATGAGTCTATGTTTGGGGGTCGCTACGACACCCCTGGGTTACGGCACTGAGGGTGCTGTGTAGCCCACATCCCAAAAACACATGAAGCCCTATGGGGTAAAGGACCCCATAGCCCATAAAACACATTCAAAGTCAAAGGAACACCTCAAATCATGTCTAAGAGTGGGAGAAAAAGAGTCTCACTCTTAGCAGGAGAAAAAATAAACCCCACAAAATCCGGCAAAGCTGCTGGGGGACTCACTAGGTTTGGGAAATTAGCCTTTACAGAGAATTCTCCCTAACAGCGGAGCGTCTATGCGCTGAGATGGGAGGAGGAAGAGGGAGACAGGCCCGAGCCCTGGGACAGACGAGAGCGGAAAGGAGACCAATGGACCCCAAAGGGAGGAGCGGAGGAGAGGGGCACGGAGTGGCAGCCCCGGGACAACAGAGTCAGCACCCAGTTAGAAAGTAGGGCGCCGGAGGAGCAGGCTCATTGGCGGAGCGGACCAGTTGGGCGGCGCGGGACACCGGCCCCGGGCAAGAGGCGGTGTGCCCGGAGGTCGAACCGGGATGCAGGAAGGCACAGAAAACGGCCCAGACCCCCAGAGGGGCCTCTCGAGAGCGAGAGTCTGAGGCGGGGAGGAGCGGCCCGGGCGAGCTCAGGCAGTCCCGCAGCGGGCACTGCTGCAACATCGACCCCGAAAGGGGAGTGTGAGGAAGGAGATCCGCTCACGGGCCCCCAGAGAAGACCCGAGCGGGAAGAGCTGGCAAGCACACCGAGGCTGCAGGAGAGCCTGACCTGACCCCCACACAAAGGGGAACAAAAATTGCAGTGAATCCAGGCCCCAGGGAGCCGTGGGTACGGGCTGCTACGGAAGGGGAGCTACGCGGCGTGCGTAGTGAAGTTGTGTATTGGACTATTGTTGGCCTCTGGCCGGTGGACAACGCAGCCAGGTACAAAAAAAAAAGGCCTGCACTACCCCCAGACACCGGCAGCCCGCCATCCGCAAGGACGAGGAGCTTAACAAACTGCTGGGCAAAGTCACCAGTGCCCGGAGAGGTGTCCTGCCCAACACCTGTGCTGGGCTGCCGCCCAAGAAGACCAAGAACAACAAGGCAGGAGGCAAGGCCAACAAATAACAGCCTAAGTCACACACTCCCCATCAAAACAAACCCGTACAAAGAGTATAGCAGCTGGATAGCAGTGACGCCACTCATCTACGCAGCACAGGTGAGACGCCCCACGGGCGCCACATAAGACCGGGCGAACACCCGACGAGGGGTAGAGCCTGCGGACAGGAAGGGAGCTAGCGGCTCCACAGATCAAGGGATATATACGGCCCCTGTGGCAGAAGCAAGGGACTTACTCCCTGCGCACCCTCTCGCTCAACGAGGGGTAAGGAGGGCGGCGCAGTGGGGATAAGGCTGAGGACGGGCCCCCCCACCCGCTCAGCACACTAGAGAGGAGGGGACTTCCCCGACACACAGGGCACCATTGCCCCTAAGGGGGACCCTGAAGCTTTGCAGGAGTACCAGGAGAATGATAGACACTCGAGGAGGAGAGGCACCAGGCCCCCCGGGGGAGCAAGTGGACAGCAGAGTCGGCGGAGAGGGACCTCACAAGAATAAGGGGAAGGATCTGGACAATAAGACAGCAGAACCCTCGAGGAGCCACAGGCGATGGGGTAAGACCTGCAAGAGGGGATCAAGAGAGAGACACTCAACGGAAGGGAAGGGCGGCACACGCACCCAGGAAGGACGCCACAAGAGACACCACTTTCGTACATGGAATTGAGAAAGGGAAGAAGGAAGGAGGACCCTACGACCTCATACGGGAGCACCACCCCGGGATACTGGAGAGCAAAGTCTGACGACTCAGGTGAAAGAGGATTGCAGGAGACTCAGCGTGGAGAGTCACTGAGTATGGCTTCCGAAAACAAAAACCGGCAAGCCAAAGGGGGACCGGCGCAGGGGGATGCCCCCGGAACCCTCCCAACAATGTGGCAGCACAGAGAAGAGAATGATGATCAGGCGAGCTCCCAAAAAAGAGTGAGAGGCAAGGCCTTCAGGATGAGGACGCCCTTCTCACCCCGATGTCAGCCAGGATCTCCACGGGGAAATGTGGCTCTGCAGACCAATCTGGCCAGGACTTTTCAAGATCAAATCCAGCTGATTAGATCATATATCAACCAGGCCATGGCAGAGATGAAGAAGGAGGTGGGCCAGTTAGAAGAAAGAGCGGACATTATAGAAAACGGCCTGCAAGAAGTGGGCAAGTAGACGATGGCGAATAGTGAAGCGATTGAAAGACTGGACACAGCAACTAGGAACTTAGAACTGAGGATGGAGGACATGGAGAACAGGTCTAGAAGATTTAACATACGGCTGAAATTGCAGCCGGAAACAGTCTTGGACAGAGAGCTGAAGGGTATGCTGCAGAACATCTTTGCGGAGCTGTTTTTTTTTTTTTTAAACACTTTGTTTTATTAGTGGTCCAGAAGATAGACAACACATTCACAGTTTCATCTTACAGATAGAGATACACTTGACAAAGTAGAAAATCAACATATATAACATACATCTTCTCGAGGTGGTAAGTTTACATAGCTTCATCATCATCGGAGATCATTTCACACAAAAACATTCTGAAGGGCCCCCAAATATCTTTAGGTCTGCTCGCCGCTGGGCGAGTGGGGACAAACTGTTCTTCAGCCTCATTTACATATGTCAGTTCCCGAAGGAATTGCTTCACAGTAGGTGGCGCAGCATTCGCCCATTGTTGTAGAATACATTTTTTGGCAACGGCGCACAAAACATTAAACAGCCTTCTGATCTTTTCAGAGCACTTGCCTATATCCCCGAATAAGTATTTCTGTGGGGTTAATGTCGTGGAAATTTGTGTAATTTCTTCAAGGATATCCGCCACCTCCCTCCAGAACTCAGCCACCATCGGACAGCTCCAGTACATGTGGAACGAACCGGCCCAATCTGCCTTGCATTTGGGACAGTTACCTGGACTATCTGGGGCAAACTTGGCTATTTTGGCCGGGGTGTAGTGTAATCTGTTTATAATTTTAAACTGCATTAGCCGTAATCCAGCGTTGAGGGAGACTCTCTTGGTAAGGGAACAGTACCTGTCCCAGGTCTTGTCTATAGGGATTTGAAGATCCTTTTCCCCATTTATCTTTGACTAGGTTAGTCATGGGTGTGTGTGCTTGTATTACAGTGTACAGACTGGACACCCCCAAACGGTCGCCAGCCGTTATCATCTGCATGCAGGGATGGGCAGGGGGTTCATCGGGTAAAGACGCCCAGCACTTCTGGAAGGCTGATCTCATACGATAATATTGCAGTGTTCGAAGTGGGCCCCTGCCTAGCGCTCCCATGATCAGTTGAAGGGCCGCAAACTTCCCATCAATAAACATATCTCCCAGTTTCATCTCTCCGTTGGGATCCCAGGCCTCACGCAGGCTGGGGTCATGTGTTGGTGGCATGTCAGAGTAATTCCAAAGGGAAACCTCGGGATTATAGGGGGCCAGTATTCCTAGTCTTTTGAATATGGCTTTCCATGCCCTAATCGTACAGCTAACCGGGTTGAAGTCGCATGTATCCCTGTAGTGTGTGTCGAAGATTACGGACTGTATGTTCGTGGGGGAGGTGGTAAGCTCCTCTATCTCTACATGGGGGGACCCTCGTCTTGGGAATACCAATATTTCGCAAATTGGGCATGGGAGACATAGTAATAAAGTTCAAAATTAGGTGCTGCTAAGCCGCCCGAGGAGTATGGTTCAGTCAGTTCTCCCACCCCATTCTTGGAGTCTTCCCATTCCAAAGAAAGTTTGTCACCATTGACCTAAGTTTATGGAAGAAGGGTCTTCCCGGCCATATTGGGATATTCACGAACAGATAATAGTTTGGGCAGGACTATCATTTTAAGGACTGCTATTCTACCATACAATGATATCGGCAGGTGGTCCCATAATATTAATTTAGTCTGTAAGGCTTGTAGTGTGGCGTCGTAATTGTCTGTGTATAGCGTGTGTTTCCCACCGGAGACAAGTATCCCCAGATATCGGACGGATTCCCCAGACCACTTCAAACCACACAGGGAGTCGGGGCAGCTGGCTGCCGGTGTGAGGGGGGAAAACCTCCGACTTGTCTCTGTTTATGGAGTACCCCGAGTGTGCGGTGAATTCTTGGATCTCCGCCATAACAGGTGCTAAGTTGTTTTCTGGTTCACGGATATATAAGAGCGTATCGTCCGCATACAAGAAGATTAGCTGAGTAGCCCCTTTAAGGTTGATACCCCTGTTGGCGTGTCGCAGTCGGACCGCTATAGCCATCTGGTCTATTGTCAAGGCAAACAGTATGGGCAAGAATGGGCAGCCTTGCCTCGTGCCTCTTCCCAATAGAACCAGATCCGAAATTGACTGGTTGGTCAATACCCACGCCCCAGGTTCCGTGTAGAGTAGTTCCACGTATCTAATGAAATTTGAGCCCACACCAAATGCTTCAAGCACTGATACCAAGTAGGCCCATGACACAGAATCAAAGGCATTCTCAGGGTTCTACGTTATTTCGCTGAATGATTTTACATCGTGGGACTTTTCATCGCCACCCTTTCATCGCCAAAAACTCCTTTTTTTAAAAAATATTTATGGGGGCTTCACCCCCCCAAAAGCCCCCTTACTTAAATAATCTTACCCCAAACCGCACCAAACACCCCCCCCAATAATAAAGTTTTTTAAAAAAGTTTTTGGCGATGAAAAGACCCACGATGTAAAATCATTCGACGAAATGCGTGTATACCCTTCTCAGCATCTAATGATATGGCTACTGCGTTTCTACCTGGGTCTATTTCGGCCATAATACCAAAGACCCTACAAAGGTTAAGGGCCGTAGATCTGGTGGGAATAAACCCATTCTGGTCAGGATGAACGAGTGTAGGGACCGCCAGTAGAAGCCTATTGGCCCGTACTTTGGCAAATATCTTAGCATCTGTGTTAATAAGAGATAGTGGCCTATGGGACGACATGTCCTGGGGTGGGCGGCGCGGTTTAGGGAGAACAGTTATCAGGGCTTCTCTCATGGACGGGGGCAGTATCTTACATTGAAGGGATTCTTCCCAGACCTGCAGTAGCAATGGAACGAGTTCCGCACTGAACTCCTTGTAAAACTCCGCACCCAGGCCGTCCAGCCGCGGGGCCTTATTGGATGCCAAGTCCTTGATCGCCTCAGCAAGCTCGTCGGCAGTGAGAGGTTGGTCTAGTGCTAGGCGGGTCTCCTCAGGGAGTTTTGGCATTGACAGTGTCTCCATGTAAGCCCTGGTTTCCACAGTCTTAGTGTCTCTATTGCTGTACAGCTGTTGATAAAACTTAGCAAACTCAGCATTTATCTCACTCTCGTTCAGTAAAACCTCTCCATTAGAGGTTTGTATACTAGTAATTCGACTAGGGTGTCTGTCTTGTTTCAGTAAATTAGAAAGTGTCCTTCCCACTTTGTTGCCCTCACCATACCTACGGGCTTGGATCGGGGCAGCTGTGTTCTGCACTTCCCTAACAGCTAATCTGTTAAATTCCTGGAGGTGTTGTTGTATCCCAGCTAGTATGGCCTTATGTGTACGAGCGCCGCCCCAGACTCAGTTGAACTGGACAGGGTGCACAGGGTAGGCCGTCTCAATAAGGGGGCAAATGCCAGACCAAGGGATGTGCTAGACGCTTTTGCAAGATACGCACAGAAGGAAGCGGTATTGAAAGCCGCCAGGCAGCGAGAACCATTAAGTCACAATGGCCACAAAATAGAGCTATACCAAGATCTTGCCAATAGCACCCTGGTGAAGCGACTGCAAATGCACCCCATCTTGACATGTCTCAAGGATCAAGGACCTTCCCCTTCGGCCTCCTCTTCGAATGGGAAGGGGTGCAGAAAATGATAATCTCTCCACAAGAAGGGGCTAATCTGTTACAGTTGGACTTAGAACAGAGAGAGCGAGCAAGAAGGCAGGAGAGATCGCCTGATGCGGAGCTCCGCCAAAGATCTAAACCTTGGGAATGGACAATAGTGGAAGAGAAAAGGAGGAGGAGGAGACCCACATTACGAGGTCCCTCGGAAAGGGGTGGCAGCAGAGAAATGCATGATGAATGAGGAGAAGCAGCCAAGGGAGCTAAAACCTGAAAAATGGTGCCAAAATAGCGGGGTGGTGGGCACTTGGGCGAACACAGGGGCAGGGGGCAGAGGGGAGCAAACATCATGAAGTCGGAAAGGGCGAAGGTGACCCGTAAGGGGGGTGGGGATGGGGGAGAAACCAGTTGGGGGAAGGGAGTGAGGGGGGCTGGGCAGGGGCGGTGCATTACAGGGAACAAAGGAGGCTGCAAAATAAATTGATAGGGGAAAGGGTAAGAGGGCCAGGAAAGTTGGGTAGACAAGAGGACCAAGGGTGGGGGGAAGCTCCAAGAGGAGTGGCTCCACAGATGAGCGACATTAGGCGCGGGGGCAAGCTACATAGGTAACCCATAACGTGAGGGGGCTTAACTCCCCCTAAGTAGGAAAAAGCTGGAGAAGTTTACGAGAAAGGAGGGACCGGATATTTTGGGGTTGCAAGAAACATACTTATTGTCAAAGGATCATAAGCGGTTAAAACTACAGGGTTTTGATCAAATCTTTCAAGCATCTGGGGGCGCAGAAACGGGGGGGTTAGCTCTGGCCATTAGGAACACAGTGAATTTCAGGGAAGAGGTCATTGTACGAGATAAGGGGGGGCAGAGATCATAGTACAGGGCACTTGCATGGAAATCAAATACACAATAGCGGTGGTATACGCCCCAAATGTAGGCCAGGAGTCATTCTTAAAACAATTCCTAGGCATACTGGATGAGACAGCGGGGGGCACATGGTCCTGATGGGGGACTTCAACATAGCCTGAGATAGGGAATGTGATAGATAGCGGGGAAAGGGAAGCAGGAAGGAGGGAGTGGCGTCAACGGGACTACGGGAAAGAATGGCGAGGATGGGCTTAAAAGATATATGGAGGTAATTGAAGGGGGACAAAGAAGGCTATACATTTCTCTCGAGTGTGCACGGCACACAATCTAGGATAGAATATACATGGGCGTCAGCGGCCCTCCTGGGAAGGGTGAGGGGATGGAAGTTGGCCCCATCAGAGTAGCAGACCACAAAATAGTCACCATGCAAATGGAACTAGGGGATAGGAGGAGGGGGGTGTGGGGATGGAAATACTCAGGGACTCGCATGAGGGACCCGGTGCTCAGGGAGAAATTGGAAGGGAAAATGAGTGAATTTATGGAAGAAAATAAGAAGGGGGACACGACGGAGAATACGAGATGGGACACTTTCAAAGCCACAATTAGAGGCAAGCTCATAGCAGCCAAGGCTAAAAGGGACAGACAACTGGGGGAGTTGGAGAAACAGTTGGAGGGGGATGTAGAAATGGCAAGAAAGAAGGTGGAGGAGACGCCAAACAGGGCCTCCCTGAGGGAGTATAGGAGAGCAATGGGGGAACTGGGAATTCTGCGAACCTTAAGAACGGAAGGGGCATTACTCTCAGTGCGGCAAAAATGTTACGCAAAGGCAAATAAGGCTGATGCCCTTATGGCATGTCTTTTGAGGGGGGAGGCGGCGAAAAACGTGATTACGGCCTTGAAGACAGACACGGGGGGGAAAGAGTCACGTGGAATGAGGACATCCAGGAGTGCTTAGCAGATTTCAATGGGAAGTTATATGCATCACAGCATCCCCTGCTCCAAACTCAGGAGGCGTTCCTGGAAAAAGTTAACCTAAACAAAATCAGTAGAGTCACAGGCAGCCCTAAACCAAGAGATCACGGAAGTGGAGGTGAGAAGGGTGGTCATGAGCCTACCTTCGGGAAAGGCACCGGGCCCAGACAGCTACACAGCAGCATTCTACAAAACATTTGCAACATTCCCAGTACCGCACTTAACCCATCTATATAATACGTTCATAGAAACTGGACGCATAACCCCCTCCATGGAAGAGGCGAAGATGACCCTAATTCTAAAACCCCATAAGGATCCAATGGAACGGACATCATATAGAACAATAGCATTGATTAATGTCGATGCTAAAATGTACACAAAGATATTAGCCAACAGAATAGAGGGACTGCTCCCGAAGCAAGTCCACTGGGACCAGGCAGGGTTCATAAGAGCCAGGCAGACAGCGGATAACATAAGGCGAGTAGCCCACGTGGTGGAAAAGCACAGAAAACATTCACTCCAGTGGTCCTACTCTCTTTAGACGCCAAAAAGGCGTTCAACCGCTTGCAATGGTCCTACTTTTTCTGGGTCATGAAGAAGATGGGGCTGGGGGTGACTATCTAAAAATGGTGAAGGCTAATTACCAGGTCCCAATGACACGAGTCACAGTGAATGGGACTATGTTGCACCCATTCAGACTGAGTAGGGCCACAAAACAAGGGTGCCTCCTATCCCCGTTGCTTTACGCACTCTATCTGGAACCCCTCCTACAATCAATACGGGAAGCAGATAATATACATGATATTCCCTTTGGAGGAAAACAGCATAAAGTCGCTGCCTTTGCCGATGACATGCTGGTTACCTTAACTAACCCTAGAGAATCCATCAGAGCTAGCTGGGACGTACTAGAGGCATTTGGTGAGGCATCAGGCCTGCGCATTAATATGGAAAAGTCTGAACTGATGAACCTATCCCTAGACAAGGAGGTCTGCAGCAGGCTAAAAAACGAGACCCCATTTGTATGGTCACCAAAGGGAATTAGGTACCTGGGAGTTCTGATCACCCCGACACTCAAGGGATGGTACGCAGCAGATTTGCTTTACCTGTTTCAGGCCATCCCTCAAGCAGTGCCAGCGAAATTCTTCAGGGAGCTACAATCACTGACGAAGGAGTTCTTATGGGAAGGGAAGAGGGCTAGGATGGAACAAGTTACTTACCTGTAACTGTTGTTCTCCAGCATGGGTCTGGCATGGATTCACATGCTCATGAATATTCCCCGTCGTCAGGCTGGGAATCCTCGGTAAAGAAAAAACCAGTATCAGTTTCGTTTCTGATCTGTCTTTCGTAGTAATAACCAATCACTGGTCTCTGCGTCATACTGACCACAGCCAATGACTGCCCTCTACCTAAGCACCGCCTCTGGCAGCCATCTTCAGATTTGGAAGCACGTGAAGTGGCAGTATGACCAAGTGAAGAGCCGCAGAGGGGTAGGCGGGAGGGTTCGCATGTGAATCCATGCCAGACCCATGCTGGAGAACAACAGTTACAGGTAAGTAACTTGTTCCTTCTCCAGCATGGGGTCTGGCATGGATTCACATGCTCATGAATAAAGAATACATAGCAGTACACATGCACAACCACGGGAGGTGGCAAAGGCTCAACATTAAGCATCACATCAACTCAACATTAAGCATCTTACCTCCTCACCAGGCTCACCTCAGGCGAACAGGTTGCGCAGCACTGCTTGGCCGACCCTGGACTCCTCCCTGGAATCCCGGTCAACGCAGTAGAATTTCGTGAAGGTGTGCGTCGACCTCCACGTAGCAGCCCTGCATATGTCCAGCAGGGGCACACCAGATAGGAACGCCGTGGTAGCTGCGATCGCTCTGGTGGAATGGGCTCTCGGACGGCCAGGCAGCGGTCGGTTTGCCAACCGGTGACAGCACATGATACAGCCGGAGAGCCATCTGGAGATGGAAGCCTTCGAGAGAGCCTTCCCCTGATTGACAGGTCCAAAGTTCACAAAGAGTTGTGACGTCTTCCGAAAACCCTTCGTGCGGTCCACGTAGAACTTCAGCGCTCTAGCTACATCCAGCGAGTGCAAAGTCCTCTCAGCCGGCGACGAAGGCGACGGGAAGAACACAGGTAACACCAAGGGTTCGTTGAGATGGAAGTCCGACGGTACCTTGGGCATGAAGGAGGGGTGCGTCCTGAGCACTACCCTCGTGTCGTGGAAAGTCAAGTACGGGGCCTTGCAGGAAAGGGCCTGGATCTCTCCCACTCGTCGTGCGGAGGTGATGGCCACAAGAAAAGCTGTTTTCCACGATAGAAACTTCAACGGGGCCGAGTGCAGAGGCTCGAACGGAGGTCCCATGAGCTTGGTCAGTACCACGTTGAGCTCCCACGCCGGGGCCGGAGCCTTCACCGGCGGGAACGATCTGAACAGTCCCTTCATGAACTCTTTCACCAGACGATGAGACCACAAGGACGTCCGCCCCGTGGTTCTGGTGTATCGGGAGATCGCAGCAAGATGAATCTTGATGGACGCGTGTGCCAGACCAGCTTTGGCCAGCGTCAGCAGGTACGGCAGTACTTGGGGAGCCGTAATCCGTAGAGGGTTAATCTTCTGTGCGTGGCACCAGACAGAGAACCTCTTCCATTTGTGTCCGTAGCATTTAAGAGTCGAGGACGCCCTGGCCTTTGCAAGAACCTCTCTGCAATCGGCCGGTATGTCGTATCCTCCAAACTCTAGCGCTGCAGGAGCCAGGCCTGCAAGTTCAGCGACTTCGGGTCGTGGTGGAGGATGGCGCCTCCTTCCCTGGAGAGTAGATCCGCGTCCGCCGGCAGCTTGATCGGCGGGGACGCTGACAAGTCCAGAAGGTCCGGGAACCATATCTGCCTCGGCCACGCAGGTGCGACGAGGATCATCCTGCACCGTGACCTCTTGAGCTGGTTGACGAGCCGGATTAGCAGAGGCAAGGGAGGGAACGCGTAGAGGAACAGGCCCTCCCAGGGGAACGAGAAAGCATCGCCCATGCTCCTCGTCTGGGGAAACCTGCTGGCGAACCTCCGGCACTTGGTGTTCGTCGCCGTCGCGAACAGGTCGATCTGGGGTGTGCCCCACCGTCGGAAGAGGCGATCCACCAGATCCTGCCGTAGTTCCCACTCGTGGCACGAGCGCAGCTCCCTGCTGAGTGAGTCGGCGATGGTGTTTTTTATCCCTGCCAGATGAAACGGCACCAGAAAAATCCCTTTGGGCGACGGCCCAATGCCACAGGTCCTGCGCCTCCTTGGACAGCGCTGGGGACCTGGTTCCGCCCTGTTTCCTGATGTAAAACATGGTGGTGGTGTTGTCGGTGAAGATCCTCACCACCTTGCCCTTGAGGGACGGAAGGAAGGACCTGAGGGCCCAAAACACTGCACGGAGCTCCAGGACGTTGATATGCAGGGACTTCTCCGTCGGGAGCCAGAGTCCCCTTGCGTGCAGATTTTCGGTGTGCGCTCCCCACCCTTCCAGGGAGGCATCCGTGGTCACAGTCTCCTGGTGGGCTGGGGTCTGGAAGTCCATGCCCGCCGTCAGATGCGCGCGGGTGCCCCACCACCGTATCGCTCGTCGGAAACTCTCGTCGAGCTTGATCCTTTCCTCGAAGCTGCCCGTCGTCTGGATCCAGCGCGCATCCAGGAATTCTTGCAACGGGCGCATCCGGAGCCTGCACATGGGAATGAGGTAGATGCAGGAAGACATCATCCCGAGGAGGGACTTGATGGACCTCACTTTGGCCGCGTCGGCCACCAACATCCGTTGCACCTTGCCCAAGATGGTCCTGGTCCTCTCCTCCGACGGGGAGGCCAGAAGGGACACTGTCGAGCCTCGCTCCCAGAAACAGTGCGACTTGCGCGGGCACCAGGTGGGATTTGGCGTAGTTCACGGAGAATCCCAGGTCCGTGAGGAGTTGGACGGTCCTTGCCGTGTGGACCACGGCGAGCTCCCTCGTCTTGGCGCGGATGAGCCAGTCGTCCAGGTAGGGGTAGACGTGAATCCCCTCGCGGCGCAGCTGCGCCGCCACCGGTGCGAGGCACTTGGTGAATACCCTGGGTGCCGACCGTAGTCCGAAGGGAAGGGCTTTGAACTGGTAATGACGCCCTTGGACCACGAATCTGAGGAATTTTCGGTGCCCCTTTAGGATGGGAATGTGGAAGTAGGCATCCTCCAAATCCAACGACGATAGGAAGTCTCCTTCCTCCAGCTGACCCAGGACGTGCTGGAGGGTGACCATCCGGAACTTCTGCGCCTTGATGAACTTGTTCAGACGTCGCAGGTCTAGGATGGGGCGCCATCCTCCCGTCTTCTTCTTCACGAGGAAGTATCTCGAGTAGACTCCGGAGCCCCGAAGCCTCTTTGGGACGAGTTCGATGGCGCCCTTTCTGAGCATCGCCTTTACCTCCAGGAGAAGTTGAGGGACGTGAAGTTCTTTCCTGGCCATGGGGGGGACGCGCGGGCACCTTCTTTGAAACTCGAGCGCGTGGCCCCGGGCCAGGGCGTCCAGCACCCAACGGTCGGTGGAGATGGACTCCCACACGCTGACGAAGCCCGCCAGCCGGCCTCCCACAGGGGTGCTTCGGTGGGGGCCTGACCCCACGGCCGGTTCAATCCTGCTTGGACGCGGCCTTGCCGCCTTGACCTCCTTGGCGACGACGGCGGGGTCCGCTAGACTTGCCTCGTCCTCTGTAGGCCTCTTGCGACGACGAGCGGGCCGCTTGACGGTAGGAAGCGAAACCGCCGCCGGAACCTTTGGAGGCGCCCTTGCCTCCGCCGCTCCGAAAGGGCGTCCGTCGTTGCTGCAGGACTCCAAGGGCCCGGGCCGTCTCAGTATCCGCCTTGATGGCCTGAAGGGAATCGTCCACTGTCTTCCCAAACAGGTTGTTCCCGTCGAAGGGCATGTCCAGGACTCTGGTCTGGACGTCCTGCCGGAAGTCCGTAGCTTTGAGCCATCCACGACGTCGAAGGCAAACGCCGTTGCCCAGCTGGCGGAACCCAGTGTCGGCGATGTCCGTCGCCACGGTGATGGCGTGGTCCGAGGCCACCTCACCTTCCTGCAGGATCTCAAGGGCCTCCGCCCTCTTGTCGTCCGGCAGAAAATCCAGCAGGGGAGCTATCTTGTACCAGAGCTCCCTGTCGTAGCGGGCCACGATAGCCAAGGCGTTGGCCGCTTTAATCGTCGTCGCTGCCGACGAGATGACTCTACGTCCCATAGCATCCAATTTCTTTCCCTCGCCGTCCGGCGGGGAAGTCGATGTGGAGGCCGCACCCCCCCCCCGCTTTCTTCCTGGCTGCCGCGGAGACGACGGAGTCCGGGGTAGGCTGCGCCCGGAGGCATAGGGGGGCCGTGTCCGGGACCCGGTACTTTTTCTCGTACCGGTCTCTTCTAGCTGGCGTCGTGGAAGGGTTCTTGAGGAGGGAAAGGCCCTCATCCCAAATGTCGTCCAACAGAGGCACTGCGAGGACCGTCTTCCTCTTGGCCTCGCGCCGCTAATAAAGGAAGCCTTCCTTTTTCTTCTCCTCAGGGCAGAGTTGGAAAAGCTCGGAAGCCCTGGAGATCATGGAGTGGAAAGATCCGATCTCGTCGGGCGGAGAAGCCCTGGTGGGAGGCGACGACGGAAAATCCTCGTCGTATGCCTCGTCGTCCGTACCCGTCGCTGCCGTGTCAGTCCCCGTATCATCCCCTCGGGTGGACGGGGAGGAGGGCTGGACGGGGCGCGACGGTTGAAAAGGAGGTGGTGGATGGATCCTTCTTTTCTTGGTAGGGGGAACACCAGAAGGTCCCGGTTCTGGATCCCCCGACGGGAGAGGTTCCTCCGTCGGTAACGGTAGCCTCGTCCTTATCTCGGAGCATAAGGACTGTATGGCCAACAAAATGGCCGCCGAGTTGTCTTGCGGCGCTGGCAGAGGGGAATCCGACGGGCGAGCAGGGGCCCCGTCGGTATCCTCGACGATGTCGTCGTCGTCACCTGCGTCGGGGTCCATTCCGACGGGCTGGCCTTCTTCCACGCCTAGGCCGTGGCTTAAGACCTCGATCAGCTCCTCTTCTGAGGTTGAGGCCGAATCTACGACGACGCCCTGCCCCCCCCCTTCTTCTTCCCCACGGAGGGTTTCACGGGGGTCCTATCGATGGGCACAAAGGAAGACTCCCTCCGAGGAGGCAGGGAGATTCTGGGCCCTGAGGTCGCCACCACTGGTGCAGCCACCACAGGCTGAGCCAGGGCCGCCGCGACCGTTTCGATAGAGGGCTTGGTCGGATGGATCAAGGCCTTCACCACCTTAGGTGCGCTCACCGCCTTATCCTTGAGGGAGGGGGCACTGCCACGCTCCTCCTCTGCCTTAGAGCTCGACCGGGGCCTCTCCAGGAGCTTCGCCGGGTGCTCGGCCTTCCTCTTACCCGACCCAGAGCGTTGGCTCGTGGTTGATGGTGCCGGGGAGGGTGTGCCCTGCCTGGCGCCCGTAGAGCCCGACCGTTCGGCGCTCCCGGTGCCAGCGGACTCGCGGTGCTTGGCCTTATGTTGGGCCCCCGTCGCCGGGGCGCCATCAAAGGTCTTAGAAGACCGCTCGGATTTCTTCTTCTTCTCGCCAGACGGGCTCTTACCCTCCAGCCAGTTGGCGAGACGTTGATGGCGGTCCTTCATGGTCCGTTCCGACATGTTGCCGCAAAACGCACAGTCCTTCTCCACGTGCGTCTTGTCCTCATGAAGGCAGTAAAGGCAGAAAGAGTGTTCGTCCTCCTTGAAGACGTTCTGCAGCTGGCATCCAGGGCAGACCCTGAACAGCTTTCCGGGCGTCGAGCTTCCCTTCTCCTGGGCCATCTCCGAGACCGGGCCTGAGAAGCTTCTGGAGTCCTCCGAAGTGTAGCTCGACGAAATCTTCACCCTTGAGGGGCACAGATGAATCCGACACGGGTCCCCGTTGATCGGATGTAGGATCGGTGGAGCTTGAGGCTCTTTTGACCGAAAGAATCGAAGTTTTTTTGTGAAAAAGCGCGAAAAATAGCACTAACGCTCGAGAGCAATAGCACGAGGATCCCAACACATGAACGTGCGGTAAAAATCTGAAGATGGCTGCCAGAGGCGGTGCTTAGGTAGAGGGCAGTCATTGGCTGTGGTCAGTATGACGCAGAGACCAGTGATTGGTTATTACTACGAAAGACAGATCAGAAACGAAACTGATACTGGTTTTTTCTTTACCGAGGATTCCCAGCCTGACGACGGGGAATATTCATGAGCATGTGAATCCATGCCAGACCCCATGCTGGAGAATAATAGGCTTCTGCTGGAGGCTCCCAGGAGGGAGGGGGGTTAGCCCTGCCAAACTTCAGACAATACTACGGAGCAACTCAGCTACGGATCATTAGGGAATGGCTACGCGAAGGCGAGGAACAGATATGGGTAGGGATGGACAGGGCAGTGGCAAAGCACAACCTAGAGGAGGTATTATTGCTGCGGAAAGAACACAGGCTTAAACATATGTACGAAAGCACTATTACGAGCCTAATAGCAGAGAACTGGGATAGGTTGGCTAAAACGAGGGGGATCACATTCTTCCCATTTCCCTTTACACCCATCTTCAATAATGGGGAATTCACACCCGGAACTGAGAAGGGAGCATTCAGGAAGTGGCAGGAGGGGGGATGCAAAAGAATGCGGGATATGTTTCAGAAAGGGGAGATTCTGTCATTCACGGAGTGCAAAAAATCATTTGGGATTGGCAAAGGGGAGAGGCTCAGATCCGCCCAGATACGCCACTGGCTGCTGCATCCGACAAATAAGAAAGTGGCCTCTAGAGAGGCCACCCCATTCGAGAAATTCTTACTATCGAATGATGGTTCCAAGGGATTGATCTCCAATTTATGTTATGTTATGTTACTTTGCATTTATATAGCGCCTTATGTAACATTGGTGTGATCTCAAGCTGCTGGTAGGTTGAACGCCCTCGGGAACCGTAGTTCAAGTCAGTAGAGAGAGAGTCATAAGGTACATGTGTGCAGCGGATATGTGTGCAGCAGGTGTGGCACCGGTATGATAGCTGCTTCATAGCGGTAGGTGCGGTGGTTTGGAGATCAGGAGTATGTGTTCGTTCTGGCAGGGTGATACCAGACTGATTCTGGCTGCGTTAGGCCTGAGGAGAATGCCTAGGCTGGCGGGTGTGCAGCCAGCTGTGTTTAGTTAGGATGATGTGGAGTATGTGGCAGGTGTTGGTATGAGGACAGCTATACCGAATGTGTCATAGTATCGCTGTGTTCTAGTTGAGTGGTGGTGTATAGAAGAGAGTAAGCGTGGTGATGTGATATGGTGGTTTTCAGTAGGTGCTTGAGATCGAGTGCCTTCATGCTCCATGCATTCCATGCACTCCAACCACTCCATGCACTCTAACCGTTCCATGCTCATCAACTTTTCCATGCACTCCAACCGTATAGAATACTAAATGATGCTATCCCCCAGAAGCAATGGCTTCTGTGGGATAGCATGGCCTGAAGCTATGGCCATTCATGACAAGATGGGAACAGATAATAGGGAGGGATATGGATGAGGAGGAGTCGGCAAAGCTATGGAGGAAATTTCATAAAATGGCCAAGGCCTCCCAGCTACAGGAAGCCTGGTATTAAATACTATACAGGTGGCACTACACGCCGGCACGCCTACACAAAATGTATCCAGAGGTATCAGGGGAGTGTTGGAGAGGATACGGGAATGAAGGGACTGCATAACACATATGGTGGCGGTGCCTGAAAATAGTTCCCTTTTGGGAGGAGGTGCAACAGGCGCGAGACCAGGCATATGGGAGAGGTGGGAGTAGACCACCGGAACAGATTCTAGTGGGCCTGAAGGACAGGGGGAGCGGGGGAACCCAGCAACAGAGAAAAAGCAAGGGTGGTTTTAACTCTGGCAGCAATGACATTAAATGCACAGAGGTGTAAGAGTGTGAATATATCGTGGTTCCAAGACTGGCTACGGAAAATATGGGACACAGTGGCCCTGGAATGGCCGACATACGCCATGTACAGGGAGGTACAGAAATGTGCACAGCAAAGGGGTGAAACGTTGGCCTTCCTCAAAGATGATTACAGGATGGTCTGGTGCCCTATACGCCTCAAGCTCTTGGACTTGCAATAAATTCACAGGCTTTGCACAAGCGAGAGCAGCATAGAGAAGGAGGGAAAAATGCCCAGGGGGGAGGAGGGAATGGTTGGGGAAATATTTTTCATGTTGTAAAATCAATAAAAAGATGTTTAAAAAAAAAAATGAGTTTTTCAGAGTCGGTTGAGGAGGGGTGCAAAGTAAAGTGCGCAGCAGAAAAGGTAAAGTTCCAGAGGAATTACTTTCATGTATGATGCTTTGGTGGAATAAAAAAGGTTATCAGGGTCCTTCGAAAGGACTCCCTATTGGCACACAAGCATTAGGCCTGGGCAATTGGTGTGGGTAAACACCCAAACACTAGATACAGCAATCCAGTCACACAGGACCAACAATTTGTCTTGAGGTAAGTACTAACCAGAGCCCCACAGTACCTGAGGAGTGTTGAAGCAGATGCAGCTGGATTCTTTCCTATGCAGCAGCGGTGGACCGGTTTCCTGTTCCTTGGTTGTGGTGACGAAAGGAGGGACACTGGAAGGGATGTCGCAGCAGCAGTTATGAGAAAGGACTATCAGCAAGGAATTCTTCGTACTCCCACATTGGTCTGCTGTTTTGGCGCCTTTTTGCAAGCTCCAATAGTAAACGATCACTACCCAGTCAATCTGCCTCGATTCTCCGGTTCTGCACTCTGGTGATGGGACTCTAAGGAGGGGGGGGTCTTGTCTCTGGAGGTCCAACTGGAGCTTACCAAAGTTCTGTGAGGATTCAGCCACGGGAAGACGAGGCACTGCAATTGTGTTGGAGGTCCCCTGGTATTGGCGATTTGCAGCCTTGAAAGGTCGCAGCACATCGGGGGATGGCTCGTTCTGCAGGTCGTCTAGTGCTAGTTGGGCTCACCAGCCAAAGGGAAGGCATCGTCCTCTTCGGAGCGCCTCAGTTGATTTGAAAACTGGGTCTGGACAGCAGTGGTCTCTTTCGCTGGTACTGAAAGGGTCTGCCGGCGTCTCTGGTCATCATCTGCTTTGGATCTTCTGTTCAAATAGTGGACTTGCCTTCTGCCTCCGGAACTTCACCTTTTATCAGGATTTCCCATTCATCTTCTGCAAACTCTCCCTCCCTGCAGTTTACACAAAGGGGTGAATGGCGGTCCAATCAGGACAGCCAGCCCCCCAGTGGGAACTGGTTCCTTTCAGGCACATCAGCAAACAAAGGATAGCAGAGTTTCTGGATCCTCCTTCCTGTCCTCACAGACACACTGGAGTCTTGGCGGGCTACACAAAAGGTTCCCGCCCGAAGTCAAAACTCACATCAAGACCTCCTCCTCCCAGGATAGTAGAAGGAGGGTCAAGAAAGACAAACCACACAAGAAATGGTGAATAAACAAAGGAGCCTCCATGCTGGAACATAGGTGACCCTCCTGTGCATAGCCGGAGCTGTGAATACAGCCTGCGGCGGAAAATTGCTCAGAAGTCAGTAGAACACGTCCACTGCCACCAGATATAACTATAAGGTTGTTACTGTAACTAAAAAGTTACAGGGGCAGACAGAAGGGGGATACTAGGTATCCCCTCAGCACTCCACATAAGGTGGTGTGTGCTGATCTCTCAAAGGAAAAGCTAGGAAGGATAAAAAGTATCCCTATATCCATTAGAACGGTAGTTCTTAAGGAAAATAAAAATATAAAAAGGGGAGCCCAAAGGGCTCCCAGCAACACTGCACATAGGGTGCTGTGTGTTGCAAAAGTGAAACAGAGATGCCTTTAAAAGGTATGGAGGAAAGCAAGACTCCACAAAAAGTAAAACATACAGAACAATGTTCCCATGATTAGAGCAGAAAAGAATGAATTGGGGGAAAATGGATCCCCTCATTCAGGAGAACAAGAAAAAGGTCCATGAAGTCCAGCAGAAAGTGCTGGGGGTGGTATAGGAGAGGGGAATAATCATTAAATTGATAGATCTCCCCAACACTCACCTCCACACAGGAGGATCTAATCCACTCCTGGATGCATCTCTGGTTCCAGTCAATCATACGTTCTGGAGACACCATCAGCATTCTTATGCTGGGTACCTGACCCATGCTCTTTGGTGAAGTCAAAGCCCTGAAGGCTTATGGACCACCTGAGCAACTTGGAATTGTTCCCCCTTCATCTGCATTAACCATCTTAGTGTTCAAATCATTTTATTATTAAGGATGTCAAGAGAAAATCACAATGAAAAAGGTAGTTACATCACTGTTTCACCTTGTGCACTCTGCAATGATGTCTAACATCTTACAGTGCAGCTCAACAGACTAATTTTGAACTTGCAAACAAACCCCATCACCTGCCTCCACCCTCCTCCCTCAGACCCCTCCACCCACCCACAACCCTGTCCACAGCACATATCCCTCATCGATTCTGAGCAGCGAGTCTCTTGCTATCCAATGTCACAGAATGGTCCCACTTACGATAAGTTCAAGAGTCCCCGGGCTCTTAGTATAGGGGGGCATGAACAGTCCTTATTCGTGTCCTTAACATATTGTAGAAAGGCTTCCCACTTTATTGTATTGTGCAGTATACAAGTCATTTTTTCTCAGATAAGTCGCCACATGCCTCTTAACCAATCAACTAATGTGGGCACTTGCGTGGACTTGATCCTATACGAGAACCTATTACTGGGCAAATATATCACCTCACTAGCATCTTATAATTGTGCTCAGCATACTGTGCACTGACTGTCCTTTTCGTGGCCCCCTTCCATATCTCAGACCACTGCTCTCATTCTAACTCCATGCCTCGGTCCTTCTGCCACCCTTTCGTATATATGAAGGTAGTTTGGTCAGCACTTTCAGGTTGAGACAGCCATACAGCTGTGATATCAGGCTGGCCGAACCTCTGGGGTGAAGATCAACATTTCGAATGCAGTAAGAGGTCTGGTGGCTCCCCTTTTATTTCTTCCATGCAGGACCCAATGACGTAATTGCAAGTATGTAAAGCGTTCCCCCTCTAAAACCATAAAGGTATCTTTACAATCAGGGAAGGACCTGATGTTGCCCCCTTCAAACATATGTGCTATATATTTGCAGCCTCCCACCTGCCAAACCCAGAAAGCATTAGTACTATATGCTGGCGCAAAGCTACTGTGAGATGGCCAGCAAGCCCAGCAATCTTTTGCGCCCCAGGGATATATATATTCAGCACTTCAAAACTTCTAAGGTTTATTTTAAACCCAGAGATCGCTCTATAGTTTTCTAAGAGATGAACTGTTGGTGGGAGCGTCTCTTCTGGCCTAAACAACGCTAAAAGAATATCATCAGCATATAGCACTATTTTGTGATTAGAACCTTCGCAGCTAATCCCCTGTTTTTGCTTCCTGCCCCTAATTTGCTCAGCTAGCGGTTCCACTGAGAGTGCAAAAAGTAAGGATGAAAGCAGACACCCCTGCCGTTTGCTCACCTGAAAACCCTGAGAGAGTTGTCAGTTAAAGGCTACCTTTCCTGTCAGAGCGCTATACCGAGTGAAAAACCCACGTTATAAATTGCTCACCCAGGCCGGATTTATGCCCCATTCTACCCGGTCAAATGCCTTTTCGGCATCTAAAAGGTACTAACATAGCTGGGATTTCTTTCTTATACACAATATCAGTGAGGTTTATGACCAGTCTAGTGTTGTCTGCCGCTTGCCTCCCAGTTACAAATCCAGATTGGTCCATCTTCACCAAGCAGGGTAGGACCGGGTCAAGCCTGGTTGCAAGGATCTTGGCATACAGTTTCCTGTCAATATTTAGTACAGCTGTGGGACAGTATGATGAGCATATACTCGGGTCTTTGCACTCTAAGAATCACCAAGACCCTTGCTTCTTCCATTGATTCCGGGACGTGGCCCTATCTCCAGATCGTATTGAATGCGTGAAGTGGTCCAAGGAGCGTGCTGGAATAGATCTTCTAAAATTCTGGCGCGAACCCATCCCACCCTAGTGATTTGCGTGCTGTGAGGAATCCAATGGCTTTAAGAATCTCTTCTTTTGTAATATCCCCTTCTAACCTCACCCTCTGCTCTGCCGCGAGTTTCGGTTGACTGCATTTGCTCAAAAAAGCTTCTATTAGCTCTGGTTTAGGGGAGTCAGATGTGTACAACTCTCTATTGAAGTCATCAAATACCTTGCACTTCTCATGTTCAGCGGAGACAGAGCTCCCACCAGACTCACAGTCCTCCCACCGCACTTTTACTGGTCTGGGCCTTAAGCATCAAGCCAGCAATTTGCTCGCTTCGTTTCCCTGTTCTTAGTATAGTTGCTTCGTTTTTAATAAGGCAAATTCTGCTTTGGTTCCCTCTATCATATTAAGCTGGCTACTGTTTGCTTGCAGTTTTCTATAAGTATTTCGCGAACCGGATTTCATATACTGCCCTTCCAACTCTTGATTGCACAGGCAGGTTCTCGAGTTCAAACGCTCGCGCTCTACGGATCACTAATCTCTTCTTTGCACATTGGGCCGTTAAGCAGGGAGGTGTTGAGCCTCCAGTAGGAAGATCTGGGTTCCTCTGGCCCCAGATGCAAACTCAACTAGCTCTTTTAACAATGCACAGCTGAATTTGTTTTGGCCATGTTTGATGCGTAAAACGAGGCTTTTGTGACATGTGCTTCATCAAACCAGCCTTCTGTGAAAAGACCTCCCCTCCCTTATCTGATTTGGTCTTTACCAATTTGAATTGCACTCACTTGGTCAATAAAATGCCAGCCCCCTTGCTCTCGTTCTTTGCACACGTAAATAATTGGTGTGGGAAGTCTCTTGTACAGAGTCTGCGTGTGTCTATCCCTACTAAGTGCGCTTCTTGCAGGCATGCTACATCAACTTATAAGTGGGAGAGCTCTAGAAATAGTCCACCTCTCTTTTGCGGGGAGTTAAGGCTCCTCACATTATATGATAGAACTCTGAAGATTGTTACCTTTCAAGATGAAGCTGTAAGGTCAGCTGAGATCCACAACCCTACTCTTCCCTGTCTTCCTCACATGCTCATGTGCTGTGACTGTGGACATGTTCTCCCCATCAATCCTCCACCTACCCTAGTTTACCATCCCTACCGACCCCAGCCATCACTGAATTCAAGGCAGAAAATGGAGCCATTCTACCCCACACATCTTTTCTAGACACCTTGTCACTAGGTAGAACTGAAGCCCTCAATTTGATACCACTGGGAGAAAGACATTGCCACCTCTTACAGAAACCTCTCACTGTGTTATCCTCATCAGGCTTCTGGCAATTGCAAGGGTCACGGCTGAGGACTTCGTCCCCCTTTGGACTCTGGCGGCTCGCGTGGTCGTCTACGTCGAAGGACCCTATACCAATGTTTTTTCGGTCATATCACTCTGCTCACTTCCTAATTATCTGAGCTGCCTCTTCTGGGGTCGTGCATCTTGTTTCTCGATCGTTCCAGTTAAATACCAGCACAAAGGGGGAAGCGCCATCGATAACAGACACCTTCCTTTTGTAGCTTTCCTGTGCCTTTTCTGTACGGCGAGTGCGGCTATGTCCCGGAAAATTACTAGGGATAGACCCTGAAAAGTAATGGTTCCTTGACGCACGTAGGATCTCCTCCTTCGTCACATACGAGTGATATTTCATAATTACGTCCCTCGATTGGGCCTTCAGGGTTCTTCTCAGTGGATCAACTCGAACACAATAGTGGTTATTGTAAAATTCTTACAGAGGGTGAAACCATTCAGCATTCAAAGTACATAGTTACAGTTAACAGATAGGTTGCCTGATGCCGGTACAGTTGGCAGGACTGGTGTAGTTCACATTAGTGCATGGCGGGTTTGGTGTGCGTGGTAAGAGGAGGGGACAGAAGAAGGCATTACTCTTGATTAAAGAGCCAAGTTTTTAGCTCTTTCCGGAAGGACCACAGGGATAGCTGATCTCAGGGCTGTTGGCATTGAGTTCCAGAGTTTAGCTGCGATCACTGGGAAGCTACAGCCTCCTGCTGTTTGGCACTTGAAATGGAGGATGTCCAGGCAGAAGGAGTAGGCCGCTCGGGTGGGTCTGATAGACTGGGTTTTGCAGAATTGGCTGGAGAAATATCTCGGGCCCTCTCAGATTGGCATTTGTGAATAAGGGATAGGATTTTGAATGTTATGCGCTCTTGGACTGGGAGCCAATGGATTTTGCCCCTGGCTTGGTCTGTGTTGGGGATGTTCAGTCTTGCTCCGACTGCGTTATTCTGAAGGATTTGCAGTTTTCTAAAGTTCCTGGTGTTGGAGCCTGCAAAGAGAGAATGGCAGTAGTCAATTCTCAAAAAGATCAACGCTCTAGCGAGGGTGACGCAATTGTCCGAGGTCAGGAAAGGTCTGCTGGAGTGACGAATTTGGCAGTGTAGGCTGCTGCCAATGAAATGGCATTGACCTGCATACTCAGGGAGAGTGATGAGTCCGGGTATACTCCTACCGTTTTGACTTCATTAGAGGTGGTGATGGTGTTGCCGTCAATGATGAACGATATGCAGTTATTGGAGAGCTAACAGAGTGATTCCCAATGAGGAGTACTTCGGTTTTATCATCGTTCAGGCAGAGCTCATGGTGTGCCATCCAGGCTTGAATGGTTAGATATATTTCATTGAGGGAATTGGAGTCTAGGTTATGATTGCCTGTAATGGGTCGGAGTATTTGGACATCATCCGCGTAGTTGGTATAGGTGACACCCAATTTGTCTAGTAGGTCAAACAGGGGTTTGGTAAAGACATTGTAGAGGGGACACAGGAGCCTTGGGGGACTCCACAGGTGACTGGGGCTGGGGGAGCAGTCGCTGTGGTTGAGAATACCCTCATGGTGCGGTTGGATAAGAAAGATTCAATCAATTTTGTGGTGTTGTCAGAAAAATGGGCGTCTGTAGCTAGGTGTTTGCACAGTATTTTATGGTTAACCAAATCAAAGACTGCTGAGAGAGCGAGTAGGAGGAGTGCACCCATGTTACCTTTGTCTTTAATATTGCTCATTTGGAATTTTAGGTTCAGAAGGGCGGTTTGAGCACCATGGCGGAGGCGGAAGCCCGACGTCTGAGGCCAAGGAGATTGTGTGTTTACAGGTATTTTTGTATTTGTAGGTAAGCTATCCTTTTTTTTGTTATCTTTTTTATTTGCATTTTCAACACAAAAACCCAATAACAACTTAACCAACAACACACATCACCCATTTGCTGAATTCACGGCAAGCCCCCTTCTTCCTCAGTCCATAATGCTCGTCTGCCGCTCTGTGTGCTTCTCTCGGTTGCGGGTGGGCCAGGCTAACCTTAGCTGGACTCCTTTCATCTCCTGTTTGTTGAGCTCCCTCCGTTGTCTGATTAGTCCTCGTCCGAGCCACTGGGTTTGCCTGTGCTGTCTCCTCCTTCACTTCCGAACATGTCTTGCACAAGGGTGTTCCATGCCAATACCTTGGCCCGCTATCGCCTTCCCCCCTTTGCGTCGCTCTTGTCCACACTGATGTTTCAGCTATCGCTCATTTTGCAGGTCCGCCCACCACCTCTCTGTTAAAGGTCCTGTGTTTGCATTCCACGCCATCGCTATGCAGCGTTTTACCAATATTGTCATCAGGTCTTTCATTTTCACCAGGTGTGTTCTCTGCTTACCACCTCTCGGGAAGAAGCCTGAATAAAGAATAATTCTTCCAAAAGAACATGAGTAATTTGTTACGCAGAGGTAGCACTGTGGTGTCCATGCTTGCATTTGGATTCCTCCCTTCGATGATTTTTCCTTGATAGTGTCCCAAAAGTGCGTGATCCCCGGACATGACCAGAACATGTGCAACATGTCTGCCCGCTCTGTTGCATAGAGAAGGCAGCTCCGGGTCTGTCTGCTCGATATTCTTTTAGGCGTCAAATATGCTCTGTGTATGAAATAGAGCGGCATCTGCCTAAACCTTGCGTTCCTGGAAACTTTCTTTGCATACAGGAGGCCTCTGCTCCATTCCTCATCCGAGAAGGGTTTCTGGAGCTCTTCCTCCCATTTCACTCGTGCTTGCAAGTCTCTTGTGTTGTTGGCACCTAGTAGTTGCTCAAAGTCTGGACACTGTGTCCCTCCTGTGTCCGTCGCCTCTGGTATGATCTCCCATCTCTTCCGTATCGTTCGGACCATGTTGTTATACAATATGAATTGGCCATTATGCAGGCCCTGCTCTTCTGCCAGGGTCTGAAAGTCCGTCCAGCGTCTGCCTTGCCATAAGTCCCCTACTTAGCTACCCCCGTGTCCTGCGTTCTATACGTTGCTATATTCGTAATGCGGGTATCGACTAATCCTGCAAGAGGGATTTGTCTGGAGCAGGGGTCCCTTATGCCTTGGATTTTTTCCACAGATCCATGCCCAGCTTGATCATGTAAGGAAGTGTTTTTGCTGAGACTTTGTGTCATGATGCCTACCCCCAGGCATCCGGATCGAGTCCATCATCCCCGGGAGCAGGCATCCAGATACTCATTAAAACCCCAACAGCCCCGGCTGGGGGCTGTTTGGATTCAGTCCTGGCGCCATAGGTGCCAGGCTCAGACTTTACTTACCTTATGCAGACCATGCTGCAAATGAGTCCAAGCCAACTTGAGGCCTGGATGGGACTATTTTATTACAGGGGCTATTTTTTACTCAGGTTTGGTTCTGGGGAACTTCTTTCCTGGGACTACTTTGCAGGCTATTTAAACCACGCCCGAACAGCAGCTCATGCTTCGTGTTATTCTGTATCCAGCAGCGTGACACTCACCGTGTCTGCAAGTCAGCAGCCAGTCTTCTGCCACACCCGCCTCGAATCCGGAGCTCCTAGACAAAAGTAAAAGAAAGGAGAAGAGGTTAGATCATGGACATTATTTGATTCCTTACCTGATTCCGGACCCAGCACATCTCCGAGCCTGGAAAGGACATTATTTCAGCACGCGTCGCTTCGCCAGCAGCAGCGCCGCGTTATACTCACCAGTCCACCGCATCTTTCAACTCGGCGCTGCTTCTATCATTTTCTTCGTCGAAACCCAGCACCTGGGGGGAAAACAAAAGGAATAACAAGGTGAGCCGAGAAACCGACAAAGACAATCTCTTTGCCACCATAGGCTTACCTGCTTTACCACCGGAGGTATTATCCTTTAATTCGCTGCATCTTTCTATGCCGCACCTATAAAGGGAGAGAAAATAACAAGTTAAACTCATGCAACTTTTACCGGACAGTGTTTGGTAATACAGACTCTTACCTGAACGCCATCAGCTGCCTCCAGGCAATATTCTTTTGGACCCAGCTGCAACCTAACGAGGGAATGGAACAAGAGTGAACATCAGACATATTGAACTCTTTGAACTTTATAGACACTGGAGTCAATATTCCTCTGGAACTCCTCCAGTACCTTCAAACCAGTGAAGTAACTGGTATCTACGTGCCCCTGCATGCCATGCAGGATGGAGAGCACATCATTTAAAAACATAAGATGAGGTTACCAAGAGGGGATATCGGAGGTTATTAGTGGGGAGAAGGAGAACAGTTGGGGGGTGGGGGGGATGCATCACTAAAGTCCACGGGTGGCTAACTCCCTTTCTCCACTTGCAGGAGAATACTTCTACGAGTCCAGCAGACAAGATTAGGCGGGCCGGTCCAGACTGTCATCTCTTCACTACGCATCACGTTGGTGGAGACAGCAGCTGTCCGGGTCTGATCGACGCCCCTGTGGGAACCAGGTGAGCGTAACACTTTGTCTATCCAGAGAACCTCACTCAGGTAATACTGCTGCACCGCCGGTTGAAAGAGTATTGAGTCTATAGGTGCATCTTCTCCCAGTCACTGTACCACAAATTGACGTTGGCCTGCCAAATAATATCGCTCAAAATCCGGGAGCCTGATGCCTCCCCCATTCAAAGTCCCTCTGCAGTGTGTTCAGTGCCACCCTGTTCCTCCCTCCTGCCCACAGAAATTCCTGTGACATGGTGTGTAATTGTTTAAAGAACGACCCAGGGACGCTGTAAGGGATGTTGGTGAAATAATATAAAGAGACGGGGTAGCACTGTCCTCGTCAACAAAGCTGCCCTCCCTATCATCCCCAGAGGTAAAGTGCTCCAGAACCGCATGGCCTTCCCTGTGTTGTCTAGGGCTGTCTGCGTATTTGCCTTGTGCCTGTCTCTGGTGTCATGGTAGATATTCACTCCTAAATATCTGAAAGTGAGTGGGGTCCACGTGAGGCCCAGGTTCGGTAACTGGGTTGGGGTCACTCCTCTCAGGTTCGCCAAGGGGAACAGCGAAGATTTCCCCTTGTTGATAGTGATTCCCGAAAGCCTGCTGAATGCTCCCAGGGCTTCGAGCTGGTCCGGCAGATGTACCCGTGGGTTCTGAACATAAAGCAGCATGTCATCTGCGGAAATTGATATTTGGTGTACTTCCCCCGTCTATCACTATTCCAGTGTCCCTGTACTTGGCCCCTCAAAAGGCCGCAAATGGTTCTAGGGCCAGGATATACAGCATTGGGGACAGTGGGCAACCCTGCTTCGTTCCCCATGCTATATTCCATTCCTCTAAAATGTGCCTCCCGGTCTTCACCCTGGCTCTCGGATCTTTATATAAGAGCTTAATCCAGCCTAGGAACCCTTCACCTATCCCAAATTGGGGGGAGCACTCCCAGGAGCCAGTCCCAATTCACTGAATCAAAGGCCTTAATGGCATCCAGTGACGCCAGTGCGCTTTGCCCTTCTCTATGATTCGTACCGTCTACGACATGGTGGAGTCTGAAGAGATTCCATGTTGTATTCCTTCCCGGTATGTATCCCGTTTGGTCTAGGTGTATGAGCGTGGGTATAACCTTTTTGAGCCGGTTGGCCAGAGCCGCAGTCAGAATTTTGGAATCCTGGTTTATCAGGGAAATTAATCTGTAAAATCCACACTAGAGGCGGTTTCCCTGGTTTTAGTATTGGTACAATTATGGATTCCGACATTCTACTCGGGAGCTTTCCCTTCTCATACGCCTCCTCTAATGGCTCCAGCAGTCTCGGGACTAGGCTATCCTTATATTTTTTGTAGAATTCCCCGGGCAGCCCGTCGGGCCACAGAGACTTGCCTGTCGGAAGCCCGGTAATGACTGCTGACAATTCTTCCACAGTGAGGGATGTATCTAACATTTGGCTTTGCTCTTATGTCAGTTGGGGAGGGCGATTTCTGCCAGAGCCTCCGCTATATCTCCCTCCCCTGCCTCCTGGACCCGGGAGTACAGCTTCTCATAGAATCTCGAGAAAACAGCGTTGATGCCTTCCTGGGTCCTGATCTCTTCCCCCCGCTAGTCTTTGATTGCATTTATCGGTTCGCGGGTAACCTCTTGTTTAGTCAACCAGGCTAGAAGCCTGCTGGGCTTGTCTCCCTCTGAGTGTAGCCGCTGTATCTACTTCCCATAATCTAGCTTCCCTAGTCTCTCCCAGATCGCCATACACTGCTGCCTCAACGTAGTGAGGTCTCCCCATTCTTCTCCCATCCTACCTGCTCACGCTTCCGCCCGTACAACCTCCCTTTCTACTTCTTCCAGTTCAGCCAAAACTTCCTCCCTGTGGCCTCCGGTTTTCCCTATTGCTGTTCCCCTGACTACCACCTTAAGGGCCTCCCAAACCGTTCCAGTGCTCTCCACACTCCCCGCATTATGATCAAAATAATCATCTATCGAGCATTGGATATGCTCCTGGAATTCCCCATCCAACAATGCCTCTGCCCTCAATCGCCATGTGGGTATGGGGGCTCTTCTGTATGTGTGTTTCCAAGTCCCAACTAGCGGGGCGTGGTCGGATAGTGTTCGTGCGTGAATGTATGCCCCGGTGAAGTCCCCCAGTGTCTCTCTGCCCGTGAACAGGTAATCAATTCGAGTGAATGTCCCATGCGGGGCGCTATAATGTGTGTATCCCCTAGTGCCCACATGTACCTTTCCTCCAGACGTCTTCCAGCTCGAGCTGATCCAGTATCTACTGTAGTGACCTGGCTGGCGGCGCTGGATTCTTGTTCTTGGTATCCGATCTGTCCAGTTGAGGGTCCAATGTGCAGTTGAAGTCCCCGGCCCAGATGATCGAGGTTTCCCTATATGAGGCCAACCGGGGTGTGAGTGTCTTGAAGAACTTTGTTGCTTCGTGGTTGGGGGCATACGTACTCACCAGGCACACCTCCCGGTTCTCCAGTATTCCTTGAATGATCAATACCCTTCCTTCTGCATCCCTTTCTTGTTTTATGAGTTGGAACAGGGTCCATGGTGCGATCCATGTCAACACTCCCCTTTCGTAGTTAGAGTATGTGCAACTATATGTTTGGCATCCCCATTTCTTGGCTACTTTGCCTTGTTTCTTGGCCGTCAAGTGTGTCTCTTGCAGCATTGCGATGTGGACCCTCGCCCTATTTAGCTAAGCATAAACCCTTAACCTCTTGACATAGGCATTTAGTCCTCTAAAGTTCCATGTGACTACATTCACTACTTCATGGCCCATTTACCTGCTGAGTCCGGTAGCCCGCTCTTTCCCATGGCCTCATAGTTCTTCGTTCTTCTGGTGTGTCGTGCGTCCTGGCCTGCCCACTCGTGTTCCTGCCCATTGGGGTGGTTTTGGTCCGTCCGCATCTTGTCTAACCCTCCAGCATCTGATCCCTGCTGGCCCCCATTCCTGGTGCGCCACTCTGATTCTCTGTATTTGGACGTAGCTCTGGTTGCTCTCCCTTTTTGCCTCTGCTGTGCCTTTGTCATTTGATCTGCCCTCCTCCTCTCATGCCTTCCTCTTACAAACCTAACCACACTACTACTACATCTATAAGCAAACGTCCAGCCACCCTTCCCCTGCTCGGGCTCCGCCGCTTTCCAGGTGCCACCCTCCTTTTTGTGGGTGCACTCGTTGCGATGCCAGTTCCAAGGCACCACGCTGCAAGTTCTGTCTTTCCTCGGGGTCCCACCTGTGGGTCTTGGCGGTCTGCTCTGGGGAACCGCAAGCTCCAGTTTTCAAACTACTGGTTTGAATCTCTGTGCAGTTACTCTGCCGTTTGTTCTGCTTCTTCATGTTAGATCAGGGTACATCCCCAGGTTCCATTCCTCTGGTAAGTTCTTGTGGCCTCCGGCGGTCTGCTCAAGTGTTATGCGAGCTCCCCCTGTCGGGCTTTTGGTCTGTGTCTCTGTAAATTATACTGTTCGTCCTTTCCGCTCCCTGCTTCATAGGGGCGCATTCCTGTTTCTCCCGTTTCCCTCTCTTAGTTGTGGGATTCCTTGCTGGTCCATCCACTCTTGGGCGTCAACTGTAGTCTCAAAGATGTGTGACCTCCCACTATGCAACACTTTAAGTTTGGCCGGGTACAAAAGCATGAATTTAACATCCGCTGTTCTGAGGTGCTCCTTGGTCAGCCAAAACTGTGCCCGTTGTCTTTGCACTAGTGCTCTATTCCTCGTTATTACCCTGCCCTCCCTTGAGAATGTCAGGATCTACTCCCTGTCATTGAAGTTCATGATCTTTGCAATCGTAGGTCTTGGAGGCGCCCCAGACGGGGTCTCCTGGTTAGAGCTCTATGCGCCCTCTCCACCATGAAGCCCTGGGATAAGTTCCCTGCACGTACTTCCAGAAGCAGTAGGCTTTCTATGTAGTTTGTGGGGTCTTTACTTCCCTCCCCTTCCGGCAGCCCCACTATGCGCACATTGTTGCGTCAAGCTCTCCCTTCTGCTTCTTCTGCTCTGCGTTCCAGCATGCGGATCCTGTCCAGTGCCTCTGACATTTGGGATTGGGAGGTTGTTACGTTCGCCGTATTACTCTGCACCTGTTGCTCCACCGTTGTCACCCTCTCCGCTAGGTTCCTTGTGTCTTGTCTGAGGAGCCCCACATCTACGATCACCGCATCTAGCTTGCCCTCTATTGATGCTTTAAGTTCTTCTATGGCCTCCAGAATGCTGCCCTCGACTTGCTTGATCTCCCCTTGCATGGGGTTTGATGTGGCCGCGACCACCTCTGTTGCCGCGGGCTGCTGGTCCTCGTTCTTGCGGGCGAATGGCTCCATACTGGTTTGCCTCCCTTCACCTCCTTTGTTTGTCTAGCATGTTTATGTCCTTTGCCTTGTGTCTCTGTGTCCGGCCCCTGCTTCTTCAATGTTAGGTGCAAGTGCTGTCTTTGAACTGCCTCTCCCCTGTGGCCGGCGTGCTCTCCTTCAAACGGGCCCTTTCTATTCCACTGCTGCCCTCCTCGAGGCCCCGCAGTCCCTGCTGCTTATGGGCACCTTCCTCGGATCGTGCGTTTGTTGGGTCTGCCCCCATCCCCCCCCGCCCCCAAGGGGTGTTTACTTCGCGGCCAGTCAATGGGTTGTGGTCTCCCACGTATTATTCTTGCTTAGTGTGACCTTCCTTTTTAAAATCTTTATTTATTTTTTTGTCTCTCCCTTTACCATACCAGGTGGCGGCGTCGGCGCTGTTATGTTCCAGCTATTGTCCCCAACTGTAGTCGCTGCTCGCCTCAGCCTTGTGCAGCGCATGGATTACGTTCACCCACACCCGCTGGCTTGTGCCTTCAATGCTGCTCTTAGCCCTCCCAGGGGCTTGTGCGCTGTGGGTATGTTCCGCCCGGTGGTTACCCACCATTCCCCTTTGCCACTGTGTTCCCTGCCCAGGCGGCTGGCTTACTTATGCATGCTTATGTTCATGTTACGCCCCGCTGTTTTTTACATGCAAGTCAGAGGCTTCATGTGGGTCAACGGGTTATACTCTCCCGCATGACAGTTCACTGTTGGTCTTGCTTCCGTGCCTTGTGGGTGCTCAGTGTTGTTGCGCGGGAGCCTTTCGCCCCCTCCTTGGTCCTCGACACTGTCTTTTGCTCTCCCCTTTACTCGCTTGAACCTCTGGTGGTTCCCAAGGAGGCCCTCCAATTTTGTTGTGCTTAATGTCTTCAAGTTCCTCCCGAAGGGGTGGCTTGTCTTGTTGGCTATGGCCCAAGTCCCCATGCCCCACGCCAGGGGGCTTCATTCAATTTAACCTGCTTCGTGGTTCCTCCTCGGATTGTGTTCCCTGAGGCGCCAGGTCACCACCTCCCTCCAGTCACGCTCCTCGAGGTGCCCTGGACCCGTCCCAGGCCCTGACATATCAGTCCTTGCTGCCAGCACTTACTGGATGTGCGGGCCTCGGCCTCCGGTGTAATTGATGGCGGCCCTTGCGGGTGTGCAGCTCGGTGGATCCTCCCCGGCCAGCGGTACCCCCTCCACCTTTGGACCTCTGCGCCGTGCGTCTCCGCTCGTGGGGGCCCTGCTGTTTTCCCTTTGCAGCGCTGTATGCTGTGTTACTGGCACGGATCCTCGGCCACTACAGTTCTGTCTGGGCCCTCGCTCATGTGTCCAGGCTCAGGCCAGCACAGTTGCACGTTGGCCGTAGGGTCCCCTTGCCTGGTGCTCCGTGTCGGCTCGCTTCTCAGCCGCACCCTTCAGTGACCGGTGATCTGCCGGGCCCTGCAGGTGAGCTCTGTACCTCTGCTGTTCACTCCAATGGGCTCTGAGTGCTGGTCCCGTCACCCCCTCATGCCTGGGTCCTAGTCGAGGTGTCTGCTCCGCCAGACCCTATGCGGCCATCCACAACACTTTGTGTCCTGGCCACCGACTGGGGCTCCAGGCAGCTGTTGCTAATCCCTTTGGGCCGCGCCCCGTCATTCTGGCCACCACCTTGGCGTTCCGCCTGACGCCTGCAGATTCACGGGCTCGTGTGGCCACGCTGTCCTCCTTTGTCCTAGCCTCCCAACGGGTGCCTGATGGAGTGCCGGCCCCACGGGCTTGCATGTGCCTTGGCCCTTCTGGAGGAGGGTCGCTGCTGCTGTCGGCGTCCTCCTGTGTTGCTGCGGGTCACTGCTCACTCTCTGCCCGCACCACCCCGAGGGCACAGCAGTGGAGTCAAGGCACCCCCACCATTTTGAGCTGTGGCATCGCGTTCCTCCTGAATGTGCGCTGCGGGCACTAGACAGTCCGGTTCTCCCTCGAATTCTCCCTCAGTAGTCACGGGACCTTCGACAGTGTGTATTTGTTCGTCTGCTGGCTACCGCCAGGTTGTTCACCAGTTTTTCAGATCAATAAGTTGGATCTACTCGGGAGCTCCGCGTTGCTGCTCTTTCTTACATGGCCGCCAAGCCACCACGTAAGCTATCCTTATCCAGTATTTTGAGAAGGAAGGGTACTGTGGTGATGGGTCGGTAGCTTGAACGGATGTTTGGGTCAAGTGTTGGTTTTTTGAGGAGGGGAAGGACCCGGCCTCTGAGGTTTACTGGTACATCATTTGAGGAGAACGAGTTGTTGATCAGGGTTGTGATGAACGGGCTAGTTCTGTGGCAGACTCTTTAATGAGCGATGCAGGGCAGATGTCGCCTTGGCATTTGGAGGGTTTAGGCCGATGATAGTTTTGATGGTGTCGGAGCTGATTACAGGGGTGAATTCGAATTTGAGCCGCGATGGGGGAGAAATGGGATGCATATCACAGGTGTGGATGGGCGAAGATAGCTGGTGTTTATTTGGCGTTACCTTTGCCTTGAAGAGTAGAGATTTTGCCCAGGAGAGCCAATTGGATGTTATTGCACCATTGTGAGTCTTTGTTGCAATGTTCTGGCGGAGGTGTGGGGGTTTCCAGCTCACAAAGAATCAAGAAGAGTTCTCCAATTCCAGATTTGGCTTGCTGAATTCTGAGGTTATAGGAATTGCCATTTGCTTTAAGGATGGCAAGTTTGTAGTCAGAGACGAGTGTAACAACGTGTTGCTTATTAGCTTGAGAGGGTTTTCTTTTCCAGGTTTTTCAGCTGTTCTTTTTTCTAGGCGTAAGGCTTTAGGACTAGGAGTATACCAGGTGGGTGGGTGGGTCTGAGGTTAGTGCAGAGATGGATTTCATGAGCTCCTCCTTCAGGTCAGTCTTAAGACATTGAAGGCAGTCAATGAGATCCGCCATGCAGAGCCCAGTGGATGAACTCAGTGCCATTGTTTCCATTGCTCCTTCTGCCTTTGCCAGTTCAGCCCCCATTTGAGGGTTGTTTCACTGCCGCTGCCCACCCTGGGGCAGACCAAAGGAAGCTCAGTGTTTGGTCCTGCATGCCTCGACGTACTGACCTGCGTTGCATCATACGCTATCTTGGTGCATTCAATGGGGAGACTTTCCTTCGGAAGTGGTTGTCGCTCCTGAGGTTGTCTGCCGTTGCCACCTTGTCACTCTCATAACACTGCGTTCTAGAATTACAGCGTCTGCACAACTCCTTTATGTGTAAGCTTCCAGACACAAGCTCTAACCCCTGTGTGGAGTTTCCACTTTGATCTTGGGCTGTTCACTCTGCTGGTTGACTGCCAATGCCCACCTGGAGCTGTCCAACTCTACAATTCAGCAGTTCCCAGTGCGCAACTGCCACTTTCATTTCAGTCGGTGCCTAGCTAGTGCCACTCCTCTAGCACCACAACTTGCCAATGCCATGTTGATGGAGGACTGTATGAGCCTCTGATGTCCTTTGTGCCTTCCCCACTTCACCACTACTGACCGCAGGGCGGGCTTATGGCTTGCACACAATGGGGGAGCTACTTAAGCATGCCAGCCACCAACACTGCTCCAATGATGATGTGTGGTGTGGTGGCTTCCACAAGCCAGTGTCTTTCAGGGTCCCCACTGGCTTGCTTGTGTCCTCTCACCTTGAGGATACCCTGCTGCTGCCCGTCGAGTGCTCTAGTTGTGAGTACTAAGGGGTTGCTTTCTGTTTCATTATAACGTGCTTGTTACTGTTTTCTGAAAAATGTTCCACTGTTTATCATCTTCTTTCTGTCCCACGTCTTTACTTTCTTCAATTGACGCCCCCAGAACGATGACTCCTCACTGTGCCCCATTCTACTTCGCTTAATGGGAGTACCCGCCGCTGCTCATTGCGCGACAGTTCCTACCGCACGGCTATGTTGCCAGGCTCTGAGTCTAAGATCCAGCATAGCGCTATCCCACCATACCCGCTGGCCTTGGAAAGCTGTGCCAGCCTCTCAGTGTAGGTGCTCAGTCTGTACAGGTAAACGCTGCCCTTGCTCCCCAGATAGCGCCGCACCTGCCTGCAGTTTCCCTCTCTGCTGGGTGCTCTGAGCTGAGAGGTGCACGGAGCACCGGGGCCGGAATACTCATTGCTGCGTGGCCGGCCCAGGCACGCCCTCTGCATCTCGCAGCCTACAGTGGGGAGGGCGATTTCTCTGCTTTTTCGCCGCTATGACTTGTGCAAGTCGCCCTGCGGCTGCCGGGGGAGGTCTGCCCACAGCCCTCTCATGTTCTGCAGTTCATGAAGCCTAATATTGCTCATATTTGGCGGCCGATCTCCCGTGGACATTGGAGCGGTTTACTTAGGCGGCCATTTCCGAGGGCCCATAATCATGCCCCCATTAATCATCTTAAGGGTTGGTGGTTGTTGGGCAGAATCCTATGCAGTTCCCTTAGGGAACACTACAGAAGATTAAGGCTACAGGTATATGCAATAAATCCCCTTTGGTATCAGTCTGTACCACAGAGATTTGGTTGGTAGCTGTGGCTGAGCAGTCAGATTATCTCTAGAGGGAGATGAGCAGTATTCAGGGTTGGCACAATAGGTAGTACAGCACTATGGAGCAAGGAAACACTGACCAAAGTTTTGTATTAAAGAAGAGAGAATATATATTTATTTTATACACTTCCAAGTCAACACATCGATCACAGTTAATAAAGTAAGTTACGTTTAGTCAAATGAAAAGCATATACAACTCCCTATTCAATTGTAGACAAGTTTTCGGTATAGAGAAAACTGAGCAAAACGGCACAGTGAAAACCTACTACAAATGGCACTCTACCAATTCAACGAAAGGGAGGGAAAGTACAAGTTAAACCGAAATATCTTCAGACACCCCCTAGCAACACTTCCCTGAAGTTTTGTGAACAAGTAATGCACAGTAACACTTTAACCAAAAGAGAAGTGAATGAAAACTGAGCAAAATGGCACTGCACAACTTACAACAGTAGGAAGGAAGAGGGGTTTAGAAGATTTAGGTGCTCCACACATTTCTCACTGAAAACTAATCTAGTGAGAGCAGATCTAACAAATCAGCCAGAGTCAATAGGCCTGAGCCAGATTCAGTGGTACAGGACCAAGAGGTTAGGAGCAAAAATGTTCTTGTAGCTGCAGTCAAGTCTTTAGTAGAAAACATTTGAAGATGTAGATGCAAGGCGAAAGACAATGTTAAGAGAGAGGGCGGCCGACCCCACAAGTAGGTAAAGGATTTAAAACACCTTTAGGGCTACCACGGAGAAAGGGCGGCCTGGCGGAACAATGTACCTTAAATGTGGAGAAGTCGCTCCTGCAGTGGCGGTTGTTCCTGGTAGTTCCTGCAGGTCGAGGGGTCCAACAGAGGAAGAGAGGCTCTCGTCCTGGAGGAAGGTTCGAGTCGCTGCACTACCAGGGATGAAACCAGCCGCGCTGCTGCCAAGCGAAGTTTAAAAAGGTACGCTCCTTTTAATCGCGGTCCGGGTTGATAGCTGCCTGGCTATCCGGTCTTCAAGTGCGGGGTTTGTCGAGTCGACCAAGGCAAGTCTGAGGATGCGATAGGTGAACTGGTTGACCCCACCAGCTCAAGGGAAGGAGGCTCCTCCGCTGAAGATCTCCTCTCGTCGTGTGGAAGAAAAGTGGTGAGACGGCCCGGCAGGGCTTCACCGGTGGTATAGATGCTGAAGATGTCTCTGGCTTCTCTTCCCTTCGGTTCCGTAGTTCCAGTGGCGACGTCTTGCTCTTCCAGTCCTCAGGACCCTGCTTTTATGCAGGAAGAGACCCATTCATACAGCCTAGCTGTCACTCACACAGTGGAGTGGTCTTCTTGGCGGGAGACCCTCCAGCCTATCAGGTTAGAGTGCAACCTGAGTTGCTGCGGCAACTCTGTCCGGGGGTTCTACTCCCCCTCCCAAACAACAGACCCACCCCAGACTCAGTAGCGCCGAAAGGAGGGCTTCTTGGCAGAAGCCCGCCAAAAGGACGAACAAAGGATCCCCGACCTGGGTTAGGAAAATGGAGTAAGACTCGAGAAAGAAGTTTTATCAAAGTTCTGGCAATTAAAACCTACCGGAGTAAAGTTAATAATAAAATAAACCGGCGGTATGTTAGAGGCTGTCAGTACAACTGGTAGCCTCGAACAATGGGAAAATCCCATAGAGAAATATTCGCGGTTGAATATAAAAGGTAGTAACCACTGCCACCAGCAAGAAACTTTGTAGAGGGGGACTTTAAGGTACCCTCTCGAAAATGAATATAGGGGAAAAACTATTAACCCCTTCCAGTACTTTCATATTAAGATGGGGTGTACTGGGTAAGTTCATAAAAATCGACTAGTAAAGTCAATGGGGACTTTACATGCCCTGGGAGACAGTAGTCAGTCCCAGGGTATGGAGTCTATGTTTGGGGGTCACTATGACACCCCTGTGGTACTGCACTGAGGGTGCTGTGTAACACATGTAAAAAGATGATATCTATGAGGGTGAGAAAATCCCCATAGACCATAAGCACACATAGCCTAAAACACACATCAGCAACATGTCTAAGAGTGGGGAAAAAGAGTCTCCCTCTTAGCAGGAGAAAAAAATAAACCCTTCAAATCCAGCAAAGCTGCTGGGGGACTCTATAGGTAAGGGAAATTAACCTTAGAAGAGAATTCTTCCTAACAGGGGTGTGTTTGGATTCTGAAAGTAGATCCATTCAAGTATGGTCTAAACTTCTTCAAAGACCACACTATGGAAAAACATTCACGTTCAATGGTTTCCCACCTTGTTTCTCCATCTTTTAATTTTCAACTGATAAATTAGGATTTTACATGGACTCCGCTCTGAACCTAGGGAAACAAGTTAATGCCACGGCCTCTGCTACAGCGTACACTTGCAAGCTGATACAGGCGTGCAAACCCTTCCCATCTACCAATAGCTGCATCACACTGGCGAGGGCATTAATCTGGTCTAAACTCGATTATTGTAATGCCTTATATGCAGGTGCAAACAAACAGATTCTGAATAAATTACACATTTTACAAAATAATGCATTAAGAACTGCTTTAAGCATTCCGAGGAGACATCACATCTCGGAAGTCAGAAGAAATCACAACTGGCTCTCCTTCAAGGACAGGATCCAGTTCAAAATAGTTTCCATAACACACAAACGTCTAATTAATGCTGTACCACAGTATCTAAGGGACAAAATCACGATAAAAAAAATCTTCACGTCCTACAAGGACAGTTAACTCGCATTGCATCGCAGTTCCCAGATTTAATCTGAAAAAGCCAGGGGGCATTAGTTTTCCTGTTCAGGCTGCCCATTTATGGAACTCTTTCCCCACTCGCTTGTGAATTGACCAGACGATCCAAAACTTTAGGAAATACACCAAAAATTGGCTAGTGTCAAATGACATCTGACTTCCCAAATTCCTTGCCTTCCTGTGACGCCTTATGGGTACTGATTCTGCCGTGTACCGTTAACCTGCTTGCTAATTATGTATGTCAACTACTGTATTTTATTTGGATTGTATTTATCTCTGTGTGGAATTGCAACACTTGTAATTAAAAGCAATGCGCCCAGAAACCCACGGGTTTGGTGCGCAATACAAATCAATAAACAAATAAACAAACAAAGCAGATGGGGTGCTCCCTGCCTTTGCTATCCATTTGGCTCAAGACTGCTCCAATTCCTGTATTGGATACATCAGTCTGCACTAAGAAGGCCTGAGTGTAATCTAGAGCTCTCAGCACTGGAGCTTTACAGAGGGCATCTTTCAGCCCCTTTAATGCTTTCTCACAGTATTCATTCCACTTCACCCTTTTGGGGTATTTTGGGTTAGACACAGGGCCTCATCCCAACCTTGCCGGTATCCTGGCGGTAAACTCGGGGTCTCTTGGTGGGGCTCTCGAGGTTCTTCTAAGTGGGCCAACTATATGGACTCGATTCAGCTTTATACCTTCTTCGGCAATCTCCAGCACTATTGCCTTAAAAACCCGCTATACCCAGCTTCGCAGATTGTCACCTGCTATTCCTTCCGCCGCACCTCATATGCAGAGATTTTCCCACCGGTGCCTATTTTCCAAATCTTCTATGGTTGCCACCAGAAGAGACATGTCTTGCTTGGTACTGGCCAGCTCCCCCCGACGATGGAGTACATCCTCCAGTAAGATCTGCAGAGCTGTTTCGGTGTACCTCACTTCTTTGCCAAAGCACCTACTTTTTGTTGACTCCCTATCGGTGGGAGGTTCGATTTCGAGGGTCTGGATGCAACAGTCGCGGCCTGCACCACCAACCCTTTGTGGTACGGATGAGTCGTCAAAATCGGAAGGTTTCCTCTTGATGGCTTATATTTATATGTTATGATATGGCATTTATAACGCACCTATAAACAGGTGTTTCAAGAAGCGACGAGGCAAGGGAGAGGGAACAGAGGGTAGATAGACAACGATCTTACTAGGCCAGGTGACATTGAGATCGCTCAAGTGCAGAGGAGGGTGGTAGGGAAAAACTTCAGGGGAAAGGGAGAGGGGACAGTGCAGTACATAGGAAAACAGTAAAAGATGAATAAAACAAATAAAAATTGCGGCCAGCTGTTGGCAAGTGCAAAGGTAAGTGCAAACATCAGGTGTCAAGTGCTGGTAGGGGGCTGCAGGGATACAGAAAAAACAGCCCCCGAGTGCAGGGTTGCCAGGGGGGCAGTGCAGGTGTGCAACTAGCAGGGAGGAGACCTGGGGCCGAGATTGGGGGGTAGCCAGGTAACCAGTGCAGTTACAGTTTCAGCCAGGCGATCAGCAGGGGAGAGGAGGAGAGAAAGCAGAAGCAAAGAGGAAGGTATTGAGGTGGTTCCGGAACAGAGACAGTTCTCCTCGAGTTTCAGAGCGGCAGGGAGGCTGTAAAAGAGGGAGGACCCAGCCGAAGAAAGAGATCTACCACCAACTCATTGCTTGGAGAAGCGACTGACCCTGAGGGAGTTGGAGGCGGATGAGCAAAGAGCTCGAGAAGGAAGATATTTAGGGAGAGAGAGTTGACGGTATTGAGGCCCCAGGCCCCAGAAGGTCTTGTGGACAATACAGAGGGTTTTGAACTTAATCCTCACAGCCACAGGGAGCCAGTGCAGAGATTTCAGTCCTGGAGAGATACGATACCTGGGCTTGAGGCCAAGGACAAGTCTTGCAGTCCTGTTCTGGATGAGTTCCAGAGGGCGGAGAGTAGAAGCAGGCAGATTTAGAAAGAGGCTGTTGCAATAGTCCAGCCTAGAGACAGTGAGCTGCACTGAGGAGGTGCAGCTGGTAGTGTGACTTCTTAGAGATGTCAGAGATGTGAGGAGAGAAGGAGAGTGTGGATTCGAAGATGGCCCTGAGATTTTTAGCCTCACAGGTGGGAGCAGGAGGAGGGCCAAGAGAAGCCAGCAAGAGTCACAGGAAAGGAGGGAGCAGGTGTGCCGATGAGGAAAATCTTGGCCTTACTGGCATTAAGGCAGAGATCTTTGGCGGTACACCACCCCTGGATAGCAGACAGACAGTCAGAGATGAGAGAAAGAAGAGGTGGCGGAATGGAGCCTGAAAGAGTCAAATGTCAACGCATATCACTAAAAGTTTGAGCAGAGAGTGGCAATGCAGTGGGCAAGAAGTGCCAGGTATTAGTTGAACAGCCAGGGAGAGAGGTTAGATCCCTGGGGAACGCCACAGGTAGAGATGGAGATAGAGGAGAGTAAGGACCCAAGTTGGACCTGGGAGGGTCGATGAGAGAGGAAAGAGGTCAGCCAAGCCAGGGCCTGATCGGTGATACCCAAGTTATCACAGAGACGGTTGAGCAGGATGGCATAGTTGACCGTGTCAAAGGCAGAAGAGATCAGGTAAGATGAGGACACAGTGGGTGTTGGAATCGAGGTTGAAGAGCAGGTGTTCATGGATCTTCAGGAGAGCATTTTCCGTGATTATGGCAGCAGCTCTGAAGCCAGACTGATGGTCATGCAGACAACCAACAGTTTCTGTGTGAAGATTAAGCTGGGAGATGGCCAGCAGCTTTTCCCGGAGTTTGCCCAGGAAAGGAGTGATTGAGATTGGGCAATAATTAGCTGGGCAGGACGGGTCGGCAGAGGGTTTAAGAAGAGGGTGCACAAGGGAGTGCTTTGGGGGGAAGGGAAGACTCCAGTGGTGAAGGATTGGTTGCAGAAGTCACCCAGAGCAGGAGCCAGGGTGTCAATGTGGTCCTTGATGGTTTTGGAGGAACAGGGGTGAACCGGTTTTGTTGAGACTTTCGTAGATAGGACTTGTCTAGAAAACTCGGCTGAGGAGAACAGGGGAAAGGCAGAGAAGGAGGGAGGAGAGGTGGCTGAAGAAGGGCCAGAGGAAGAACAGGGAGTAGAGGGGAAAGGGGGGAAAAGAAGAGAGAGAGGACAGGATGTCCTGAGTTTTTTAGATGAAATGAGAAGCCAGGGCCGTGCAGAGGGCCCGGGAGGGGACAGGAGAGGTAGAGACTGCAACAGAATTGGACAGCTCCTTGCAGATTTTAAAGAGTTCGGCCGAATTGTTAGATGCCGCAGTGGCACGGGTTGGATGTGGGCTCTCTTCTTGGTGCGGACAGAGAGCCGGTAATGCCTTTGGAGCAGGCGGCAGGCCAGTTTATCAGAGGATGTACCGGAAGCACGCCATTTCTTCTCAGTCTCCCGGGACATGCATTTAATAGTGGCAAGGTCTGAGTCCTACCAGGAGTTGGCTTTGGGCTTCAGGTGGATCCTCATGACAGGGGCAAGAACATCGAGTGTATCAGGTTGAGCATGGAAAGGGCTGTGTCATATTGTGAGTCAGCCAAAGTGGGAGGGGGATGGGGGATGAGAAAGTGGTGGCGAAAGCCTCAACTGACACACGCTTCATTGGTCGGATAACCGAGTAGGTGGGTGGCAGTGCTGGAGTTGGCTTGGCCTGAGGGGTAGGGAGGGTGATATGGGAGGAAAGGAGAAAGTGATCACTCCAGGAGAGAGGAGTGGTGAGAGAGATAGAAAGGGGAAGGTGTGTAGAGATCAAAACATCCAGAGTGTGCCCTGCAGAGTGAGTCGGGCCAGAGGAGAGGATAGAGAGTGAGAGAGAGTTGCAGAAGTCGCGAAAGAGTCCAGAGTAAGAACAGGAAGCATTCAGGTGGATGTTGAAGTCTCCAAGAAGGAGGAGTTGAGTGGTCGAGACCAGGAGGGATGAGTAGAGGTCCACCCATTCAGAGAGGAAGGAGGAGATCTGACCAGGTGGCCGATAGACTGTAGCCACAGTAAGGGAATGGCTAGGAGAGTGAGAGCCTACAGACTAGGCATTTGAAAGAAGAGTAAGCCGGCGTAGGGATGACAAAGGCAGGAATCCACTCAGGGAAGATCAGGGCTACATCCCCTCCGGAACGATTTGACCTGGGCGCAGAGAGGATCTTGTAGCCGTCAGGGAGGAGAGTGTCGAAGCTATTTGTTTGTGAGATCTATGTCTAGCACTGGTGTTGCCACAAGGCCATGACCAGATCCGCTATGGCAGCATTGAACAGCAAAGCTGGTCAAGGATGTCGGTGAGGTCTTACTGCACCACCGGATTCGATAGTGTGCCAAGCCCCGAGGCCATGGCAACCTTCTCGACCGCCTTGTGGTATTGGGCGTCTGGGTGCACATGTGGGTTTAGAATTGCATGTCCATCAATGTGTCCAAACACCTGGCATCATAGAGGCCCTTGCCATTTGCAGTAACCCGGCCTGGTCCGCCATAAAATCTGTTAATGGATCCAAGGCCGCGCACCCCCCCCGCCTCCACACTCAGCTTGAACCCAAATGGTACTGGGTCGCCCTTTCGTCAAAAATAGTCGGCCTCATCATTAGTTCCAAGATGGCCACCGTGGTGAGAACATCGTGAGCGAGGCTCTCCAAACCTCAAGGCCAACGGAAGGATAAACAGTAGCACATAAAGCCCTCCCAAGCACTAATGTCTGCAGAAGAATTCCCTCCTGTACCCACTCCCGCACCTTGAACGGGGAGAGACCGGACGAACTGCAGGAGGTGCAGCACCCTGGGCACGTAACTGAACCCGGGAAGACGGGTGCCCCTAAAGACCGTGGACCGCCCAGTGGTGCGCAAAGGAATGGAGACCGTAAGAGCCGCAATCAGGGCCGTGAAGAGTCTCAGCCCACAGCTGACAGAGGGATTGGAACAGACCCGCCATAGCGGTTCCCTCACCCTTCCATCCACCTTGGGCACCTCAGAGAACACCATGGAAGCCCCCTGATTGCAGGGACCCCCACCTCCCTGAGGCCAGGAAGTTCAGCGGAGGTTCAGATTGAGAGGCCCGGGTTCTGGCACATTTTGAAAATGAAGATGGACCCCCGCAGGACGCGAAGCCGGAGCCGCAACCACAAAGGTGAGAGGTGCGGGCAGAGGAGTGGGACAACGGGCGTAGACCTCCACGAATAAAGGGAGGCCCCGGCGGTGCATGCCCAGGACCATCCATAGAGGGGAAGAAGCTGGGAGAGGGAGAGCATGCTTGTGGTTTCCCAGCCCTCCCCCAGCAGACCTAACGTCGTTCTAACCAGCACCGGAACACCAGAGAAAATTGCAGCACCTCCGGGGCACCCCAGTGGGCCTGCACATAACTCCTGGGGAGGCATCAGGAAGCAAGAGGAGCGCTCCCGGGCGGAGACTCACCCAGACAGGCTTTGCCTGAGAGAAGAGGGGTGATGCACCTCTACAGACACCCCATCAAAGCGAGGGTCCCAAGATACCACAGCAGACCCAAGAGGGGGATAGAAGCAATACCCCCCCATCCATATACAACATCACTAAAAAAGCCCACAGAAGCAAGGGACAGCATAACCATCCTGTGGTGAGCACTACGCCCGGCCTCTTCATCATCCGCTGGCGCTGGGTAACTCAGGAATACACCCCCGGCTCCACAAAGGTTATTACAGAAGATACTCCCTCCCAAGAGGACCGGAAGACACAAGAACTCAAACACTGCTAACAGAGGGAGACAGTGGAGGCCTTACTCTAGGCCATCAAACCACATACGCAGGACCCTCAGAACCCATCCTACACACTCCGGCGTGGGCAGAGAAAGGGGCCAAGACGTGTGTGCCTGCTTACCCACTCTAGGACATCTAGGTCATGTCAAAATCCAGTGGGAAGGAACCTCAGACCGCCGCAAAAACTCTTAAGAAAACCCACGAGGGAAACCTTGCAAAAGTCTGGGCTAGAGACACGACTCCCTCCGAGGATCCACAAATGGCAGAAGCTCACCCAGATCGGAGCGAAAACCCTTCGCACGAAGAAGAGGATCAAACAGTGATTCAGTCGCTGCTTAAGCAGTACTTCAATGACTTTGGAGACAAAATTGCTGCAACAGTACAAAAACAGATGGGTCGCCCTGCGAGAGGACTAAGCGGCGGTTCCGCAAGAAATAAAGCGAGACAAATGAAATCGAAGAGAGAGTGGACATCAATGAAAGGACTCTCCAAGAACTGACGGACGATGCAAGGAACGCCGACATACTGCTGGAGACCCTAGCAGCGGCTACCCACAATCTAGATCTGCAGGCGTAGGACTTAGAAAACAGATCCAGGAGGTCCAACATATGCCTCAAATCTCTCCCTGAGGACATCCAGTACAAAGACCTCAAAGCAGTGGTCAAATCCATATTCACAGATCTCCTGGATGCAGACGGCTCCCCCGAAATAGTTTGACAGAATTCACAGAATGGGCCCCCGTCGGCAGGAACCTGCATCCAGGCCAGAAGACGTGCTGGCCGCCCTTCACGATTACTCAATTGAGGAAAGGCTACTGGAGAATGAAGCAGATTACCTACAATGGAGCAGAAATTCACCTCTTCCAGGTCATAGCGCATTCAACCTTAGCCAAGAGGAAAAGGATGGCCCCAATCTTGACTTTCTGAGAGGAAAGGACTACCGTTAGAGATGCACGTTCCCATTCGGCTTGCTCTTTGACTGGCAGGGGAAACAACATAGAATTGCATTTTACACGGAGGGAGCAAGCCAGTTGGGGATTGAAGATGTACACCACTCGCCAATCCATGAAACGGACGAGCGACAAAATAACCACAGACCCTGGGAACGGTCTACAATGAGATCCAAAAGAACGGGATATCAACTGCACCTAAAAGGTCCCACCACAGAAAAACAGCAGGAATATGAAAAGGTCCCTCAATGAACGCGGAATGACCAAGCAGCTTGAAACAGGGCTATATAACAAATACAGGCATGGGGAGGACAAAATCATCAGAATATATACTAGGCCCTGAGGGTGGGGAGGGTAGGGGGGAGAGAATCTTGGAATGGGTTCGGGAGAACCCGCAGAGGCCAGGTATGGGCCAAGGGAAGGACTCAATCCTCGAGACACTCCTTCGAGGGGGGCTAGAGGCTGGTTGAACTCACCCAGACGAAGAGAAGAGGGTGGTGGGCATCAGGGGGTTGGGGGAGGGAAGGGGCTGGGGGTGGGGTCCAGGGGGGAGGCGATACAGGGAAAGAGGAGACACAAGCTCATGAGGGAGAGGGGGCTTGGAGGGGGGCTCCTTGCAGCTGCCCAAATTAAAACAACCACCATGGAAACAGACAAGAGACAATGTCTAATAACCATAATCTTACACTATTATTCCTTAAAGTCAACGGATTAAACTCCCCAACCAAAAGGATACAAATTCAAATATGTTTAAGAAGTGAACGCCCGGACATAGTTAACCTCCAGGAAACCCATGTCCACTCCCGCGACAGGGACAGGATAAGGTTTTGGGGTTACACCCAAATCTATCAGGCAACACAACCCAGCAAGAAAGGGGGGGATACTACTGGCCCTGAGGGACATCCTAGATCTAGCTCCACTAGACACTGATGATCGAGGGAGATACCTAGCGATAGCCCTGGAGGGAAGGGGAGAGGCCCATACCATAGCTACGATATACACCCCCAACACAGGACAGGATGCGTTCATTCACAAGGCACTAAATAGACTAGACAAATACGCGAAAAACCCCAATCATCCTAACGGGCGACTTCAACATACCGTGGGACCCCACCAGAAAAAGGAGCAACAACAAGGGTTTAACTACACAAGGGAAGCAGTCAGGGGAACTCAGGGAGAAAATAAAAAAACATAGCCCAAGAGGACGTATGGAGGGAGTTAGAGGGAGACAAAAAAGGCTTCACCATCTACTCAAACATACACCATACTCATTCTAGGATCAACTACATATGGGCATCTCCTGGGCCAAGCCCTGGGGATCACAGTGGGGATAATAATGCACTCAGACTATGCCCCAATAAAAATAATATTGAACAGAAACCAGAGACCCTCGGGCCTATGGAAATTGGAGATAACCAACGATTCTGTTGAGACGCTGACGCAAGAGGTTAAAGAAGAGATAATGACCTTCTTCAAAACCAACAACCCGGAATACACAAAACCACAGAACAGATGAGAGCATTCAAGGCGACAATAAGGGGGAAAATAATAGCCGTTAAAACAAGAAGAGACAGGGAGAGGAGACTAGAGGAAACAATGATTGGAGGGGAAGCTCAAAGAGATCATGTCCTGTATGGGCACAGCACTGAGCGGTGAGACAAGCAAGGAGTATAGGACAATAAAGGAACAACAGGAATTCATTCAAACTAGAGCGGCAGAGCATACCCTACTAGCCCTAATGCAGAAATATTACATAACAGCAAATAAGTCTAACAACAAGATTCTGGCCAGGCAATTGAGGAAAGAAGAAAAGGCAAAGACTATTCTAAAAATAAAAGACGAAGGAGATGGGACGAGCTCCAACATAAAGGATATTGAAACAGAATTTGTCAATTATTACTCCAGGCTGTACAGCTCGGACAAACCATCACAATCAGTACAGGGGGGCTATTTAGAGAACATTACCCTGGTAGGGATAACAGAGGAAGAGAGGGAAGCCTTAGAGCAGGATATAACCTGTGAGAAAATACTGCAAACAATAAAAGTCCTACCAACCAACAAAACCGCAGGTCCAGACGGATTTACCGCTGAATTACAGGGAGACATTCTTACCCCACCTAATCGTCTTGTTCAATCACTTTGGCGAAGAAAGGCCCATCACACAATCTATGGAAGAGGCGAAAGTGGACCTTATCCACAAAAAGAGAAAAGACCCCACAGAGTGTGGCTCATACCGTCCAATCGCCTTGATCAATGTAGACGCCAAGATCTACACAAAGGCTTTGGCGACTAGACTAGATCAGATTCTCCCTCGAATTGTCCAATCAGACCAGGCAAGCCTTCTCAGGGGCCGTCATACTAGTGATGATGTTGGAAGGATCGCTCATTTAATCGAAAAAGCAAACAAGAGGAGAATTCCTGCTCTTCTCATGGCGCTGGATGCTGAGAAAGCGTTCGACCGGGTGGAGTGGGAGTTACTGTTCGCAACCATGAAAAAAATGAGCTTTGGGGTAGGTTCCTGGCTAGAATCAAGACTAATTATCAGAACCCGATCCTCCGATTAGTCATAAATGGTAAAAACAGGGATGCCTTGTCACCTCTGCTCTACGCGTTACACTTAGAGCCCGTTTTGGCAGCGGTGAGAGGAAATAAAGAAATAGGGGGAATCGCATTTGGGGGAAAATAACATAAAATAGCTGCGTTTGCAGATGACATATTGTTGGCAATAACCCATTCTGAGGTCTCCTTAAGGGAAAGGGAAAAAGATTTGGGACAGTGGCAGGGCTACAAATAAACGCCCACAGTCTGAAGTCCTCAACCTAACGATCCCGAAGGGAGTAGAGTTGGATCTCAAAAGGGGATCCTTATAAATGGGTAGAACAATGTATTACCTATTTAGGAATCAACCTAGCGAAATCTATAGAGGACATCTATGGGGCAAAATATCCGCCCTTGCTGGAAAGGCTAAAGAAGAAATTGATCGACTGCAGTCCCTAATCCATAACATGGCTAGGTAGAATAAACGTCCTGAAAATTGTCATATTGCCTCAATTGCTATATTATTTCTCGGCACTCCCAGTACAAGTACCGACAGCCCCATTTAGGACCATCCAAAAATATACAACCAGATTTTTGTGGAAGAACAGGACCCGAGAATAGAAAGCAGGGTAATGAAGCTGCCCACATACAGAGGAGGGTTGGGGGAACCAGATTTCAAAGCATACTACCTGGCAGCCCAAATTAAAGTGATCAGGGACTGGCAGAAAGGGAAGCGGGAGAAAATGTGGACACCAACGGACCGTGCAGTGGCGGGGGAGAACTGGGATGGCGTACTCTGGAGGCCCAAGTTAGAGAGACCGGCACAAATGTATAGCAGCACTATACTTGCCTTGGTCGGGGACTCATGGGACGAAACCATCAAACAAGCCCATATCACCTAATTCTCATCTCCGCTCACCCCAATATTCGACAACCCGTAATTCAACCCGGGGTATAGGACCACCGCCTTCAAACACTGGCAGGAGGGAGGATGCCATAAGATCCAGGACATGTTCAAGGAGACACAAGTGAAACCCTTCACCCAATGTAAACCCGACTTTGGGGTAGGAGAGGGAGAGCGATTTCGATATACGCAAATAAGACATTGGTTTAAACACCCCCTGATGAAAAAGAGAAGTACCTAACCACAGAGTTAGGCGGGTAGTAGCATCAATATATGCACACATAAAAAGGGAAGAGGACCCGGCTCAAAGGAGTTACATGGGAAAATGGGAACGGACAACAGAGGAGACTGAGTGGGAAAAATTATGGGCAAATATCCCCAAATGTGGGTAAAATTGCTTGCACAGTGGCATTTGACACCAACGAAACTCCACAAAATGTATCAGGCAGAAATGAAATATTGTTGGAGGGACTGTGGGCTGGAGGGAACGTGGAGCCACATCTGGTGGGACTGCCCCAAAATACAAGAATATTGGGGAGGAATACAGGAAGCGTTAGAACAAACCGTGGGGATAAAGAGGCGGGGCAACAGAGGCTTAGCTCCATTAGGCCTAGACGGAACCCTGGAGGACCTAACCTCGAAAGCAGACCGCAAGGTATACGTCATTCTGATGATGGCGGGGGCACTGGCGCTAGCGCAAAAATGGAAATCTAAGGAAACCCCGCTGGAACACCTGTGGGTAGGGAAAATCTGGAACTTCGTGCCCTAGCATGGCTCACATACTCCCTGCAGGGGGACTATAAACACTATCACACAGACTGGTCAAGGGTGTTGGACTACCTACAAACAGGCCCAAGGGGGGGCCAGTGCACAAGGAGAATGCACCTCCTAGGGATAGTGTGACCATCATACTCCGCTTGGAAAGTAAGGGATCCGGACCAAACAGCGAACAGGAAAGCAACACAGGGCATTCTCCCCGCGAGAACGTAGTAGAGGGACGTACTGGAACAGAGATCAAGACAAAGGATTATCGTCAGATCAAGAATGAGGGAAGCGGGAAGGGGAGGCTTCTTTCAAGTTCGAATTCTTAGGTCTTAAAATGTTGATAAAAAATATGTAAAAAATCAAAATAAAAAAATCAAGATCAAGTGTCCGTTACGAAGCTTAGATCTTGCAGGGCCTCTGCCAGTTGAGGTGCATCTTGGTCCGAGGAGGCTGCCAATGCTATCAGCGCAGAAGGAGGTTTCTCCTTTGGGGACTCACTTAAGGGTGTTCGACCTGACTTAGCTGCCTTTGTGCTGGATGGACTGGGCACAGTTGCCATATCCACCTGCAGCATTGATGCTGAAGCCGTACCAGTCGAGGCATTTTCAGAAACATTCATCATTTGTTTTTTTTAATTCCCCCCCCTTCCTCCCTAGATGCACCCTTCACTGGGTAAGACTTACACCTTTTGTCTGACGGATCGGAATCACATCTGTGTTTCTTTTAGTGCAACAAGTGGTGAGATTCGCTATGGGAGTGTGAACTTTTGTGGAGACATCCCTCTTAATGTTTAAGAGTAGGCCCTTCGGTATCGTGCTCCGAGGACCTTGGAAATAATTTCATGGGGGATTTTTACAGCAGGCTGCCGAGCGCCAGCATTGCTGAGCGTGCCTTCACCGCCAGACAAGAATCAGATTGCTCCGTATCATGGCTAACAGCAAGACACCACACACCAATAGTGTGTGGGTCCGTGAGGACGATTTTAGAGTTGCAGTCCTTGCAGCATTTGAACCCGGACGGTTTAGGCCACAACATAATGACATAGGATCTAATTTGTTCCAATCTAATAACGAGAGTGTTGCGAGTAGTGTGCTGAGCACGTGGAAAAAAGCAACTTGGATAAGAGGGCTTAGTACATCCTTTTAAAGGCGACAGACATCACGTCAATGCTCGAGGAAAGGCACGACTGTATATGAGGGGGGAGTCGACATCGAGCAGCACTACACACCCTGTTTAAAATGTTTCTGAGCAGCTGACACTGGATAACTATCAAAATAAGGAATCTGTGGGAGAATGCAACCCATTGAAAAACTGTTTATGGATTCCAAGATGGCCGCCGACACCAGGTAGACGTATGTCAACGGCGCTCCTGTCCCATCAATCTATTTAAGCGGTTCCAGCACCCCTTATGTATTGAGGAGCGTAGAGTTATAGCGGTCTGCACTTCCCCGCACCTTGGAGCAGCCGTGTCTGGAACAGCACCCGGCAGAAGAAGGGGAAACTAGGCCGGCGCGCATCGGAGGCCTGCGAGCCTAAGGAGGCGCACTGGGTCGACTGATGCTGGGCTGGAGAGGGCCGGTGGCTGAAGGCGGGACGGGATCGGAGTCCCGCTCCTGTTCCCCCCGGGCAGAGGAAGGAGCTGTGCAGCTTCGGGAGGGCGGTCGCAGCCTCGGCTTTATTGCGAGCCTTCTCGCCGACCAGCGGGCGAGCGTACCAGCGTGTGCCTGCACCCCTCAGGAGCTGCTTTTGTTGGACCGGGCCGGGAGGAGGGGGGGGGGGGGGAGACCCGGCGGCCGGCCCCAGTGCGGGGGGCAGCCCTAGGAGCACTTCGGCGGAGCTATCGGACCGGCCTGCGGGGCCTCCGTTCTTGGCGCCGCCCGGCAGCGGAGCATCGGGTGGGCACTCGCCGGGGCGTGGATCAGCCTTCTGCAGCAGCGGTCAGAGTGACGGAGGCGGGGGCCCGTGCAGAGGAGAGCAGGTCCGGGCAGCGGAATGGCGGCAACAACAAAGTACGGTAAGTGGCGGGGAGTGCAGGGCCCAACTTGCACTAGCCCCGAGAGGGGCCTGGAGCGGGGAGGGGGGTCCCCTCTATTCCGGTGGAGTTGTGGAGGAGGGGGGGCCCTTCTCTGGGCTCGAAGGGCCTCGCCCCCGCTGCATCATCTGAGGGACCGTGGCACCAGTGCATCCCGGACTGGCACCTGTTCCCCCTGTTTGATACGGAGCCCAGCTACATGCAGCGGGCGAGCACAGCACCGGTTCGCGCAGTCCCACTGACTTGGAGGACGCACCTTCATCAGACCCAAAGGAAGCATCAGGATCTACACTAATAGGGTAAGGGGATCAAGCCTGGTCAGGAACAGCTCCTTGGGGAGGCGCAGACAGGGTCCTTATTCCGCAATTATGGTAACCAAAAATAAAAGCAAGGCGAATAAAAGCGGACCGTCCCAGGGAGATACCCCCGGCCCCATTATAGCCCTGTGGGCAAGCAAAGACGCAACTGAGGAACGCAGAGCCACACAGGGGGGAAGCATGGAGCAAGAGCACACTGAGTCCTCGGAAGCGACTGCACCAATCTCACCTCAGGATCTGCGTGGGGAGCTGCTCTCCTTTCAAGCATCCTTGGGGAAAACCTTCCAAGAGCAATTTCAATTAATGAGGTCGGACATCAACCAGGTCATGGCGGAAATCAAGCAGGAAGTGAGTCAGTTGGGGGAGAGAACGGACATAGTTGAAAAAGGCCTGCAAGAGGTAGGCAGAGAGGCTATGGAGAATAGCGAAGCAATCGAGAGGCTCGGCACGGCAACGCAGAACCTGGAAATTAGAATGAAAGACATGGAAAACAGGTCTCGAAGGATCAACATCAGGCTGAAGTTTCTGCCGGAGACGGTGCAAGACAGGGACCTGAAGGAGACAGTTCAAGGGATATATGCGGAGCTACTGGGTGAGCCCTCACCAGATCGAGTTGGACAGGGTTCACAGAGTGGGATTCCTCAACAGGAACCCTAAGTCCAGGCCGCGGGACGTGTTAGCTACGTTCACAAGGTATGCTCAAAAAGAAGCAGTGCTCAGGGCCGCTAGACAAAAAGAGCCGATATCCTTTGACAGCCAGCGTATTGAACTGTACCAGGATCTCGCCAGCAGCACCCTGCTCAAAAGACGACAGTGGGGCCCACTCACCTCGAAACTTAAAGAAAAGGGGATCAGATATAAGTGGACCTTCCCTTTTGGGCTCGTCTTCAAGTGGGCCGGTTCCCAGAAACGGATAACCACGATGCAAGAGGGAGCGGACATACTCCAAATTGACCTGGACCAGGAGCTGAACGGGGGCCGGAGTGCGGCGGGCCCGAGTGGCTCGCCTGAGGAGGGAAGTGGGGTGCGATCCAGGCCATGGGAACGGTCAGTGGTCGGCGAGGGGAAGAGGAGGAGACCCGCACGGCGGAACACCCCCGGGAAGGCGGTGGAAACTGAGCCAGCAGTGGAGGAGAGACCCAGGGGTGAGGCGAACTGACTTGGTGTCCGAATAGTCTTAGGGGGTGGTGGACAAAAAGGCTGTTTCTGATCACAAGGAGGAGAGAAGGAGCTATGAGCAAACATCATGGGATCACTAAGAGCGAGGAAGCCTAGAGGGGGAGGGAGGGAGACGGGAAGACCTAGCGTTAAGGTCGTCAGGGGTTGGGAGGGGGGTGGGGGGATGGTGGGGATCCTCAGGTGCTGCCCGAGGGGCGAGTTAAAAGTGGTTCACGTACCTGGGTATCTGGCATGGGGCAAAGGAGTGGAGGTGGGGAATAGATGAAGGGACATGAAAGGCAGGAGCAGGTGTCTAATCCCAATAGAAATGGGTAACGGATAACGTTAGGGACCTCAACACTCCGCTGAAAAGGAAAAGTGGGGGAAACCAGACTTTGTGGGATTACACCAAACGCATTTGCTTCATAAGGATCAGTGCTGCTTAAGGCTAAGAGGGTTCAACCAGGTGTTTCAGGCGTCTGGTCCCACGAAACCGGGGGGGGGGGGGGGGTGGCGCTGGCCATCAGAGGCACAGTGAACTTCCACATTGAGGATACCCTAAAAGACAAAGAGGGTAGGTTTGTGATGGCGAGAGGCAAAATCGCAGATGAAATGTACACAATAGGGGTTACAACAAGGCACGCTACTAAGCAAAATGTCGGTGACAAATTTGAAGAGCAGGGGAGGGGTAGAAGGGGAGAACACGGGGGGGAGGAGGGGAGACCGACAAGCTGCTATCCAGAATCAAGGAACTGATGATAGGAGTAAGTGCTAGGAGGGTGAAGACAGAGGAGGGAGAAAGAAGATGGGGAGGGGAGTAGGAAGGTAGTGGAAGAGGATGGAAGTGAAGGAGGGGGGAAGGAGGAAGGAAGGGGGGGTGAAACGCAGAGACAAAAAGGGGGGGGCAAGCAGGGGGGGGGCACACAGACAATCACGGCAGGGCAGGGGGGCAAACAGACACGACAGGGCAGGGGGGCACACAGACACTCACGGGGCGGCTGGGGGGCACACAGACACTCACGGGGGGAGGGGGGCACACAGACACTCACGGGGGCAGGGGGGCACACAGACACTCACGGGGGGCAGGAGATCCGGCGTACCGCGGTGGACAGAGGTAGACAGGGCCTTTGTTGTGGGCCTTCGACAGTGTGGCCGGCTCCCGCCTCCCGGTTGCAGCCATTGGCTAAAGGGGGCCAAGGCAACCAATGGGAGAGGGAGGCAGGAGCTGGCCCAGAAGATGGAAGCAACATTCACAATGAAACAGAAAAACGGCCATCTTGGAAGGCATGATGGTAACAGGCAAGTCAATTGTTCTAATAATGTCTACCCAAGCGGGTAATGCAAGGAGTGCGGAAATGCACAACAAACAAAGCAAAGTATGCACGCACGATGGAAAGGTGCATTTTGTCACAATTTGCAGCGTCGCTCGTCGCATCACGAATGAAATTTCCAATTTGCAGATTCCTTACCCCCATTGAAGCGCATCAGTATTGGCAGTCCAGCGCAGGTGGAGGGTAATGGGGAGCAGAGGGAAGCGGCTCATCCAGGTCGGAGAAAGGAAAGTGAGAAGTGACCTGAACATAGCGTGGGATAAGGCTAAAGATAGGTCGGGGGTGTTTAGGAACCGGGGTGGGGGGGTGGTGGCTTCGGCGGAACTGAGGGACAAAGTGGTGAGCTTGGGGTTGAGGGACGTCTGGAGGGAACTGAAAGGGGACGCGGAGGGTTATACCTTCCTTTCCGAAGTCCAAGGGACAATCGAGAAATTAACTATATCTGGTTCTCGGCTAACCTGGTGGGTAAAGTTAAGGAGATCGAGGTGGGGCCCATGGGAATAGCAGATCATAAAATACTGTCAATGCAGCTGGAATTGGGAGAAAGGAGAAGGGGGTTGTAGGATTGGAAATACCCAGATTATTTGCTGAGGGATCCATTGATAAGGGAGGAGATAGAGGGTAAGATGAGAGAGTTCTTTGATAGCAATAAGAGAGGGGACACGGGAGAAGATATAAGATGGGACGCATTTAAGGCCACGATTAGGGGAGAAATTATAGCAGCCAAGGCACAAAGACAGAAACAGCTACAGGCCCTGGAGCCCCGGCTGGAAGCAGAGGTCGAGGAGGCGAGAGGCAGGATGGCGGCGAACCCCAGTAGGTCTAACCAGAAGGATCATAGGAGGGCGGTGGGACAATTGGGGTCCTGCGAACTAAAAAGGCGTAGGGGGCCCTGCTTTTCGTGAGGCAAAAATTCTATGCTAGAGGGAATTAAGGCGGACGCCCTGCTGGCCCGCCTCCTTTGGGGAGCTGCCTCAAAAAACACAATCACGGCGCTAAACTCAGATATAGGAGATAGGGTTACTCGAACAGAAGATATTCGAGAAGCCATGGCAAAATTTTATGAGACCTTGTATACATCACAGCACCCCTGTGACCAAGCCCAGGAGAAATTCCTGGAAAGCGTTAACTTGTGTGAAGTTGAGGGGGAGGCCCAGATTAGTCTTCAACAAGAAATAACGGAGGAGGAAGTGAGGGGGGTTATTCGGAAGCTACCCGCAGGTAAGGCCCCGGGTCCAGACGGGTACTCTGCGTCCTCCTTCAAGACCTTTGCCGGGGTGCTGGTACCACAGTTGACTTACCTCTTCAACTCCTTTAAAGGAAGTGGGCAAATCACTTCATCCATGAAAGAAGCCAAGATCTCCCTGATTCTGAAAGCGGTCAAGGACCCTCTCGAAAGATCCTCCTATAGGCCAATTGCACTTATTAATGTGGACGCAAAATATACACTAAAATCCTAGTGAATAGGCTAGAGGAGCTTCTCCCGGATCTGATCCATCAGGATCAGGTGGGATTTGTGAAGGGGAGGCAGACAGCGGATAATATCAGAAGGGTGGCTCAACTAGTGGAAAGGCGGAAAAGACTAGTACCCCGGCAGTGTTTCTATCTTCAGACGCTGAAAAAGCGTTCGACCGGGTGGAATGGTCCTTCCTCTTCAAGGCCATGGAAAAAATGGGGCTGGGAGGCACTTATTTACAGATGGTCAAGGCGAATTATGAGGGTCCTCGAGCGAGGGTGGTGGTTAACGGGACTTTATCCAGATCGTTCCAACTCCAAAGAGGTACAAAACAGGGATGTCCCTTATTGCCCCTGCTTTATGCGATCTATTTAGAGCCCCTCCTGCAGGAAATTCGGGAATTGGAAGGGATACAGGGAATACCGTTTGGGGGTGGACAGCACAAAGTGGCGGCCTTCGCGGACGATATGTTACTTGCCCTGACCAACCCCATAGAGTCGAGTAGGCAATGCAGGCTATTACTAGAGGACTTTGGGGAAGAAACTGGACTGCGCATTAACATGCATAAGTCCGAATTGATGGACCCGACGTTGGCGAGGGAGGAATTAAAGGAGTCAAAGCCTTTCGCCTGGCGACCGGGGGGAATCACGTACTTGGAGGTGAGAATCACCCAGGCCCTTAAAGGATGGTATGTAGCGAACTACCCCCCACTTTTGAAAAGAATTAAAAAGGATCTCCTGAAGTGGCGGAATCTTCGGATCTCCTGGCTGGGGAGGTTGGAGGCAATAAAAATGGTCACCCTGCCGAGGTTGCTCTACCTCTTCCAGGCTATCTCCCAGGCAGTTCCGGCTACCTTTTTTTAAGGAGCTCCAGGCGATAACAAATGAGTTTATATGGTAGGGGGAAAAGGCAAGGGTGAGTAGGCAGCTGCTTATGACCCCGAGGAGAGGTGGCGGACTAGCACTCCCCAACTTCCGTTAATATTACGAGGCGGCCCAGCTAAGGGTGATTAGGGAATGGCTTCGGGAGGGGGGAAGGAAAACACTGGGTTAAGATGGACAGAGCGGTTACGAAGCATGAATTGGGGGAGGTCTTGTGGCTACCCAGACAACATCGGCCAGGTCATATGTATCTGAGCTCTATCACCAAGTTAGTTGCAGACAACTGGGACAGGCTGGTCCAACGCAAGGAAATCACAACCTATCCATCCCCCTTCGCCCCTATCTTCAATAACAAAGATTTTACCCCCGGGTTGGAGGGAGGGGCATTCAGGAACTGGCGGGAGGGAGGCTGCCGTTGGATGCGAGATATGTTCATTGGAGGGGAGATCAGCACTTTTGTAGAGTGTAAAAGGGACTTCGCATTGGGGGAGGGTGAACAGCTGAGATACTCTCAACTGCGGCATTGGCTCCTACACCCCACGAACAAGGAAGCGGCCACCAGATCACCGACCCCTTTTGAGAAATTCTTGATTACCAATGATGGTTCGAAGGGCCTCATTTCGCAGCTTTATAAGATCCTGGATGACGCTACCCCGAGGCCGCAATGGGCATATATGGGAAGGTGGGAAAGCATTTTGGGCAGGGAAATAGAGAAGACGGAGTGGGAGAGACTATGAAGGATGGTCCCTAAACTGGCGAGAGCCCTGCAAACCCAGGAAGCTTGGTATAAGATATTGTACGGGTGGCACTATACTCCAGCTCGTCTGTGTAGGATCTACCCAGAGTCATCGGGAGCTTGCTGGAGGGGATGTGGTCAGGAGGGCACTGCGGAACATATCTGATGGAGATGCCTGAAAATAGCCCCGTTCTAGGGAGACATTAAACAGGCGATGGTACAAGTGTTTGGGTCAGAGAGAGGCATACCCCCGGAGTGGTCTCTATTAGGCTTGAGGCCAGCAGTAGCGACAGGCGGTCCAAGGGGTAGGGAAAGAGCGAGGGTGATGCTCACTTTGGCGGCAATGACAATTATCGCTCAGAGATGGAAGAGCTCAAACGTACCACTGTTCCAAGACTGGTTGTGTAAAATCTGGGAGATAGTAGCGATGGAGTGGGCCTCCTATGCAATGATCAATGCAATACACAACTTTGCAAGTGAATGGGGGGAGGTCCTCATCTTTCTCAGAGACGACTTCAGGATTGGCTGGCGCCCACAACGTCTGAAACTCCTGGACTTGGAATGATCCTGAATGGACACTTAGAGGGGACGATGAGCCACGCAAACTTTGCAGTAGCACCAAGGGGGAAGGGTGAAGGTAGGGAGAGAGTCCGGGGTTTGTTATATTTGTTATATTTGTTGAAAAATTCAATAAAAAGAATTTAAAAAAAAAAAGAAAAACTGTTTATATTGTAATGTAGCTAGTTTGTATCCAATTAAAATACTCAGTTTAATTTATTCTTGGAAGATTGCTGGTTATATTGCTTAGCAATCCTTTGTAACCATCAGTGCAAGCTACTGATGAGGTCCAAGTTTCACTGATGGCCTACAATTAAGCTGGACATGGAGATATTACTTTTCTCACACAAGTAGCGAAAATACACAGTGAGATTCCCAAAGAACAGCACGTTTCCTTAAGCCAAGGATACTCTAATACATACTTTGGTACTCTATGTGACTTACACTTTCTTTGTTATTACCCACTTTTTATTTTCATTGTATCTCTCCAACTAGTATGTATTTTGAACATGTAGCAGAAACAACTACATTAAAAAGCCAAGTTGTAATAAAATCTTTAAGCTCATACCAATTTCTTTTTTTTATTGTTAATATGAATATTTCTGTAGTGGAAATCAATCTACCAAAGGCAGCATGCCCCTATATAGACCACATGGATTTATGATCCTGTACAGAGTGCCCACAGCATCATTTACATAGACTATGCATATGTCACAAACATTAGATGGATCATTTTGGTAGGCCATAAGTAGTGTGAGACTATCGATGTAATATCGTGATGCCCTTATAGCCTTATTATTCAAGTTATGCAACTATTAACTTGGAGAAAAGTTTCTCTTATACACTACAGTAGTATTTGCAGAATACACTAGAAACCTACTAACCACTTTCATGTGTGCCAAGATCTCACTTATGAAAATGAGGTGGTATGTTCGTAGTTTGGGAGAAACTACAATAGTTTTGTAGTGAACAACTTATTGCAAAAAACATTTTTTAAACACACCTTGGAAGCACAGGTTAATTTGCTATCCTGTTGAATAGGAAAAGAACACACATCATTCTGTAAAGGTGGGACCTTTATAAATATCATTAATCCAAACCCAAAACAATATTAACATACCAAGTGGGAGGACAAATCCTTCTCCATCCTTCAGACTTGGTGCGTCATTCCGGTGCTCCTAGCAAAACAAATGTTTTCTAATTCAGGGATGGTCTCAGTGATTTGAAGATAAACCCCACATGCAAGTTAACATCTGTTACATGTTCTTGATAAGATAAATAAGCACATTTATGTACAAAGGGTAAAGAGATATTTTTGGCAGCCCCTTTTATATTTACAGATACGATTATATGTAGATGCACTGAAGCATACTGTTTCTGGAAACCCTATACAGAGCGCATAAAATTTACTCAAGCATAAGGACGAACATTTAAAACTAATTTTAAAAAACTAATAACAGCAAGAGTACATAGGAATCAGTAGAATTAAGGATCCTATTTAAATACTTTAAAATTTCAGATGAAACACTTTCCAATGCTCAACAGTAGTGAATGAGAAATCTTTTTTAGGAATTTAAAAAAATGTGTGCCATTTTGCTAGAATAAAACAAACTGAAGTGTCTCATTGATCCTCATTTAAGAGACATAGGAATGATGAAAACTTAGTGGATTCAAATCTGTGACTGAAGGTTGCATGCACATTTCTGTATTGGGAGCTTAAAATGGGAACATCTCTAAAAGTTAAGCATCACACTCAAATTGGCCCATCACGTAATTAACAAACCAAAATTCCAAAATCATTTACTTTGAATGAAAGTTTTTACATTCAGTATGGCTGCATAGTAACATACCTTTGTTTTAGTAATGGTCTCAGAGCTTCGATCAGCGACCACAATCAACTCTCTTATAGAGTCCTCTGAGCGGAAAGAGACACTAGCTTTTTTGTCTGGCTTTGCCTCGACTTCCACCAGTGAATGCTCTTTCTCTTCACAGACTTCAACTGGCTCAATCAGCGAATCCTCTGGCCGGAAAGAGACACTTGCTTTTTTCTCTGGCTTTTGCTCGGCTTCCTCTGATAACTTATTTTTCTCCACACGTCTCTTTAACCTGTTAAAATAATTAGTCTGATAAGTGACTTCTTTATTTCTTTTAGTAAATAGAGGAGAATTTTGTGAAAGAACAAATCAGGAACGGATAACATTGGTTTTAATGGATACAATGTCTCCACTGCAAATTCATCATCTTTGAAATGTCCAATGCACAGGCAGGCTGAAACCTTTAAAAGTGTTTTAATAGTTTTATTTATAATGTTTTACAGTAAGAAATAGAAACATAACTTGTCACATATAATCGGTTATACATATTAGTTAAATCATGAATACATCAATCATATATTATCTACATAGATTGTTACACAAAATCATTGTCATTTTGAAAGACCAACATGAGTCAAAATACTCCGAACTTCCATAGTTAAAAACGATTTGTGTCCCGAAGATAGTATTTCCCAAAGTTTTTGAAGTGTTTTATTTTATTTACAATTTATACATTATACAACTGTAGAAATTAACCCCCAACAAAGTCTAATACAGTGTTAATATAGTTCCAAGACTCTACCCCAAATGTTCTCAAATATTGGACTTTTCTTATGCAGCTTGAATATTATTCCCTCCATATCAGCAAGCTTGTACATTTCTTCTAACCAATCCCCTTCCTTCTGAGATACCTTTCATTTCCACACACTCAAAATTCGTTTTTTTGCAATTAGCGAACCCCTGAACAGCTATTTCTTCTAGGCCAGGAAAAGGTCGTCAAACATCTCATCGTCTCTTAAGATTAAGGTTACAAAATCAAAATCCAAAGATTTTTCCAAAGTCCTGTTAAAAAAATGCCACTTCCCCAAAAAATCCTCACTTTGACACATTCCCAAAGCATATGCTCCTGAGTTCCCACCCTGTGAGTGCAGCCCCAGCAGCTATCGGAGTCAGACATTCCACGTTTATGTAGTCTCTCAGGCATCCAATGCACCCTATTCAGTATCTTAATCTGTCGTGATCTTTCTCACAGACAGACAGCCTATTTGTATGCACCCTAGCCAACTTCGAATCTGCCTATTTGTATGCACCCTAGCCAAACTTATAAGCCAATTACCCCAGTTGTACTCCAACAGCCTCCCACCATGCTAATCTGGCTCACCTTTATCATGTTACCATTCTGTGTCTTGCAAGATAGTGTACCTTGCAGCGGAAACTACATAGCTTACAAGAATGGGCTAGCCAAACTTGCATGTCTGAGACATTTCCCCATTACCCGACCTACACCGTTCCTGCCCACTAGGTCAACCTTCCCACTTGGCACCCATCAAACCCACACCACCAACGATAGCGCCATCTAGCTGACACTCTAGCCAACCCTATCACTGACAGATCCACATGTCACCATCTTAGACCTATTCCCCCATGCCGTGCCACTGGCGCCAATCCCCTACACAGCCACCCTAAACCCTTAACCAAGCTCCCCACAACCATTGACCAAGAAAGCATACTCACCGCCAACCCTAACCTCACAGACCGTAACAATAGACTATGCACCAGACTCCCCCATAAGAATAGTAACCCGAAGGCCAAATCCCACACCAAGAGTAATAAAAAGAGCACATCTTCTAACAACTCCAAACCATCCCCTCTCCTCCTAAAAGGAGCTCTACTAAATGTCAGGTCCCTTGTTGCCCATCCCACAGAGATCGCTGACATCATCCTGACCAACAACCTTGACTTCCTCGCCGTAACAAACCAGGTTGCATGAGGCAGCGGGACCTAGCTATTCCTGACAACTACTCTATCCTCAGAGCCGACAGACCTAATGCTCGAGGAGAAGGTGTAGCCATCATCTTTAAATCCTCTCTGGACATGAGATCAACCACCTCATCCCCACTAAAATAATGTGAACATCTTACAGTCAAGCTTCAAACATCGGCCAAAAGTACTATTTCTATTCACCTAATATATAGGCCACCAGGTCATCATGGGTCTTTTGAAGAAGACATCACCTCGCTAATAGCAGAGAATTCTAAACCCTCGGCACAAACTATCATCCTCTGGGATTTCAACATTGGCTACAATGACCCCAATGACCCCCCAGCCTCCTCCTTGGCCAATGCACTAGCTGAACATGGCTTTACACAACTCAGCTCTCAACCTACCCATCTGAAAGGTAGAATTATCGACTGGGTAGCTGTCCTCAACTGTAATATTACCTGTAAGGATGCCCTACCTCTCGCATGGACTGATCACTATCTCCTTGCGCTAGATATCAACATCAATAACCTAGAGCCAAGAAAATCCCCTAATGCACCAGTCTGTCCTACTAGGAATAAGCGTAACATTACTGCTGAAGCCTTAATCACTAGTGCCCCTGGTACTTCCCATAGTTAACGCACTACCTGTCACAGCTGACCTGAACTTATTGGTCAACACCTATAATGAGTCCATGTCCAAAGCCATTGACACCATCACCCCACTGAAAATGCGCAAAGGAAAACCCAAAGTACACAAACTCTTGGTACACCCCTGAGCTCACATTACTGAGGTTAAAAAAAAAAGAAAACTAGAAACACTGTGGATCCAGCACTAGAAAACTCTTCAACATTCTAAAGGAACTAGAAAACCTTAATCCTCCCGTAGATACTTGTACGAAGGACAAACCCTGGTGCACCAGTATCCAGAATGCCCTCGCCAACAAAATCACAGGGCTCCAAACTAAAATAGAGATCAAACGACAACAACTTACCTGCAGCAAAACTACCAGCCCTAGCACGCCACCTCCCTCTGACACTAACTCAGGCTTTACGTTCAATAAGGTAACTATACCTAAAGTACAAAAAATCCTGGCCTCTCTGAAACCATCCAATTGTAAAGGGGATAGTTGCCCGGCTCAAATTATAAAAAGACGCAGTCAGAGATCTATCCCCTTCATCACTAAACTCAAACTCATCATTCACCTCCAACTCAGTCCCAAGTAACCTGAAACAATCATGGGTTCTCCCACTTCTAAAAAAAACAAACCTTAGACCCGTCCATACCCACCAACTACAGACCAATCACCACCATCCCATTCCTTCTGAAAATCTTAGACAGAGTTGCTTATCTGCAAATTCAAGATTGTCTATAGACTAACCAACTACTAGGAATCCGTCAATCTGGCTTTAGACCTCAACATGGAACAGAAACGGCCCTTGTTGACCTCAAATGTCGGATTGATCAACTTAAAGATAAAGGTAATGCCGCCATTCTACTCCTTTTAGACCTCTCAGCAGCTGTCATGATCTCTGCTTCCAAAAGGTCAGGGTTTTCCCAACTCCCTTGGAAGCAGATCCATAACCCAGGTTCCGAGTGCCAACCAGTCCCAATTGGGACCTTTTGGACCTAGTCCTGGCGCCAGTGGCACCAGGCTCATAAATATGCCCAGTCCCAGCGCTGGAAGCGCCGGGCTCATAATGCTTGGGTGGACTTACCTGCAGCAGACCATGCTGCTTACTTGCCTGCCAGTTGAGCCTCTGATCCTCTTCTGTTTGGAACTACTTTTCCTGTTGGGTGGGGCAGGAGCCACTCCCTAGATTCAGAACACTGGAACTCTTCTGGAAAGCAGGAACTCTTTTCTTACCTAGGCGTGGCTGTGGAAGGAGACGCCTAAGCACTACAGGAGGCTATTTAAACCACACCCGGTGGATGAATCTTGCTTTGCGTTATTCTGCACCCTCTGCAGCAGAACGCTCATCGTGTCTTCTGCATCGGATCCTGGGCCTAAGGAAAAAAGGCTTACCATCCTGAATCCAGTCTTCAGCAACACCTATAAAGACAAGAAAGAACAGGTTAGCATTCCGGCATCTGAAAGACAAAGGCTTACCTAATCTTCGTGCGCTCCGGAGGTCTTCACACTGCATTCCGGCATCTGAAAGACAAAAGCTTACCAACTCTTCGCACGCTCCGGAGGCCTTCGGCGCTGCATCCCGCATCTGAAAGACAAAACAAGGTGCGTTTAAAGACATTGGGGAACTTTAATACTCACGTGCCATTACTCCTTTCCACATCTAACCCAGTGGGTATTCCGGCACCCTGCAGCCGCTCCGAACTCGTACCTGCAAAATAAAAAGACAGTTAGAGCGCATCGTGAAGCAGGCAACAAGCGCTTACTTACGTGCTTCCAGGCGCTTCTATTCATCACACGGACTCCATCTTCAACTCACTTCAGCCCGTCTTCCACCATTGCCGGAACCCTGCAAAACAAGAGACATCATTACTAAAGACTTTAAAGACAATAGAATTACTCGAAACTTACCGTTCGTGCAGTAAACGACGGACAGCAGTCCTCTGAAGTCAAGAGGCCTGCGCTACCTACCCAGGGAAGAAACTGGTTACAGCACCCTGCCCCGAGGCAGATGGAGAGCTCGGCATTCACTTACCTAAGACATCTCACTCTTGAAGTCAGGCATACAGTGCACAGAGGTCCAGCCCAAAGAGCCAACCGGGTGCTACACATCACCTTTGAAGATACGGTAGTTGCCCAGTCAAGACCGGCGCCTCTGCGAGAATCAGGTGAGCGCTACAGCAGCCTTCAACTTGGTTGACCATAAAGCCACCTGTCATCAGCAGCACACTTTTCCCTCTCTGCCGTCATGTGGATACAATCCGTCCTTGCTAATAGAACCATGCGGGTCTTCTCACCCGTAGCGGCAGCTGACCCCTTCCCCATTACATGTGGTGTCCCACAAGGCTCCTGTGTTTCGCCTACTTTGTATAACATATTTACAAGGCCACTTTTCGACAAACTGGACCATCTGGGTGTCACCTACACCAATTATGCAGATACTCCTTACTCTATCAGGTAACTACAACTCCGATGTCGGCCAGATCAACGAAGTCTTCACCATTATTCAGGCATGGATGGCCACACATGGTCTCTGCCTCAATGATAAGACTGAACTGCTCCTTGTTGGCTCACCCAACAACCTGTTGAAACTCAGCACCAACTGCAACAGTATTGCCATCGATGGAAATACCATTCCCATTGTTAAAAGTGTAAAAACACTAGGTTTCTACCTCGATGCCAACACTAACACCTCTAAACAAATCAACATGACTGCCTCAGCCATTGCCTACACAGGTAAGCTGATCAGGGTTTGTAGACCTTTTATGTCCTCTAATAGCTGCCTCACACTGGCCAGAGCTCTTATACAGTCCAAATTGGACTACTGTAACAGCCTATACCTAGGCACAAATAAATCCATAATCAACAAATTGCAAGTCCTCCAAAACAATGCTTTACGAGCGGCATTAAATATTCCTAGGCGAGAGCATATCTCTACTATTAGAAAATCGTGCAAGTGGCTCTCCATACAACAACAAAAAAAAAATCGACCTAAAAACCATTTGCCTCATATACAAAGCCTTGAACAACCTAGCCCCTCCATATCTCACTAATAAATTCACTTGGAAATTTTCAGCCAGAATCAGAAGATCTTTCAATACCTTATGCCTGGTGGTGGCCAAATTCACCTTAAAAAGAGACGGCGGATCCAGCTTCCCGGTTCTAGCCTCCCAACTTTGGAATACTCTACCACTGGACATCAAATCCATCTCCACCTTTCATTCATTCAGAAATCATGTCATTACATGGTTACTGAACAAAAACTAACACTACCTCGGCTCACTCCTGTCATCTCACATACTTACCGTATGCTTTCACTCTCTCTTACCCATGTGTTTTGACTGTAATGCCTTGGTCCATAAATGTGTATATATTATATAAACTGTATAAATTGTATAAACCATAAAATGTATAATCTGTATCCGGTAACCTTTTACCTAAACGCCCTCTTAACTCTGGGTCTGGTGCGCTATATAAATAAAATAAACAAACAAACAGACGAGAGTCACTCATTCGTGCAAATCCTCTCCCAACATTCCTCTAATAATTCACACGTCAATCTCCTCCTCCATACTTCCAGCAAACCGTCATTGCCCCTTGTCGTTGACTTAATCAATTTATAATATCTACTCGCTAGATGACCCTCCAGTTCCACTTGTCTGTTAATAACCTGAAAGTTCAACTCCCTCTCCTCTGAAAACTCCCCAATAGCATTTTTGAGTCTCCGGTAGTTTTGTGAAGTAAAATTCGTAAGATGCACCAATGTTTGCAGTTGATCCAACGATAACCACTTACCACTCATCCTCAGGTCCCTAATGAATTGAATTCAATGGGCCCAGCAGACTCGTCTCAACCTTAGCACAATCATCTGGATCCTGGTCCATAAGTGGTTTTAAAAAACTAGCTGAGAAGGCCAGATAAGCATGAAAATTCGGTACACCTAGACCTCCTTTTTACAGATCAAATTGCAACTTCCAAAGTTTCATTCAAGGCGGTTTATCATCCCATAGAAAACTCTGCAGTAGAGCATCAAAATCCCTCCACATTTGTTTGTAATTTTCAGCGGTAGCATGCTAAGCACATAGGTAATTCTAGGGGTTGAGAACATTTTAAGCGCATGTACTTGTCCGCCACAAACAGTGTCAGCAGTTTCTACCTCTCCAAATCTTGTTTTAGATCCATTAACATAACTCTCATGTTCTCAGGCACCATTTTCGTAATCCCATTTGACAGCCATAAGCCCAAGTATTTCAACGTATCCAGGCACCATTTGAACGAGCGCCAGTGCCTCAGATTTCGTACAATTTATCTTACAACTGGATCTAATGCCAAAATCAGTAATCAGCTCCATCAATTTAGGAATAGAATTGTCTAACTTCCTCAGTACTATCAATAAGTAGTCAGTGTATAGCCATCATTTTTTAACTACCCCACCATAGTGAACTCCATGTATTTCTTCCACATGTCTAATTGCAGATGCAATAGGCTCAATGGTAATCGCAAATAATAACGGAGATAATGGACAGCCTTGTCTGGTGCCACGTTCCAAAGGGTCACACGATCCAAGACAACAAAACCAGTGGGACAGGGGAACAACAAGACTTAGTGATGAATCTCTCGGACAAATAACTAACACCGACAGAGACCCGGGTTCTCAACCTAGGTCTCTCCTTTTCACCTCTAAGTCATAACAACTTTGTGGATATTCATATAGATTTGTATAAATTCATGCGAAGACTTAAATTGAAAAAAAAATTCACCTCCAAAGTTCCATCATACAAACCGCCAGAACGGAAACGAATGCCCAGCCTATTAACCATAGGCGATCTAAATACAATCCATGCACTAGCTACCATGGAAGAAGATGACAACGTGAGCAAAAGAACATGTATGACAGAACTGGAAATCGAAGATGTCCCAACGTCAATACCAGAACTTAAAAGAAAATCTAAATTCATGCCACAGCTATTTACGGAAAATTTCATAGACACCTTCCAAGAAGCTGTAACAAGAGACTTACATCAACTGAAGACCTACACACGACAGCTATAAGAGGCAGAACTAACTTAAGCCCATCAGAACATCAGGCCTTACAACAACTACGCTCAGATGTGAACATAACCATCAAGGAAGCAGACAAAGGTGGAAACAGTCATCATGAACACCAGAGATTATATAAAAATGGAGGAAACCGCAAATCTATTCAATTCATTCCTGTCCACTGGTTCCACGTCCCCTTCTATGAACGAGTCAATAACAGTGCTGATCCCTAACCCAGGAAAAGACCAAACACAATGTGCATCGTACAGGCCCATATCGCTCCTAAACAACGATGCGAAAATATTTGCAAACATTTTAGCAAACCGGCTGTCCCCCTTCCTCCCAAAGCTCATCCACCCGGACCAGACCGGATTCATCCAGGGCCATGGTGGATCCAAGACAACAACCGCAGAAACAACAACATCATTGAATCAGCGAAAAGACTGGGCACAAAGCTGGCAGTTCTCTCCTTAGACGCGCACAAAGCTTTCCACATGCTTGACTGGGGCTATGTTAGGAACATTCTAGAGCACTTCGGCTTTGGCCTGAACTTCGCAAAATGGGTCCTGGCCATCTACCAAAGACCCTCTACAAATCTTCGCCTCAACGGGGCCAAATCCAGTAGAATAAACATACCTAGAGGCACGAGACAGGGATGTCCTCTCTCCCCACTTATATTTGCCCTATCTATGGAACCATTCGCTGAAAGGGTCCGCCGAAATGCATCGATATGCGGCCTAACGTTTAAAAAAGAATCCTACAAAATCGCGCTATACGCGGACAATGTGCTCCTCACACTCACTAGTCCTAGTCCAGAAGAGTCAATAAGAGCCCTATGGCAAACGCTCGAAGAATTCCGAGTAGCATCGGGATTCACAATAAACATCACCAAATCTGTCGCACTGGGCATAAACATCCCAAGAAAGACCAAGGCTCATCTCGAAGAGGAGTTCCAAATCCCCTGGGCAGGAAGCAGCTTCAACTATCTAGGGGTGCAGATACCCAATAAAACTGAGAAGCTGTATAAGACCAACTTCCCGGCATTCTCCAGAGATCTGAGAAATGACATCAACCGCTGGAAAAAACAGGAAATCTCCTGGTTCGGCCGAACTACTGCGATAAAAATGAACCTCACGCCACGGCTGCTATACTACGCCCAAGCCCTGCCGGTTTCGATCCGGGAAAAGGCCCTGCAAAAACTGCAAGGAGAGGTGCTGAATCTAGTCTGGGAAGGAAAGAAATCCCGTATCCCATAACGCATCATGCTCCGAAGTACCGCCCTGGGCGGCCTAGGGGTCCCAGACGTGTCAAGGTACTGCCTCGCGGCCCAACTAGCCCCAGGCCTTTGCCTGGAAGCTTCCAACCAACCGACCCCGGTGGCTAAACCTGGAGGAAGATTGGTGCCAGACCCCACTAAAATCCTTGCCCCACTCCAGGGAGCCCAAAGGGGCCCGGGACCTGGGCCCCCTACCAGCAACAAGAAACACAGTCGCCAGCTGGAAAGCGGCTGCACGCCGGTGGAAATGCAGGAGCACAATGGGTCCACTCATGCCAATTTGGAACAATCCCGACCTCTCCCCCGGAATTACACCAAATCAGTTCACGGAGTGGCGAGCCGGCGGCTTAGAAACTATCTCCGATTTCTTCGAAAACGGCCTCCCTTTGAACTTCGAAGAGTGTAAAGCAAAATTCAAGATCCAGGAAACAGAAAGGTTCCGCTATTCCCAGCTGAGGCACTGGCTATCGCACCCTCAGGTTAGGAAACTAGGCAGCAGACAGCTAACGGCATTGGAACACACCCTCTCGACAACCCCCCCTAAGGGAAAAATATCTGCTCTGTACAAAATACTAGATAGAACAGATCCCACAAAAAAAGAGCCATATATGGTGAAATGGGAAGAGGACATCGGGAGACCAATTGAACTGGAGGAATGGCAACACATATGGTCCCGCGCACTGAAAAGCTCAAAATGTGTGAGGAACAAAGAAAGTGCGTTTAAAGTTTGCTACAGATGGTACAGAACCCCGTCAATCCTTAACAAATGTAACCCGGCTATCCCAGCGCAATGCTGGAGGGGATGCCCGGACCGCGGAACCCTATTCCACCTCTTCTGGTCATGCCCTAAAGCCACCCTATTTTGGAAAAACATCCTGGAACAAATTAAGACAATCACCGGACTCAACATCCCCTGGGTTCCAGGGATTGTGCTACTGGGGATGACAGGAGAAGGCCAATTCCCTCTAACCGGCAATCTGGCGGACCTATGCTCCCATCTCCTGACAGCCGCCAAAATTACCATCGCCAGACTCTGGAAAAACCCGGAAGGTCCGTCCACACAGATGTGGTGGTCCAAATGCTGGGAAATCGTCGCAGCGGAGAAAGTCACAGCCATCAGGTCAGGCAATAAACCCAAATTTGAACGCACATGGGCGCCCTTTCTGGACTATGGGCAGCAATTCCCTGGGGTGGCAAGGCAGCCACCTAACTTACGCTGGATGGAAACCCAAGACTGAAAAAGAAAGCACAACCCCAAGCCGGACAGGCAGCTGAGTTCCTCCAGTCCTCTGAAGTGCCACGAATGATCAATCGATTTCCCCTGACTTGGAAGATCCGGCGCTAAAGTACCCTGACGAAATCTAGTGAAAGTGTCACCTCGAACCCTTGAACTAGTCTCCTTGTCGAAAATAGACAGTAATCTGTTCTTATGTGAAAACAGCTCCTTGTGAAAACTGCTCCTTGTCTCTTGCTCTCCCCCCTTCCCCCCCACCCTGTTGTAGTTATTACTTTTATTATTATTTATTATTGAAGAGAACGCAAGACTAGCTAAGACCAAAGCACGCAAAGTAATGTTCTCCTAATTATATGTTCTAACAAGCTGGCATACATGTAATAATCTTAACTTCTGCATGACTTGTTATGTTGAAAACAATAAAAACAAGTTTGGAAAAAAAAAAAAAAATGGCGGAAACCCACCTCACTCTCCCGGGAAGCTAAGAGAAGCTCAACGGCAACACCCAAGCGGACATCTTAACCAGGCATGGACTCCTTCTAAACGAATATTGCAACTCAGGACTTTTAACTGATGAAGAATATGGCTATGTATATACAAGCCATCCAATTATGCCAACTCTTCATCTATTACCCAAGATCCACAAGAAATTTGAGGCAATACCAGAAGGAAGACCTATCCTCAGCGGGATAGGCGGGATCACAGAAACCCTGGGACACTGTATAAACAATGTGATCCAACCAATAGTGATCACTATACCCACTGTTACATAAACCTGTGCAGTTCCCTTAGGGACCACTGCAAAAGGCTTAGGACTACAGGTGGTGGCAGTAAACCCAATTGGTAGCAGTCTGTACCACCCAGATTTACCTGGTAGCTGTGGCTGAGCAGCCAGACTTCTCTCAAGAAGAGTTAGACAGTATATAGAGTATACAAAATAGGTACAGAGATACAGTAGCACAAGCAAACACTGACCAGAGCTTGGGTATAAAAGTATATAATTATTTATTTAAAGACACACTTGTAAAATACACGAACACTAATATGGCAAGCAAGTTCAAACACAGTCACTATCAATATATATACATGCCTGATTACTTATTGAACAAGTCTTAGTTAAAACACCACTTATTTTCAGACAGAGGTGAGCGCTTAACCTAAGATGGCACTCCAATAAGTTAGTTAAAAAGGGAGGGAAAAGGCAGAATTAGGAAAGCACACAATACCAACACTTTTAAAAGAACCACAGCAAGTCAAGAAAAGCAGAGTCTACTGTTAGAGCAAGAAAGTTCATAGGCCAGGCCCACTCTTGGAGAGAGCAAGGCGGATAGTGTCCAAGATCACACAGTTGAAGTACACTTTAAAAGTCTTTGCAGATAGTTCAAAAAGGAGTTGGATCAGTTCAGAAAAGTTAGTTAACAGGTCCCAGGTCACCCCAGGATAGAGAGTCAAGGATTTACGGGACACCTTGATCGTCTGTTGCAAGGGAGATCAGGCGGGACACAGTACCTGAAATGGTGAGAAAGCTCCAGCGGGGGCAGTTGTTCCTGGCTGTTAGGGAGAATTCTCTATTTAGGCTGAATTTCCTAACCTAGTGAGTCCCCCAGCAGCTTTGCTGGATTTTTGGGGTTTATTTTTTTCTCCTGCCAAGAGTGAGACTCTTTTACCCTCACTCTTGGGCATGATTTGAGTGTGTTTCCTTGAATCTAGATGTGTTTAATGGGCTATGGGGTCTTTTACTCCATAGGGCTTCATGTGTTTTTGTAATGTGTGTTACACAGCACCCTCAGTGCAGTGACACAGGGGTGTCATAGTGACCCCCCAGTATAGACTCCATACCCTGGGACTGACTACTGTCTCCCAGGGCATGTAAAGTCACCATTGACTTTACTAGTCTTAAATTCTGAACAGAACCAGTACAAACCATCATATTGTGGACGTACTGGCTGGGGCAATTCAATTGCCCCAGGGTCTGTTAGTCGAGGGGGCACGTCTCCGTACCCCCTGATCGAGTTTTGGCTGGTGGCAGTGGATACTACTTTTAATATTCAACCGCGAATATTTTCCTATGGAATTTCCCATTGTTTTAGGCTACTACCTTTATTTAATTATTTACGGTAGCCTCGAACATACTGCTAGTTTATTTATTTAATATTAATTCTCCGGTTGGTAATTTTTGCCAAAACTTGATTCTAAAATGGCATTTGTGTTCTCTTCTGTGACTCCAACCCAAGTCGAGCCGTTTGTTCCACTTTTTGGCGGGCTTCTCCACAGAAGCCCTCCAAAGTGGTGCCACTCTGTCTGGGGTACTTAGGAGGGGTGGAGGGGGATTTAGGCACCCTGGACTGAGTTGCCTAGGCAACTCAAGTCACACTCCGTCCTGATTGGCCCAAGTGGTGAGCCGGCCGGCTCACCACTTAGCATGTTTGAGTGACAGCTAGGCTGAGTGAATGGGGGTTTTCTGCATAAAAGCAGGGTTTTGGGGACTGGAACTTCAGAAGTTGCCACAGGACCTAAGAATCCGACGAGGGAGAAGCTGAGCCGACCTGCCACGACACCACCACCGGTGGAGCCCTGCTGGACCGTCTAACCACTTTTCCCAACGACAGAGGAGATCTCCCGCCAGAGAGTCTTCTTCCTTTGACTGGTGGGGATAACCAGTTTCACCGTCTTTTCGCCTTCCCGACGTACCTCGTGGCCGCCTTGCCTGTACCAAGCACCCCGGCAACCGCGATACCACGTTTTACCACGACCGCGAAACACCACGACCACCTTTAACCGGAAAACTCCACGGCTGGTTTCTTCCCTGGTAGTGCAACGACCTTCATCTTTCCTCCAAGTCGAGATCTCCTCTTCCCCTGTACGACGACGCAACTTGAACCCACTACCAGGAACAACTGCCACCACTGGAGGATCCTTCCCACTTAAGGTACCGTGTCCCGCCTGGCTTCCCTTGCTACTGACTGTACGGGGTAGATTTAGTCCCCGGCTTTCGAACCTGGGTTAGCCTGGGACACCCTGGCTAAACTTTCCTAAGCCTCTCTAAACTCTTTTTGAACCCTCTGCAAGACTTTCAAAGCCTAGTGTAACTGTGTGATCTTGGGCGCATGTGTGCTCTGCTCTCTCTGAGAGTGGGCCCAGCCTTTGGACTTTGGCTCACCAGTGACTTTTGCTCTTCTGCCTTGCTAACAGTGTTCCTGAACCTTAGAGTGGTGTACCTTTCCATATTCTGTCTTTTTCCCTCCCTTTCTCACAAACTTATTAGAGTGCCATCTAGTTAAGCGCTCACCTCTGTATGAAAATAAGTGGTGTTCACTGCGACTTATCTGATAAGGGAAAAGGGGTGTATATATTACAATAGTAACTGTGTTTAGAATATTTTACAACAAGAGTGCTGGAGTGTTTCAAACCGTGTGTTTTTAAATAAATAATGATATACTTTGATACAAACGCTCTGGTCAGTGCTTGCTTGTATTATTGTGTCTGGGTGCCTATTGTGTATACTGTGCATACTGTCTAACTCTTCTTGAGGGAAGTCTGACTGCTCAGCCACAGCTACCAGGTAAATCTGGGTGGTGCAGACTGCTACCAAGTGGGTTTACTGCCAACACCTGTAGTCTTAAATCTTTTGCAGTGTTCCCTAAGGGAACTGCACAGGTTTCTGCCTAACACTGGCAGTGGATGCAAGTCGGTGCTTCGTCCAGGGGAAGAGAAGATCTCGACGTGGAGGAAAGCTGGAGGTCGTTGCACTAGCAGGGAAGAAACCAGCCGCAGAGTTTTGCGGTTAAAAAGTACTACCCTATTATTCGCGGTAGTGGTGAAGCATGGCTATCCGGCCGCCGGGGTGCTTGGCACGGGCGATTCGACCACGAGACGATTCAGGAAGGCGAAAAGAGGGCGAACTGGTTATCCCCACAAGTTCAGAGGTAGAAGACTCTCCGGGATGAAGATCTTCTCTGTTGTTGGGAAGTGGTGAAACGGTTCAGCAGGGCTCCACCGGTGGTGTCGTCGTTACAGGTCAGCTCAGCTTCTCCCTCTTCGGATTGTTTGGTCCTGTGGCGACTTCTGAAGTTCCAGTCCCCAAAGCCCTGCTTTTATGCAGAAAACTCCCATTCATCAGTCCTAGCTGTCACTCAAACATGCTAAGTGGTGAGCCGGGCGGCTCACCACTGGGCCAATCACACAAGAGTGCGACTTGAGTTGCCGAGGCAACTCAGTCCACAGTGCCTAAACCCCCCTTCCACACATCCCGTAGACCCAGACAGAGTGGCACCACTTTTGGAGGCTTCTGTGCAGAAGCCTGCCAAAAAGTGGAACAAAGGGCTCGACTTGGGTTGGAGTTACAGAGGCGAACACAAACGCCATTTTAAAACCGAGTCCTGGCAAAAAGACCCAACCGGGGAATAAATATTAAATAAATAACCCGGCGGTATCTTTAACATTGCACCAAAAAAAAGTGGTGCGTTTAAAATTAATGGGAAAATCCCGCAGGAAATATTCCGGTGGAATATTTCGCATGGTAACCACTGCCACCAGCCAGAAACTCGACTAGGGGGGACTGCTCAGTGCCCCCTCGAAAAACAGACCCAGGGGTAATCTAATTACCCCTACCAGTACTTCCACAATATGGTTGTTTGTACTGGTTCTGTTCACAATTTAAGACTAGTAAAGTCAATGGTGACTTTACATGCCCTGGGAGAGAGTAGTCAGTCCCAGGGTATGGAGTCTATGTTTGGGGGTCACTATGACACCCCTGTGTTACTGCACGGAGGGTGCTGTGTAACACACTTACCAAAACCACATGAAACCCTATGGAGTAAAAGACCCCATAGCCCAGAAAACACATTACAAAGTCAAAGGATATCTCAAATCATGTCTAAGAGTGGGAGAAAAAGGGTCTCACTCTTAGCAGGAGAATAAAATAAACCCCAAAAATCCAGCAAAGCTGCTGGGGGACTCACTAGGTTTGGGAAATTAGCCTATACAGAGAATTCTCCCTAACAGCCACCTATCTTAAAGACTCAATGCACACTCTCAAAATTCTATCTGAGACCGTATGGAGGCCAAAATACCTACTAGCAACATTAGATGTAAAAGCGATGCACACATCCATTGACCACCAACTAGCTTTCCAAAGCATGGAACACCTGCTCCAAACCCAATCAGCTTCCTTCCTCGAACAAGTGGAAATAGCAGAGGAATTCCTTAGATTCTCCTTATTGAAGAACACATTTCTATTCAACTGAGAATATTACTGACAAACACGAGGAATCACAATGGGAGCTAGTTACGCACCGGCTCTGGCAAACTGCTTCATGCACAGCTACGAAAGCAAATATGCGAAGACCATACCAGGATACAAAGAACATATTGTGATATGGTTCCGCTATATCAATGACATTTTACTAATATGGAATGGCACCTTAGAACAGCTAGAGAACTTTGTTCATAACCTCAACAAGAATGACTTCGGGATTGGACTAACGAGTCACATCAGTGCGACAACCATAAACTTCTTGGATCTGACCATCACCATCAGGAACAATCAGATTTCGACAAAAATATTTCATTTCGAAAACCAACAGAAGTCAACTCCATCCTTCACGCTAGTAGCTGCCACAGAAGGACGGTCATCACCCACATACCACAAGGTGAATATATAAGAGCCAAGAGAAACTGCAATAGTATGGTAACCTATGAAGAGAATGCCAACTATTGGACAATCGCTTCATTAACAGAGGCTACAAAACACAGAACATCGCCCAAAGCAAAAACGAAAACCCTATCCATGCCCAGAGAAACACTACTTACACCTAAGGACAAGCGAAGTAAAACCAACGAAGAACTAATCAGGTTTGTAACCTGATACAACGCAGACATGCAGATACAAAACATTTTGAGAAAACACTGGTCATTATTACTGCTTGACCCAGATATTAACTCAAACCTCAAGACATACCCAAGTATCTCCTTCAGCAGGGAACCCACCCTCCGAAAAGTCCTGAGCCCATCCTATATGCCTCAACAAAAGACTACTACAACCAACTGGCAAAATAGCAAGACTCCAATTGGCTTTATCAAATGCAGTACCTGCTCTATGTGCATCTATGCAGAGAAAACATCAACCACAAAATTCACAAACTGTAAGGCTTATAAAATAATGGAACACACAAACTGCAGATCCAAATATGCAATATCCGCCATAGTGTGTGTATGTGCCAAAAAAATTATATTGGTAGCACAATCAGGGAAATCCGCACAAGAGTCAGAGAACATTTGAACAGTATACACTCCCAAGACCCTCGACTACCGCTAGCCAGACACTGGCAGAAACACCACCAGATGGATGACAAACGACAGATAAGATTCATCGAACTATGCACAATCAAATGTGGACCAAGAGGGGGAAACAGGGAACGGAAAATTCGACAGGAAGAAGCCAAACTAATCTGCCATTTCAGATGTACTAAGAATGGCCTGAACACCGAACATGACTAACGTTTTTCTGTAAAGTTAGAATTGCATTTTTTTCTAACTACTGTTCATCGATGTTCCCTTCTCCTCCTTTCTTCTTCCTCCTCCTTCTTCCCTCCCAGATATATCAGGCCATCCACACTGTGCTCCACGGTTACAACCTCTTGCCCTCAATGAGTTAACACCCCTGCCTACATACACAGACATATAGGCAGCACTTCTTCCTCCTAAGTTTGTCCCTTCAGAACTCTTTTGACCAAACCCCCCCCCCCCCTGTTTTAATTGCTTCCCTTGCCCCTGCCAAATATTCACTTGGACTCCGTCCATGCCTTAACCACAGTTCCAACCATTTCTTAAATAAATTGTACTCGCACACCTAGGACCGCCAGAGACACTACATGCAATTTCATTGCAATTTCTCATTGCCAATTCATACATAAGGAATGTCTCTTGCCCTCCCGGGCTCTCTTTTGCCTCACCCTCAAACTTTTATCTTCAGGAATACAAGCTAACACTTTTATCCTTCAAAATGTATATATATATATATTTCTTTACAATTCTCATTTTCTAAGCACTTTTCTGCATTTACAATGTTTTCACTAACCACACGTGACAAACGCATTGATCCTTGTAAGGTTAATCCCTTAGCTTTTCGCCATCATCTTCCCAGCAACAACACTGCGAATCCTTTACACACTACATGGGGATCCTGCAGTGCACATGTGCAAACTAGCTAGCGTTCACCCAGGCGCACAATAAATCATTTCTCACCACACCCATGCGCAGCTGTCCATTGGAATGCATTCATCTACGGACGCGCAGGCAACAGGTAAGCTTCGTCCCTGTACCAGCAGAACCCGTTTTTCTTGAATATATACGGTCACCACTAGACCCCATCAGAGCAGATTTTACTGGACCACTTTCAGTACAGTAATCTTTCTCCTTGTGACTCCCCTCCGGTTCAAATGATGCCGCTTGAATCCTCAAGCACATCAGGTGCTTTTCACTGCTGAGCGCTACGTCTCTTTCAGCTTAATCTTTTTGGCTCACAGCACACGCTTTTCACACTCGCTGAGTTCCCACTATGGCCCAGACAGCACGGGGAACCGAACAACGAATACAATGCTGATTTAGGCTTGCATGCTAATGCCCTAACTTTATTAGAAGTATTTCTAACACACACGCGAAACTCGCACTCGTGCTGTTAACAATTTTATTAGCTATGACCAGACCTCGTACTTAGTTCACTACCCATTCAAGAAATGGGTACTATCACCCCTCAAATTCACGCCATCTAATCCCATGCTCACCATACGTGCTTCTCACATTGACCCTTAGCACAGCTGCTTAGCCACTTCCCTTATTTCGGTGCCCTGCCTTCCCGCACTACTAGGACACCACATTTTCACATCCCATAGGGCCTCCCTTGGGACACTCCTTGGCCTTACAGGATTTTACCCACTTAGTCATACAACTTGACACACCATATATCAAATGGGTCTCATTACACGGTAGGCGGTAAGGGTTTGCGGTACCGTAATTAGCGCCTTCCCCATTCCCATCATGCCCTATGGGGCAAAAATGGGAATGGAGAAGGGCAATGGAGGAAGGAGGAATTACCGCCTTCCCAACCTTGGAATAGGGCGGTAATTCCCCTTTCCTCCAAGGCGGTACCGGTAAATTACCGGCATGAACCACCGCCTACCGTGTAATGTGGCCCATTGTTTTTACTCCTCCTCTCTCAGCCTTGAAAATGAGCAATTATTGAACTTTCAACCAGACGGTCATTTATTATCAACTTCCATTTTCCAATCCAAGACCTTGAATTCCTTTCATGGTAAGAGCATCATATACTACAACCACACTCACATTGGCCCATGTTTTGCCACCAGCATTATTAATTTGTTTCTTTCTCTTCTCTTTCTCTTCCACTTTCTCCCCAAACATTTTTTCTTCGATGAATCTAACGAATCAAATGCAACCATGACTTTGTAAAAACCTATTGTTCGCTCAACCCTCTTAAACACTTAAAACTGTCACCTTATCACTTTGTCACCACTGCACTTGTCACCACACTACAATTATGTGCTGACTGTTTACCTATGATGTATGTACCATGCTATCCATATCAGCCTTGAGAAGGAACCTAAGGGTTCTTAACACGTGTCGGCTGACCACTCTCTAGACTATTTGTCTACCTTGTGCATAATAAAAAACACCTTTTCAGACACAGCATTTAGCATGTAATTTCTTGTAATCACAAGACTTTATGAAAATTAATCGCAGCAAGGTAACCAGGAACTTCTACTCTCTAATATAAACCTCAACTCATAATAAACCTCACACTTCCCGCTGTTGACTTCAGCTCACATCACACCACCTTATCCTTGCTTCTCAGACGTCTTCACACCTTCTGTTGAAGTCAAAATTGTGCAGTATTGCCACGCCTAAAGCTTACATGTTGCTTGATCTAGCCGCCAACTTTGCGATCCCAATATACTGACCACCTCGTATTCACATTTAGCTTCTTCAACAGGGCCAATTTATAAATTAACACAATATGGCAAGTCTGCATATCACTAATGTCCAGCCCTGTAAGGGGGAGCAGTCAATGCATGCTAGCCTTCACCGATGTGTGGTTCCAGGTGGGGCCACCGATACCCACATTGCCATCCTAGCAGCCGCTGTGCAACCGGTTGGTCTCCATGGTACATGAAAGTAGCACCGCCAGCCACAAGCCTAACAGTTCCCTCGCTATTTCGTTCTACAATGGAATGGGAGCATCCCAAGCCAACTGAGGAAAGAGAGGGCGGGTAAACAAGCTCAGGGGCAACGTGCTCGCCTTGGAAGCAAGACGTCAGAGCTCCACAGGTTCGATCCCCGGGTCCGCGCTTAGAAACCTCTGAGTATTAAGCGTGTTATAAATAACCTATCATATGATAAGGAATATGCAGAGTGGACAGTAGATCCATCAGAACAAACCTTACTGGTAAGGTAGGTAACTTGTTCATCAAATAGATACTATCTCTTCTGCAGATCCCTTACCTTTGAAAGACTTATCGAGCAGTACATAATTTAGGAAGTGGGGACCCTGATACACCGGGACAATGATAAGAAGTTCTCAAAGATATGTTGCAGTACAGATCTTCCAAACTAGGCTCTGACCTAAAGCCCACATCAAGACTTTAGTGTTTTGCAAACATGTGCAGTGTCAACAAAGTCGCTACCCTGCAGATCTCATGGTTCAACACCATGCTAAGTAAAAGTGGTCGAAGCTGCACAACCCTTGGTAGAAATCCCTACAATCCCAGCAGGGTTTGTCTTTTGCATCATCTCAAAAATCGTTATGCATTTTACATGTCAACTAGAGAAGGTCTATTTGGTCGTAGCCAACTCTTCCAAAGTGTGACCAAACGTCCCAAACAGTCATCTGTCCATTCTGTATTAGTCCAAATTAACAATGAAGTGGCTAAGGGCTGTCTTAGGGTCTGTTATGCATAGCCTATGCTCCACCTTGGATGGATGAGGGAAGGGAAAGAATGCTTGAAGTTGTATTGACCAATTGACCTGGAATTCGATAATCTCAATAGAAGAACAAGTTACTTACCCATGGTAATGTTCTTTCGACTGGATGTTTCTCCCACAAATTCCTTATCTTTGATATTTCCTAATATCCAGCTTGCTGCTTTGGAAAAAAAGAAATTCCCAGTAGAGGGCGCTCGATACCTGCCGAGTCGATGTCCCTCGGAGGCCTCCATCCCGATGTCGATGTCCTCAGAGGTATAGGTAGCGCGCGCAGTGTCCGTTGCTCAGTTCCGTTTTGAAGAGCGATGCATTGTCCTGAGTTAGACGGTTACTACCCTTGAGGAAGAGCAGACTGTAACCACAAGGGAAGGTTTATCGCGGGGAAGGATGGGAGGGGCGATAAGGAATACATGGGAGGAACATCCAGTCGAAAGTAACTTGTTCTTCAAATGGATTGTGTCCTTCCACACATTCCTTATCTTTGATACTCCCTCCTCCGGATTATATTACTGCTTTGGGAGTGTAACATTTAAGCCATTAAGTATGCACAGAATGCAGTACTGCCTTTCCAAATTTAGATTCTTGGCTAGTGGAGGAATCCAGACTATAGTATGTTGTAAAGGTGTGGCAGCTGCACAAATGTCCTTTATTGGAAACTCTTCTTTTAAGAGCTGACGAAGCTGCAACACCCCTGGTTGAATGAGCCCTTATATGTTCTGGAGGGTCTTAAACAGCAAATTTGTAACATTTTGCAATTGTTAAAATAATCAACATAGAGATGGTTTGTTTGGTGATGGGTAGGTCCAACTTATGACCTGTGCAACCCACAAACAATTGGTCAGTTTGTCTCAGTTTAGCAGATCTGCTAATGTAAAAACTCAAAGCATGCGTTGGATAGTGTCTGTGCAGCCTTTCTTCCTCTTTCCCCGGATGTGGAGGAGGGTAAAAAGATGGCAAGGTATTTACTGAGTGATGTGCAATTCAGAAACCACCTTGGGGAAGAAGTTAAGCTGCACCTTTAATACCACTCTGTCCTTGTGAAAGACAGTGTGAGAAGGCTTGCAGGATAAAGCCTGTAGCTCACTCGCCCTTTGAGCAGATGTTATTGCCACTAGAAAGACTGTTTTGAGGGTAAGAAGTCTTAATGAGCAAGAAGGAAGAGGCTCAAAGGGAGTACCCATTAAAGGAATAGGACTAAATTTAGATCCCACAGGGGGACTTGAAAAGGAGTTGGGGGATAAACATTAGTTAACCCCTTCAAAAACTGTATTACCAGAGATATTTTAAAGTAAGAAACTTCCTCAGCAGTACACTTGATGATGGAAAGCGCTGCTATGCTTTGATCGTACCAAACTGGAGTCCCAGATTTGCTAAATGCAACAGAAAAGATAACACCATCGGTGTATTGCATGAAAAAGGGTCAACATTCTTATCTCTACACCAGCTGCAGAACTTATTCCAACGGCAGCAGTATAAAGATTTGGTTGCTGGCTTTCTGGCCGAAAGCAAAACCCCCATTACCTCATCTGAGAGGTCCCAATCTTTGTATCTCAGCCTCTCAGAAACCATGTGTGAAGGCTGAGAGTCCTAATATCTGGATGGAGAACCCGAACCTCCTCTCGCGAGAGAACATCCTCTCTAAGTGGAAGACGAATCGGAGGACAGATGGACACGCACAGAAGGTCCGGCTACCACATTCTCCTGGCCCAATCCGGGGCAATTAGGTTCATGGTTTTCCTGTACCTCCTCAACCTCCTTATTACGTGAGGAATGACAGGGACTGGAGGAAACACGTAGAGGAGTGGGAATTTCCTGTCCACCACAAACTAGTCTCCTAGAGATCCTCTCGGGGGAAATTCCCTTGAGCAGTATAGTTTGCACTTCAGGTGGCGTTGGTCACAAACAGATCCACTTGAGGGGTTCCCCAAATGGTGAAGATCTCTTGAAGGACTTCCTGAGCTAGTTCCCACTCGTGAGAGACTGCTCAGAGTGTCTGCTGTCGTGTTCTTCTCTACTGTTAGACAAACTGCCGATAGAAAGATTCCTTCTTGTATTGCCCAGAACCAGAGCTGCATTGCCTCTCTGCACAGTGGTAATGACCCTACACCACCTCTCTTGTTGAGGTAGTACATGGCCACTGTGTTGTCCGTAATTATCAGGACATTCTATCCGAATACAGAGGCAGAAAGGCCTTCAGCGCTAGTCTGATTACCCTCCGCTCTAAAAGGTTGATATGTAGTTTGGACTCCGATGGAGACCTGCGACCGCTGATGGTCAAATCGCTTGTAAGGGCTCCCCACCCCGTGAGTGAGGTGTCCGTCACTACGGTTATCTCCGGCCATGGTTGCCAAAAAGGTTCTCCTTTCAAGATGTTTTCCTGACAGGTCCACCACTGAAGGTCCAGTGAGACTCTGTATGGGATTTGTAGGATATCTGACATCCTTCCTGAGAATTGTGACCACTGGGTCCCGAGAGCCCATTGGAGAGATCTCATTCTCAGGTGAGCCTCTGGCACCAGAAAAACGCAGGATGCCATCAGGCCGAGCAACCTCAGAAAATCAAAGTCCGGAAGATGTTGGGCATTTAGGAATTTTGTCACCATCTGTAGAATGTCTTGAGCCCTCACCTCTGGTGGCAAGGCTTTTCCCAGGGATGTGTCCAGGACTGCTCCAATAAATTGGAGTCTTTGTGATGGTATCATGTGGGACGTCTCGAAGTTGAGGGAGAAGCCCGGCCAGTGGAGGAAGTGGCACGCATAATTTAGATGATCTAGGGCTTGTTCTGGGGAATCGGCCCTGATCAACCAATCGGCTAGGTAGGGGTAGACGTGAATCCCCCCCTCTCCTGAGACTCGCTGCCACAACCGCCATTAGCTTGATGAAGACCCTCGGGCAGAGGTTAGCGCAAATGGAATAACTCGAAACTGATCGTGAGTTGCCAATGGCAAACCTCAGGTACTTTCTGTGCTTGTGATGGATTGGCACATGAAAGTAAGCATCCTGAAGGTCCAATGATATCAACCAATCCTGAAGTTGGAGGGCCTGAAGGATCTGAGAAAGGGTTACCATCGTCAACCTTTCCTTTCTGAAGAACTTATTTAAGTCTATTAAGTCCAAGATGGGTCTCAATCCTCTGTCCTTTTTCGGAATCGGAAAATATCCGGAGTACCAAACCTTGTTCCTCTCTGCTACAGGTGTTGGTTCTATAGCACCTTTCTCTAGCAGGGTTAAAATCACCTGCATAAGGAGCGGATCTGGAACCTTCAAAGAGTTGTTCCCCGGTGGATAACTCTGATGTGTTTGTAGTAAAGGCAGGCAGTAACCTTGGGCAACTGTCTCCAATGCCCAAGCATCTGAAGTAAGAGCCTACCATTCTGTCAGATGCTTTGTCAACCTGCCTCCTACTGCTGTTTTGTGATTTAAGACCTCAGAGAGGTTTGGGGCGGCTGACGCAGATGCTGAGGGCAAGGTTGCCCCTGCTGTTGCGGTCTTAGTACCCCTACCCCGTCCACCACGGGGGGAATCGTCTTTGACCTCTTTGAGCTGGCTGTCCTCTGCCTTTTCCGAATTAGGAATAATAGTGAAAGGACCTACATGGCGCACCTGTTGGGCGGTTTGGAGTTTGCTTTATCGCAGCTCCAAGAGATTTGGCTGCCGCCTGGGTAGTTTGCAGCTTCTCCAAACTCTCATCAGCTTTACTCCCAAATAGATGTGTGCCGTCAAAGGACATTTTGAGAAGTCTAGACTGTACGTCTGGAACAAACGCTGACTTCCGCAACCATGCAAATCAGCAGATCACCATACTAGCCGCCATGGCTCTGCTGATGCTGTCAACAGAGTCGAGCCCAGTCTGGAGGGATTCGCACATAGCGTCCTTTCCATCCTTGATAAGGTTCAAGAAACCGTCCCGTTCCTCCCCTTCGGGGGTGTGGTCTGCCGCCATTGAAACGCAGTCCCAAAGTGTGTAGGTAAACCTCGCCAACGTGCATGTGACATTAACAGACTTTAATGCCATGCTACTGGCCGAGAAAACCTTCTTGGCCATGGCATCATATTTCTTGCCATCCTTATCTTGCAGGATTGTTGGATAGGTCCGAAGCTGATGCTCTATATTTAGCTGTTAACCTTTTGTTAACTGCTGGGACAACCTCAGATGTTTCCCAGTTGGAAGATACCCTCTTGTGTAGAGCTTTGTGAAATGGTACAACAGGGTCTTCCTGTGATCCTTTGTCGAGTATGTCAGTTAAATCATCCTATTTGAAAACAGGCGTGGGTCTATACCAACCCAAGTACTCCATCACTCTAGTCATAAGCTGTTTATCATTTATTTCAGCATGATCTACTAGATCAGCTCTACCGAATTCAACTTCAGGAGAAGTGTCAAAGCCACTTGCCTCATGCAGAGAGTCCTGCAGAGTTTCATTCAAGATTCTTCTGACGCAAGTACTTCTGGAACAGAAGGTGTCCCATATTAAAGTCCAAAAGGTCTTTCCTCTTCAGATGATTCTGCATATCTATAGATTGAGGAGAGGGTTTTGAAATAGTCTGAACAAGGTAGAGGTGTGTAAATCCTTTCAAAGGTGGAAGAATGTGCTATAGATGTCATGATTTGAGCCGAAATCGTCGAAAACATCGATGATGACGTCAATGGCTTCGAAAAAGTTGTCAATGGCTTTGACTTCCCCGAAGTCGTTGACAGAATCGACACCAATGTCAACGCCTTTGATGAAAGCGTCTAAGATACTGTCATGTACGGCGACGAGGAGGTTGACACGCAAGTCTTCGATGGCTTCTCCTTCGATGAGGGTGCCAAGGGTGTCGATGACGCACTCTTCGACTTTGTCGAATGGGTCAATAGTGACGATTTCTTGTGCGTCACGTAGGCTCTCTCTTGACTCAAGGGTTTAACACGCTCTCGACGAGTTTCCACAGCCGAGGTCGGAGACGCACGGCTCCTGTGCTTCCCAGGTTTTTCGTCTGGGGGTATCGCCTCTAGAGGTCTTCAAAGGGGGCAAGGCAACGTTCTCGAACACCTTTAACATACTCTTTCTGAATTCCTCCCAATGTGCTGGGGTACTGTGTTTCGAGGGGCAAACAACCCTCTCGGGTGAACTAGACGAAGAAGTGGATGGCGACCTCTGGCGCCTATTCTTGACGTGCCTCGTGGTGTGATCCACTTTGAGAACGTGGTTGGGAGTATTTTTTATGACGAGGAGACGAAGGCCTCGACTCGTCAGATGATTTGCGTTTGGACGGGGTAATGGATTTCTGAGGCTTACCTCTCTTCAACTTCCCTCTGCGCTCCCTCAAGGCCTTGGCCGTCATCGACATACATTAGTATTTGGACTTCACATTTTCTGGATCTGCGCATTGGATTTACCTTCATTTTCCATTTCCTAAACGTACATTAGTTGCATTCACAACACAGATGCTCTGCCCCCAGGGACCACAAACGGACCCTGTGTGGATCCGTCATGGACATCTTAGCCCGCAGTCGTGGCATTTTTTTAAAACTGGACGAGGAGTAGATTAAGCCGATAAAGAGGCCATCTCGTTGAGTAATTTCACAGGAAATTCAAAGAAATGTAATGAATGCACGGAACTGAGTGTTACGTTACCGAAGGTGTGAACCGTGGAAGAACAGAACTGAGCAACGGATGCTGCGCGTGCTACTTATACCTATGATGATGTTGACATCAGGACGGAGGCATCCGAGGGATATCAACGCAACAGGTATTGACGCACAGCGCCCCCTACTGGGAATCTTTTTTTCTGAAGCAGCAAGCTGGATGTTAGGAAATATCAAACATAAGGAATACGTGGGAGGACACAATCCATTTGGAAGGACTGCATCAATTGAAGCGTCATGCCCTTCATAAATACTGTGTACGGCCTAGTGTACTGCCTGTCAACTGAAGAAGCTTGTTGAGTCACTCACTGACCTGGCTTATGTTATGCCTACCACAAAACAGTTTTCAGGGTGGTGAATTTAAAGTTGCAGCTGTGCACCGGCTCTAATGGTGGAGCTATGAATTGTGACAAGAGTTCAAGTCTAACTGCACTTGGATGTATAGTGGTAGTGGATGATGGATGATCAGTGCCTTCTGAAATTGTACCACAACTTTTTGCAAATAAAGAGTCCTACTCGGGTCTCTGTATAAAGGGACAACACAGACCAGTAGCCCCCCCATATATCTGAAGCCCCAAATAAAATGTGTGGCTATAGGCTTAGGTGACAAGAATTCTGAACAGAAAGATCATTCAAGGCACCTTAGGATAAAAATCCTCCTTATTCCCAAAGGTATAATGGAAGGGAATTTAAAGATGTCGCCTTAAATAAATTGTCTTCCTCTTTAACAATTAATTCTCATGGTTTATCCCTAAATACCTTTAAGGGGAATGGATATAACCTTAAAGACAAGAAGTGGCCAAAACAAACCGATTTTGTTGCTAAGGACTAGAGGTTCCATAATCCCATAGGTACTGGGACGAGTAAGAAGGCTGAAGAGGAATGTAGTAGTAGTAGTCAGTCAATTAAGACTGATGGCCACACCTATGGGAGGCTTAAAAGCCCCCCTCAGGTGGAGGCAATTAGAAGGAGCTAGAACTGTGGCTGGAGTGTATGCAGTAGTAGCATAAGCAGAGGGAAGAAGGCATGCTGTTGGCAATCCTGGCAGAAGTGGGAGAACCAAAAGGACGCCGGGACTCTGATGTAGCAGATTTCAACTGCTTGTCTTGAGAGGGTCCTGTTCCCCCAAACTCTGATGTGCAGAGGCTGCGCAGCGGAAGGCATGCAGAAAGACTGCCTTTCCCCATGTGAGCCTCATTGCAGAGATTGCGCAGCGGGAAGCGTGTCAGAGACCGTGGCGAGAAGTGGCTGTGAAGTCGTGAGTCTCAGGAGCGAGAGGGGCTCCTTAATTGAGTGGGTGGACCAGAGAGGCTTCAACAAGGAAGGGTGTGGGTCCCAAGTGAAGACAGACATTGTGCAGCATGCGTATAAAGGACCGAGAGGCCAGTGAGTTGAACGTGGCGTTCCGATTCCTTGAGCGAGCACTGCCGGCAACAGTATCTAGTTAAATAATCAAATGCCTACGCGAAGAAGTGATGCAAAGCTGATCGTTAAGTATTTGACAACGGAACACTAATTGTAGCACTCACGTATGACCAACCATTCTCCTTTTCACTCGCGTGAAGAGAAAAATGCAGTGCAACAACATTGTTGAACTCAAAACCTTGCAAAGCACATAAAGAAGTGGTTGTGTGTGTCTAATAAAAGATTCTAAGAGGAAAGGTGACCTCTGAAGCTTTATTAAAGCAGTTAACAAGTAAGAGAAGTCAAGTGTTTAAACATTATTACAAGTTGGACAGAGCAAGCATTGCCCAAACCAAGAGTGATCAAGGTATTGCCCTAGTTAAGACTCAAACAAGCCTTTCCCAGAGACAAAGAACAGTCTGAATGTTACTGCAAGCCAAATAGATCAGCCTTGCCTAAGAGAAGAGTTTGCAAACATTACCTGAAGCCAAGACAGTGGCTACAAAGCTTCTGAGTAATTATTCTGGCTAACAGTAGGCAGAGGGATAAAGGCAAGTTTGGGGAAGGGTAGCTTGCTACTTGTGATTTTCTTTTGAAGTTGGTGCCAAAGGGAAGGAGAGAGAAGTGCGTCCTAAAGGCAATTATGGGTTATCGTTGTGACAGACAGACGAGAGGCAAAGAGGCTGTCCCTCTGGAAAAAGAATATTCAGAGGAAGGGTGCCTTGCTTACTTGAAAGAGTGGAAGTACCAGAAAGCAAATCTTGTCAAATATGAACACTGTTAAAGTCACATAGTACTGAAGCTGTGGTAGCATATTTGGTTGTCAGTAGATCTAAAACTTCAGTGGCACAATTGAAGTGGGAATAATAAGAGGCTGAGACGTAGACCAGAAGTTGCTCAGAGTTGAAAGTTGCTCCAGTAAAAGTAGATGTGCTTTGAAGTCATCCTGACAAAGATACCTAACCAAAGAACTGTGTTTCACCAACATTTTTGCAGAAGTGGTATTTACTAAGTGTTAACCAAGAACTGTGGTGTTTCTTATTGGACAACTGGAATTTGTGTGAAAGGATCATGGCAGGAATAACATTGATGCTATTTTGAGGAAGTAGAAAGACTTATTTCACCAAGAAGAGAAGCTTTGACTGTTATTGGAACTTTGGTTGACAAAACCTTTCTTTGACATTGAAGAAGCCAAGAACCAAATTGAGACTGTATTACAAACTCGGATTTTCTTGTTTCTTTTGTTGAACACTGGAGTTGAATATACCTTGAAAACCTAGGTAAGGGTTACCAAGAGAGACTGTGGATATCATTGTGATGTTATTATGAACTGCCATATATTTTCTTTCTGTATTTGATGTTTAAGTGTGAGGGCCATATATCCTATGTTAGTGTTTTTGTTTCTTTTTTTAAAATTGTTATTTGGTTTTCTTAAAATCTGAACAAGCAACCAAAATACAGAAGTTAACAGTATCCCACCAAACCCCCGCCCACTTCCCACCCCCACATGCCGATCCTTGAACCTCTAGACCATTAGTCTTTAGCCTATTTCCAGTATGCAGAATGTATGTGGGCAGTACCCTTCAATGAAAACCTTATGCAAGAAGTCCATCACCTCCTCCCAGTATGTTGTGAATGTATTTGGGTTGGATACCCTTAATGAGTATGTCATCTATTCCATCGCTATGAACTGCCATACCTTAGCCAACCAATCCTGTTCTACTGGGGGGTCTTTGGCCTTCCATTTTTGTGCGTTAACTAGGAGAGCTGCCAATAATAGGATTGTGTATGACTTCCTGGTATTCTTTGCCCATCGCCTATTGGCATGTCCATTTAGGCACAGAAGGCCCTCCCCTTGGCTCCCCTGGAAGTCTCTGTTCAAAATATTGTATGCAGATGGTGATTGATTAGTTTACAGTAGCCCGACCATTTTTGGCACCCCCACCAAGTATGCCGCCAGTCCCCCCCACCCGCAACACATCCCCCGCCAGCAATCCTCCGATGCATCTGGGTACATTTGTTTCAAACGAGTGGGAATGTAATACCAGTGAGTCATGAGCTTATACCAGAACTCTCTTCTCTGCATTGCTTGAGTAAGTCTCGGAATATCCCACCAGAGCCCTTCCCAGTCTTCCTGTAGAATGGGTTCCCCTAAAGATTTTTCCCATGTAGTCATATATTTTGGGGTAGCAACTGGTTCCGTATCTTGCCCTATCCTATATATATTGGAAATTAGACATTTATCCCCCTGGGTCGGTAGCTAGGAATTTTTCAAATGGGGTAAGGGGACTAGTGCCTGCTGTTAGGGAGAATTCTCTGTTTAGGCTGAATTTCCCTACCTAGTGAGTCCCCCAGCAGCTTTGCTGGATTTCTGGGGTTTCTTTTTTTCTCCTGCCAAGAGTGAGACTCTTTTACCCTCACTCTTGGACATGTTGAAGTGTGTTTTCTTGGTTAAACCTTGTGTTGAATGGGCTATGGGGTCTTTTACTCCATAGGGCCTCATGTATTTTTGTGATGTGGGTTACACAGCACCCTCTGTGCCGTGACCCAGGGGTGTCCTAGGGACTCCCCAACATAGACTCCATACCCTGGGACTGACTACTGTCTCCCAGGGCATGTAAAGTCACCAAAGACTTTGCTAGTCTTGGATCCTGAACAGAACCAGTACAAACCATCATATTGTGGACGTACTGGCTGGGGCAATTCGATTGCCCCAGGGTCTGTTAGTCGAGGGGGCACGTCTCCGTCCCCCCTGATCGAGTTTTGGCTGGTGGCAGTGGAAACTACTTTTTATATTCGACCGCAAATATTTCCCTATGGGATTTCCCATTGTTTTAGGCTAACACATTTAATTATTTATTTACGGTAGCCTTAAACATACCGCCGGTTTATATATTTATTATTATAACTCCGGTTGGGACTTTTTGCCAAAACTTGATCCTAAAATGGCGTTGGCGTTCGCCTCTGTAACTCTGACCCAAAGTGGAGCCCTTTGTTCCACTTTTGGCGGGCTTCTCCACAGAAGCCCTCCAAAGTGGTGCCACTCTGTCTGGGGTACTTAGGAGGGGTGGAGGGGGATTTAGGCACCCTGGACTGAGTTACCTTGGTAACTCAAGTCGCACTCCGTCCTGATTGGCTCAAGTGGTGAGCCGGCCGGCTCACCACTTAGCATGTTTGAGTGACAGCTAGGCTGGGTGAATGGGGGTTTGCTGCATAAAAGCAGGGCTTTGGGGACTGGAACTTCAGAAGTCGCCACAGGACCAAGATTCCGACGAGGGAAGAGCTGAGCCGACCTGCTTCGACGACACCACCCGGTGGAGCCCTGCGGAACCGTCTCACCACTTTTCCCGACGACCGAGGAGAACTCTTAACGGAGTGGCTCCTTCCCTTGACTGGTGGGGACAACCAGTTTTCGCCTTCTTTTCGCTTCTCGAGGTATCTCGTGGCCGCCTTGCCAGTGCCAAGCACCCCGGCAACCGGAACCCCACCACTTTTACCCCAACCACGAAAGTCGGTACAACCCTTTAACCGGAGGACTCCGCGGCTGGTTTCTTCCCGGGCAGTGCAACGACCTTCTTCTTCTGCTCTTCAGCGAGAACTTCTTCTCCCCTGACCGACGTCGAGCCTTGCTGCCACTGCCTGGAACAATTGTCACCGCTGGAGGATCCTTTCCGCTTAAGGTACCGTGTTCCGCCTGGCTTCCCTTGCTACCGACTGTACGGGGTAGATTTAGCCCCCGGCTTTCGACCCTGGGAGTGCCTGGGACACCCTGGATAAACTTTCTAAGCCACTCTAAACTCTTTTTAACTCTTTGCAAGACTTTGAATCCCTAATAACAGTGTGATCTTGGGCACATTTTCGCTCCGGCTACTCTAAGAGTGGGCCCTGCCTAGTGACCCTTGCTCACTTGTGACTTTGTGCTTCTTTGGGCCTATTGCAAGTGTTCTGGACCTTAGAGTGGTGTGTTTAACCCATTTCTGTTCTTTTTATCCCTTTCTTGAACCTACTAGAGTGTCATCTAACGTTAAGCGCTCACCTCTGTTTTAATTATGTGGTGTTAACTTAGAGTTGTCTAGATAGGAGTAAGGGTCGGAACTGCTTTCATTATAACTGTGTTTGAAGTGTTTTTTTTACTATACTTTGCTAGAGTGTTTTCAACTTATGTGTTCTTAAAAATAAATAACTATATACTTTTGAAACCAAGCTCTGGTCAGTGTTTGCTTGTGCTATTGTCTCTGGGTACATATTGTGTATACTTTACATACTGCCTAACTCTTCTTGAGGGGAGTCTGACTGCTCAGCCACAGCTACCAGGTAAATCTGGGTGGTGCGGACTGCTACCAAGTGGGTTTACTGCTATACCTGTAGTCTTAAATCTTTTGCAGTGTTCCCCAAGGGAACTGCACAGGTTTCTGCTTAACACTGGTGTACAGCGGTGGGATTTGTATTGAGTATACATTTTATTGTACTTTAGATACCTTAGTGCAACTAACCACAAAGCTTAGCACTGTGAAAGTAATCCTCTAACATGTCAGTTATGGAAAGCTATAGTCAAGAGTCCCTTGCAGCCAAAACTGCTGATTGTTTAAGAGTGCTCTGTAAACATAAGGATCTCCTGACTAAGGGCAAGAAAATGGAGCTGATTGAAAGATTGTTGGCTAACCAAAGTCTGGGTGATGGTTCAGAGGAACCTACCACTCCAGCAACTGTAGATGACAGTATTGAAGTTAACATGGAGCAAAATGTTGATGATTCTGAGGAAGAGTCAGAAGAGGAGGGTGAGGCTGTTGTAACTGTCCCCCCTAGGCCTCTGCCTGCTCTACCTGCTGTACCTACTGGACCTTTACCAGGTCCCACATTTAGTCCTCAGTACTTTGAACTGGAGAAAATGAAGCTAGAATTGGAGTATAAGAAACTTAATGCTCAAACTGACAAAGAACTAAGGCTAAGGGAAATGGAGCTCAAGTATTACTTAGAAATGAAGAAATTATCTGTTGAGAATGTTTCTCTCTCTGGCTCCTCTAGAAGTTCCAGTCCTAAAAGACCCCGGATGCCTAAAGAATTGATTGGTATGTATGAGCCTAAGTTGGATGTGTTGGATTGGTTGTCTCTGTTTGAATATAATCATGGGCTCCAGAACATCACAGGGAATGACTTACTCACCTGGTTGTTCTCTAGGCTTCCCCCTGTTGCAACTGATGTGGTAATGGAGATGGGGGAGGAGGATAGGAAGGACTATGAATGTGTGAAACTAGCTTTGATAGCTAGGTTTGGGAAGACCCCTTCCCAGTATCTTAAGAGGTTTAGGAACCTCAAAAAGCATGATGGTACCCCTTGGGCTACCTGGGTGAGTGAATGTTTGAAAAACTTAGAGGGATGGATTAAGGGTTACAAGGTGAACACTTATGAAGGTATGAAGAATTTGTTTATGTTGGAGACTATTTATGATGCCTGCTCTCCTGAGCTCAGACAACACTTGGCTGATTCCAGGGAATTGGATTCCCGGAAACTAGCTAAGGCTGCTGACTTGTGGGTTGCCAACAGGGCCACTCACAAGGATTCTGGGGTAACTCAGAAGAAGGATGGGGAGAAACAGTCTAGAAAGGACTCCAAAGAGAATTCTAATAATTCCTATCCCAAAGAGGGCCCCAAACCACAAAATAACCAGGGTAAGCCACATGGGAAACCTAGTCAGGCTACTGTACCTTCTGGCCACAAGCCAGAAGGAGGTCAGAACAAGCCACCCTTCCAGAGAGCATTTGGACAATGCTATGTCTGTCAGGGTACTGACCATATCAAAGGAGATCCCAAGTGCAAGGGTAAACCTGCAGGGATCAGCACAGTCTCCTTAGCCTTCACTCCTGAGGATGAAGTACAGATGGCTAGTGCCCACTTTGAACTCTTTGCTGAAGAACCCTTGGGTCTTCAAGCAACTGTAAACTTAGAGCCTATGGGTCTGGTTAGTCCCCAGAATAGGGTTGTGTATAACTCCCTACCTGTTAACTCTAAGGTGTATTATGTGGACAGTGTTCTTGTCAATGGCCAGGATACTCCTGCCAGGAGAGACACTGGGGCCAGCAGAACAGTAGTGGATGAAAGCTTCTTTCAACCTGAGGATGTGGCCAAAGCACCCAAAGGTCCCACTAAGATGTCTGGAGGCCCTGTCCAAATGGTTCCTATCCTACCAGCCCTCATTCAGTGTAACAACATGACAGTGAGGATCCCTGTCAGTGTTCAGACTGAGGTACCTGGGAAGGTCCTGTTGGGGAATGACCTAAGAACTCTAGGAGTAGTGTCACATACCCCCAGGCCTCCCAGTATGGAGAAGCAGAACTTAACCAAATTGGCTAGACAGGCTACCTTGAAGGACCCTTCTAAGCCTGTGGGACCCTCTACTGAGAACCCCACTACAAGCCCTGGTGTTAGTAAGTTGACCTCTAACCCAGGCACATTTCAGGATAGTATGCCAGGAACATGGGCGCCCCAACCAAGCTCCATCATTGTTCCCCTAGTCTCAGAGTCTCTGACTCCCCCTGCTTCTGAGGAAGAGGTGGATAGACCAACTAGGCCCCTATCTGGACCTGAGAGAACTGGTAATTCTCAGTGCTGGTGGAAAACCAGAAAAGAAAAGTCTAAGGCCAAAAACCTTCAGACTGTGGGACCTTCTACTGAAGACCCCAACTCAAATCCTAATATTAGGGGGGAAACTCCTAAAATAGGTAAGGGTAGATCTAAGAGGAAGGGGAAGCAGGTACATTGCCTAACCCCAACCCCTCCAACCAAGAGGCCTAAGACCCAACCTGCTCCCACAAGAGAGGTGGTGAGGAACCTTGGAGGCCCCTCTAGATCTAAGGGAATCCTTTATAAGGACCCCTTGAAAAAGCCTAACATAGGTTCAGAAGTTGTACCAACTTCTGAGGGACTGGTCAACCAGATCCCCTATAACAAAAAGACTGATGTTCCTCAAAGGGTCTGTAGGTCCGTTAGCTTGCAAAAGAAAACCTTTGAGTTCTCCATTGAACATAGGTCAAGGTGTCACCATCAAAATGCTGATGGACTCTCTAGGATGTATATCATCGACTAGAGGTATGAGGTTCATCCAGGAGTGGATTAAATCCTCCTGTCCCTTAGTCTGGGGGGGGCGAGTGTTAGGGAGAATTCTCTGTTTAGGCTGAATTTCCCTACCTAGTGAGTCCCCCAGCAGCTTTGCTGGATTTCTGGGGTTTCTTTTTTTCTCCTGCCAAGAGTGAGACTCTTTTACCCTCACTCTTGGACATGTTGAAGTGTGTTTTCTTGGTTAAACCTTGTGTTGAATGGGCTATGGGGTCTTTTACTCCATAGGGCCTCATGTATTTTTGTGATGTGGGTTACACAGCACCCTCTGTGCCGTGACCCAGGGGTGTCGTAGGGACTCCCCAACATAGACTCCATACCCTGGGACTGACTACTGTCTCCCAGGGCATGTAAAGTCACCAAAGACTTTGCTAGTCTTGGATCCTGAACAGAACCAGTACAAACCATCATATTGTGGACGTACTGGCTGGGGCAATTCGATTGCCCCAGGGTCTGTTAGTCGAGGGGGCATGTCTCCGTCCCCCCTGATCGAGTTTTGGCTGGTGGCAGTGGAAACTACTTTTTATATTCGACCGCGAATATTTCCCTATGGGATTTCCCATTGTTTTAGGCTAACACATTTAATTATTTATTTACGGTAGCCTTAAACATACCGCCGGTTTATATATTTATTATTATAACTCCGGTTGGGACTTTTTGCCAAAACTTGATTCTAAAATGGCGTTGGCGTTCGCCTCTGTAACTCTGACCCAAAGTGGAGCCCTTTGTTCCACTTTTGGCGGGCTTCTCCACAGAAGCCCTCCAAAGTGGTGCCACTCTGTCTGGGGTACTTAGGAGGGGTGGAGGAGGATTTAGGCACCCTGGACTGAGTTACCTTGGTAACTCAAGTCGCACTCCGTCCTGATTGGCCCAAGTGGTGAGCCGGCCGGCTCACCACTTAGCATGTTTGAGTGACAGCTAGGCTGGGTGAATGGGGGTTTGCTGCATAAAAGCAGGGCTTTGGGGACTGGAACTTCAGAAGTCGCCACAGGACCAAGAATCCGACGAGGGAAGAGCTGAGCCGACCTGCTTCGACGACACCACCCGGTGGAGCCCTGCGGAACCGTCTCACCACTTTTCCCGACGACCGAGGAGAACTCTTAACGGAGTGGCTCCTTCCCTTGACTGGTGGGGACAACCAGTTTTCGCCTTCTTTTCGCTTCTCGAGGTATCTCGTGGCCGCCTTGCCAGTGCCAAGCACCCCGGCAACCGGAACCCCACCACTTTTACCCCAACCACGAAAGTCGGTACAACCCTTTAACCGGAGGACTCCGCGGCTGGTTTCTTCCCGGGCAGTGCAACGACCTTCTTCTTCTGCTCTTCAGCGAGAACTTCTTCTCCCCTGACCGACGTCGAGCCTTGCTGCCACTGCCTGGAACAACTGCCACCGCTGGAGGATCCTTTCCGCTTAAGGTACCGTGTTCCGCCTGGCTTCCCTTGCTACCGACTGTACGGGGTAGATTTAGCCCCCGGCTTTCGACCCTGGGAGTGCCTGGGACACCCTGGCTAAACTTTCTAAGCCACTCTAAACTCTTTCTAACTCTTTGCAAGACTTTGAATCCCTAATAACAGTGTGATCTTGGGCACATTTTCGCTCCGGCTACTCTAAGAGTGGGCCCTGCCTAGTGACCCTTGCTCACTTGTGACTTTGTGCTTCTTTGGGCCTATTGCAAGTGTTCTGGACCTTAGAGTGGTGTGTTTAACCCATTTCTGTTCTTTTTATCCCTTTCTTGAACCTACTAGAGTGTCATCTAACGTTAAGCGCTCACCTCTGTTTTAATTATGTGGTGTTAACTTAGAGTTGTCTAGATAGGAGTAAGGGTCGGAACTGCTTTCATTATAACTGTGTTTGAAGTGTTTTTTTTACTATACTTTGCTAGAGTGTTTTCAACTTATGTGTTCTTAAAAATAAATAACTATATACTTTTGAAACCAAGCTCTGGTCAGTGTTTGCTTGTGCTATTGTGTCTGGGTACATATTGTGTATACTTTACATACTGCCTAACTCTTCTTGAGGGGAGTCTGACTGCTCAGCCACAGCTACCAGGTAAATCTGGGTGGTGCGGACTGCTACCAAGTGGGTTTACTGCTATACCTGTAGTCTTAAATCTTTTGCAGTGTTCCCCAAGGGAACTGCACAGGTTTCTGCTTAACACCTGCCTACATCCATAGGGGATCCATTAGCCAGTGCTGTAGCTGAAGATATTACATCCTATCTCTTTCGGATGCCTCAAGTCGCTCTAACACTGGGTGAATGTCTTTATGTCCTGCCCTGGCAACATAACCCCCATCTTCGAACATCCCATTTCTTTCCATTTCTTAAATGCTCCTACGGCGATGCTGGGGGTGAATTGGGGATTGCCAAAAATCAGGGTACATTGGGAGGCAAAGGTAGTAAATTGCCTGTTCTGGGCCAGTGTGTCTCATGTGCTTTCACCCAGTTTAGCGATGTCCGACCTATGCATGTTTCGTGGGCGGTCATCTTTATGAAGCCATAACATTTCCCCCAGTGGGGCACCGACCATGGCCTGGTCCATCAGGCACCATATCCTCCCTGAATCAGGTGCCAACTAATCTTTGATGACTCTGATTTGAGCAGCCCTATAATAGATGCGGATGTCCGGTAGGCCTAGCACCCCTTTTTTGGTCAGAGTCTGGAGCAGTTTCCTCGCTAGCCAGAGGGGTTTGTGATTCCAAATGTAAGAGTTACAACTTTGTACACTGCTTGCAAGAATGATTCCGGTACTATAATCGGGAGAGCTTGGAGATAGTATAGAAGTCTGGGGAGGACCACCATTTTTATCGCGTGAATCCTGCCCAGCCAGGATTTTGAGAGGGGGACCCATTTAAAAAGTTGATGCTTAAGTTGCTCCATCAACGGAACATAATTTGCTCCATATAGACCCTGCAGTGTTGGAGTTATTCTTATGCCCAGAAGTTTAATGCTAGTGTGAAACCATCGAAATTGGCATAGCTGTTGTGCTTGGCTTAGCTTGCCCCCAGTCAGTGTTAAGTTCAGTATTTCTGACTTTTTACCAGTTTCACTTTCAGACCTGCTACTTTCCCGAATAGCTGGATCTCCCAAATTACCGCCTGGAGGTAATTTTCTGGATCCGAGAGGGTTAATAGCATATCATCCGCATACGCCATTACTGTGTGTTCTCGCCGCCGAAACTGTATACCCTTTATGTCACGGTTTGTGCAGATTGTGGACATACAGGGCTCAAGGTATATGGTCAACAGGAGTGGTGAAAGGGGCCATCCCCGTTTACAACCCCTTGTTAGTTTAATTGGGCTTGATAATTTTCCATTCACTAAAGGTTGTGCGGCCGGGTCTCTGTAATTAGCACGTACCATGGCCATGTATTTTGGCCCAATGCCCATCTTCCCCAGGGTATTAAAAAGAACAAGTTACTTACCAACTGGTAAAGTTCTTTCGACTGGATGTTCCTCCAACACATTCCACACCTTTGACATTTAATGTCCACAGCTGTGCTGCTTCGGAAATGTTTTGGCAGAGGGCATCCTGCGTTGATGGCGTTGGGTCGATGTCCCTCGAAGGCCTCTGTTGAGGGCGAGGTCACCGGATGTTATAAATAGGACGCAAGGCGCCCGTAGCCTCAGTTTATCATGTGACATGCTCGTACACAATGCCTGCTTGACTGCACATAGCCTTGAGGAACGCAAGCTGCAATGGCATAGGAAATTCTCCAGAGGGGCAGGCTGGGAGGGCGATGTGGAATATGTTGGAGGAACATCCAGTCGAAAGAACGTTAAAATTGTTAAGTAACTTGTTCTTCGAATGGATTGTGTCCTCCAACGTATTCCACATCTTTACAGACTCCCAAAGCAGTAACAGAGAATGGAGGAGGAAGAAGAATTTAAAATACCCAATCAGATGGCAGAATAAAGTACCGCTTTACCAAAGGCCATATCCTGACCATGGAGCGTATCCAGGGAGTAATGTTTGTCAAAAGTGTGGATAGAAGCCCACGTTGCTGCATCACAAATATTCCTAAGAGGAACCCCCCGGTGCAGGGCCATGGAAGTAGCCATGCCCCTAGTGGAGTGAGCGCGCAACCCCTCAGGTTGGTCCTTGCCTGCCAATCTGTAACATTCATTAATAGTGAGGATAATGCACCTGGGTTTGGTAACAGCCTGGCCCAATCGGTGTAGGACGTACCCCACAAAGAGTTGGTCATCCACTCTGACCCTGGACATCCTAGAGATATAAAAGCTCAAAGCTCTCTTAGGGTCCAACCTATGAAGTTTCTCCTCTTCCTTAACAGGATGAGGGGGGGGGGGGGATAGAAAGGAGGAAGTACCACTTTCTGGCTCAGATGAAACACAGCACAACCTTAAGTAGAAAGGATGGACGTACCCTCAGTACAACCCTATCCTTGTGGAGCACAGTAAAGAGTGGCTTAGATGCCTGCAATTCACTCAATCTGCGAGCAGATGTAACTGCAACCAAGAAAACTGTCTTGAAAGACCACAGTCTCAAAGGACAAGAGTGCAGAAATTCAAATGGAGAACCCATCAGGAATTTCAAGACAGAATTCAGATCCCAAACTGGCACCTGAAACGGGGACGGAGAGAACACATTTGTGAGCCCTTTTAGAAATTGGGAAATCAAAGGAATCTTAAAATAAGAACACTCTTCAGACGAGCGCTTGAAAATAGACAGCGCCGCCAGGTAACCTTTAATAGTACCCATTGTAGACCCCTGTGGGCCAACGAAAGCAAGAATGACAGAACCATTGGAATGGAACACTGAAAAGGATCGACATTGTGTCCTCTGCACAAGTCGCAAAACTTATGCCAATGGTACAGGGATTTGGTTGCTGGCCGTCTAGCCGAAAGCAACACCTCCATTACGTCATCCGGAGGACCCAATCCTTATATCTCAACCTTTCAGAAACCAAGCGTGAAGGTTGAGATTCTTGACCTCTGGATGGAGAACCTAACCCCCCTCCCCCCTCGAGCGCGAGAGAAGATCCTCTCGGTGGGGAAGACGTCGTGGGGGGAAGATGGACAATGGTAGAAGGTCCGGGTACCACGCTCTCCTGGCCCAATTCGGAGCAATGAGGATCATGTGGGATCCGAAACTCTGCAGCCTCCTTAGAACCTGAGGAATGACGGGGACCTGAGGAAACGCGTACAGAAGTGGGAATGACCAATCCAACACAAAGGCGTCTCCTAAGGCTCCTCTCGGCGGAAATTCCCTTGAGCAGAATCTCACAACTTCTGGTTGGCACTGGTCGGGAACAGATGCACTTGCAGGGCCAAGATCTCCAGAAGTACTTCCTGAGCCAACTCCCACTCGTGAGAGACCGTGCTCTGCCTGCTCAGAGCATCTGCCGCTGCATTCTCCTCTCTGACCAGATGTACTGCAGAGAGTGATATTCCTTGCTGGATTGCACAGAACCAGAGCAGCATTGCCTCTCTGCACAAAGGGAGTGACCTACCCCCCCCCCTCCTTATTTGCTGAGGTAATGCATGGCCACTGTGTTGTCCGTCATGATCAGGACAACCTTCCTCCACACAGACGGCAGAAAAGCCTTCTGGGCCAGCCTGATGGCCCTCAGCTCTAACAGGTTGATGTGGAGTTTGGACTCCGATGGAGACCAACAATCGCTGGCGGTCAGAACGTCGGCAAGGGCTCCCCATCCTGTGAGGGAAGTGTCCGTCACAACTGTCACCTACGGCCATGGCTGCCAAAACGGCTCCCCCTTCATCAAATTCTCCTCGTTGGCCCACCAGAGAAGATCCTGCAAGACCGAGAGTGGAACCTGAACGGGATCAGATATCTTGCCTGAGAATTGTAACCACTGCATTTTTAGAACCCATTGCAGGGATCTCATCCTCAGTCTGCCCTCTGGCACCAGGAAAATGCAGGATGCCATGAGGCCGAGCAAACTTCAGAATTCGAAAGCCGGAAGCCGCTGGGCATGTACCATCTGTACAATGTGATGAGCCCTCACCTTGGGAGGCGAGCACTTCCAAAAGGATGTGTCCAACACAGCCCGATGTACTGGAGCTGTTGGGAAGGTGTTGAATGCGACTTCTTGAAATTGAGGGAGAAGCCCAGCTTGTGGAGGGAGCTGCAGGTGAGGCTGAGATGATCCAACGCTTGCTCTGGAGAACTCGCATGGATCAGCCAGTCGTCCAGTTAGGGGTAGATGTGAACCCCCCCCCCCTCGCATGAGATACGCTGCCACCACCACCATCAGCTTGGTGAAGACCCTCAGGGCAGAGGTCAATCCAAATGGTGGATGAATAGGCACATGAAAGTAAGCATCCTGTAGGTCCAGAAACACCAACCAATCCTGAAGTCGAAGGGCCTGGAGGACCTGAGAAAGAGTGACCATCTTGAACTTGTCCTTCCGGAGTAGTTTGTTCAATCAACGCAAGTCCAAGATGGGTCTCAATCCCCTGTCTTTCTTTGGAATAAAAAAAATATGGGGAATACCATCCCTTTTTCCTCTCCGCTACAGGCACCAGTTCTATAGCGACTTTCTCCAGCAGGGTCAAGATTTCCTGCACAAGGAGCGGATCCGGAAGCTTCGAAGAGAGAGACCTCGGTGGATTGTCGTGAGGCTGCTTTAGGAAGGGAAGGTAGGAGCCGTGTGCTATTGTATCCAGAACCCAAGCATCCGAAGTAATAGCTTGACATTCTTCGAGATGCTGAGACAGTCTGCCCCCAACCGGCGAACAATAGAACATGGCATCATAGCTGTTATGGAGCAGCTGCGGCAGCGCCTGAAGGCAAAGAGGCAGCTGCCTGAGCGGCTTTGACACCCCTATTTCCCCGACCACCACGGGTACTTTTACGTTGACCCCTTTGATTGGCGGCTCCTCTCGTCCTACCAAAAGAGGAGTTCAAACAAAAGGAACCTCCCCTCCACCACTGTCCCCTAGGACGAAAAGACGGAGGTTGACTCACAGCTGCGCTCAAAGATTTTGCGGGCAGCTTTTGAGGTCTGCAACCTCTCAAGGCTCTCGTCAGCCTTGCTGCCAAACAAATGAGAGCCATCAAAGGGCATGTTCAGAAGACAAACCTGTACATCCAGAGCAAAACCTGACTTCCGTAACCACACAAACCTGCGTATAACGGTGCTCGCAGCCATGGACCAGCTAACACTGTCCACGTATCCAACCCAGACTGAAGGGATTCACACATGGCATCATTGCCATCTTGCACACGAGCAAGGAACCCATCCCTTGAATATCAGTAAGGTCATCTTGAACAAATGCCACTGGAGGACTGGACCAACCAAGATACTCAGTAACTCTGGCCATTAACCTCCTATAGGAGGATTTCCGCATGAGCCCCAGGCTCAGGCCGGCCAAACGCCACCTCAGGAGATGTATCCAGGCCACTGGCATCATGCATTGTCTGACGCAGCTCCTCCAAATGACTGTCTATGGAAAAGACAAGAGCCTCATCAGGCTCAACAGGGTCAAACTCCAAATCCGACCTCTCCTCATCCTCATAGATATCATCCAGAGACTGAAAGAACTCCTGCCTAGGAAGAGAAGTGGGCCTGGAGTTGACAAGAGGCTGCCCTGTCTTGAATTTAGCCTTTCTTGGAGGATCCACAGTACCAGGGAGCTCCCCCGGCAAATTCGGGCCAAATGGCCCCGAAGGCGGCAACGGCTTCGGCTTCCTCATCGACAATGGCGCTGACGGCTCTGAGGGCTGGAGTGACGGCAAAGCACCGGCAGCCATCCTCGACGGACACGGCGCAGACGGGGTCGACGCCGAACTCGAGCCCTTACCAGACTTCTGCAGTTTCACCGGGGACAAAGACCGAGACCTGGACCTAGCACGTCTCTGGCGATCAACCGTAACCTTGCCCGAACGGGACCTCAGCGGTTCCCGGTGTTTATCACGCCGAGGACCCGGGCCCGAAGGCGCGCACGCATATGGCTTGTTTGTGGAAAAAACAGAACTGAGGCTACGGGCGCCATGCGTCCTATTTATAACATCCGGTGACGTCGCTCTCGACAGAGGCCATCGAGGGACATCGACCCAACACCATCGACACAGGACGTCCTCTGCCGAAAAATGTCCAAAGCTGCACAGCTGTGGACATTAAATGGCAAAGATGTGGAATAGATTAGAGGACGCAATCCATTCGAAAAGCCCTCTCAACCCTGTTTAAAGCCTTCTCTGCGTCCAGGTAGAGGAGCACTGCAATCTCTCTTTTCTTTGTTTCTTTTTCTAGGATATGGCAGACCCTCCTAACATTGTCATGTGTTTGTCGGTGAAAGATGAATCCTGATTGGTCAGGGTGGATCATCTGTGGTAGAAGGGGTTCCAGTCTACTAGCCAGGATTCTAGTGTAGAGTTTTGCATCTAAATGAATCAATGCGATGGGTCTATACGAAACAAAGTGCGCTTGGTGAGGAAGAGTACTTTGGCATCTTCCGAGGGTGTTGGCATCTTCCATCAAGGGTGTAACGCCTCCTGTTTGTGCAAACGTATTAAAGAGGGACATCAACCTACAGGCCAGGACGTATTGATATGCTTTGTAAAACCCTGCTGTATATCCGTCAGGGCCCAGGGCTTTGTTCATGGGAAGCTGTTTTATTGCCTGGATTACCTCCTCCTGTGTAATCGTCTAGTGCTATGCAGTCTGTTTGGGAAATCTTCGGCAGGGTGAGTGGTCCAATGTACTCATTCTGGAGTGCGTTGTATGGATTATCGGATCTGTAAAGCTCTGTGCCGAAGGTGACAAACTGCGCTGCAGTGTCGTGTGAGAGTGGGCCATATCGCTCTGTGGGTGGAGATCCCCTTGATTGTTTGGGCTGCCGTCTTCTGCTCGAGTTGTCTCTCCATTAGTTTATCAGCCTTATTGGCGTGTATGTAGTACCTATGTTTAAGCGCAAGCAGGCCCCACTCAGCCTTTTATCGTTTGGAGGAGATTTAGTTGCCCTCTAATATATTGATGCTCTTTCCGAAGCTTCCTAGAGGAGTTGTGCTTTATTCTATCCATTATGTCCTGGTGATCATTTTCCAACTGGGTTTCCAGGGCCCGTTGTTGCTTTCGCCAACATGCTCGAAGAGCGATCAGCTCTCCCCCAAGCGTAGCCTTAAAAGCGTCCCATACGATTGGCTCAGATGTTCACCCCGCCCCCACTGTTGAGTTCAAAATATTCTCTGATTTTTGATTCCACCTTCCCCCACAGAGTAATATCCGTTAGTGCTTATTTCGGAAAGGACCAGCTCCACAGACACTTCCGAGGTCTGTGCAGGTTAAGAGTCAATGCGATTGGAGCTTGGTCGGAAAGTGTTATCATCAACCTGTCTATGTGTTGTATTCTGGCCAACAGTGATGGTGAAGCCCAGATATAGTAGATGCTGGAGAATGTGTGATGTATGTGGGAGTAAAAGCGGTACCCTGGATCTGTTTCCTTTAATGTAACCCACACATCGTGCTTCGCCAGATGTTCCATCTTCCGTTTTAGGGCTGATGACGGTGGGGGTTGTGGGCGTTGTCCATTAGAACTTCTATCCCTGTTGGGGTCCCACGCTAAGTTGAAATCCCCCATCAGTATTGTCTCCCCCTGGGGAAACCCCTCCAGGTTTGAGATTACACTTCTCAGGAATCCATCCTGCGCTGTGTTGGGAGCATAGACTGTGGCGAGTTTGAGGATACGTGTGTCTATTTGTAACACTACAAAGAGATTATTCCCCTCCTTATCTATTTTTGTGTACAAGATCTGGGTGGCAAGCCCATTTTTAATCACAATCAGTACCCCCCGCCTACTTTGCCATTGGCACTAGCCTGAACGACTAGCTGAAATCTTCTCACTTTAAGGTGGTGAGGATCAGACCTTTTGATATGGGTTTCCTGTAAGGCTATAATATCCGGTGTCTGATGTGCCAACAGTCTTTCCAGCTTTTTCTGCTTCACTAGGGTATGTTCAGAGAGAGGAACTTAAGCATGCGTGAGGGTGAGCCTGTCTGCACGTTGTTCAGAGCCCCTGGATCGGTTTAACTTATGGGGCCCTTCCCCTACTTGAGCCCGTCCCCTCATCCCATCTTCCCCCAACTGTCCCTTTCCCTCCCTGTGTATGCCCTCCCCCCTTCCCCCTTGCCCTGGTGCGTGTCTCATTACCTAAGTGTCTTCCACTCCATATGTGCAGGGGATGGACCTGCATTAATTCCCAGGGCCAAATGGTGGGGAGTACTTGTTAGGGAGAATTCTCATTTCATTGCTAATTTCCCTTACCTATTGAGTCCCTCAGCAGCTTTGCTGGATCTCTGGAGTTATTTCTTTCCACTTGGCAAGAGTGTGAGTTTCCCCCCCCCACTCTTACCCATGTTTTGCTATGTGTCTTTTACCTGTTTGTATGATTGTGGGCTCTGGAGTACACCACTTCAGTGGCCCCCTTCTTTTGTGTGTTACACAGTACCTTCAGTGCAGTGACACAGGGATGTCGTTCAGACTTCCCACCAACTCCATTTCCGAGGAGGACTAATGTCCCAGAGAAAAGGGTAAAGTTGCCATTAACTTTACTTAGTCAAATTAACCACAGATCCAGTACACCCCATCTTACATGGAGTACTGGAAGGGTTAACTCTTAGCACTTTTTATCTGTACCGCCTAGAGCACTGTGTTGCTCTTTTAACTTTTAGAATTGGCTGGTGGAAGTGGTATCTACCCTAAACTTCTCTACCACGGTTATCTTATATAAACGTGGCAGTATTGTAGGCTATTGTATTAGCCTTGAACTTAAACCCGCTTGACCAAATACTTTTTCTTTTGGCTCCGGTGCGGTTTATTCACCATTTCTTTTTGTTAAACTCCTTCTTGTGGTTTACTTTGCGCGACTTTGTTCACTGTCTTTTGGCGGGCTTCTGCCAGGAAGCCCTCCTCTAGGCACCTGGGTGTCTAAGTGGGCGAATGTGAGGGAGGGGTGTAGTCACCCCCTGCACAGGGTATCCTAAGAAACCCAAGTCACACTTTTTCATGATTGGCTGAGGCTGGACAACCCCCCTGCTGTGTGATTGACAGCCAGGCTGTGTGAATGGGGGATTTTCGCATAAAAGGCAGGTCTCTTGGGCTGGAAGTCAGAGAGTCGCCACTGGAACTACAAGGAACCGAAGAGAAGCGGAGGAGAGGTCGACTGCTGCAACTATCCCGTCCCGGTGAAGCCCTGCTGCAGTCCTGAGCTATCTATCCTTCAACGACTAAGAGAAGATCCAGTCTGGAGTCTTCTTCCCTTGTGCCTGGTGGGTATAACCAGCTCGTCTTCTTCAGTCAGACGATCCCTTTGTGGTTGAAATCGCTGCACACTGCTGTAGTGGTCCGAATAGCCACCTGAAGAGCCTCTCCCATTTTTAAAGGAGCGCACCTTTTATTCATTGTCGCTGCTGCCGACCTCATCCCTGCGTGGTGCAGACCCCCTCATCGTCCTCCTTCGTGCCGAAGCTCCAGGAATCGTGGGTCTGTAGGAAACTACCAGGAACAACTGCCTTGGCACCAGCTTCATCATTTGAGAAAGGTACAGTGTCCTGCTTGAGGAATTTGGGTGAATCCCTATTTCTCTTCTTCAAGGCTTTTGCTTACTTTTCCCTCCTTCTTATAACTTTTGAATCCGAACATTGACAATATCAAAGTACTCTTGGCTACGTTGAATCGTGAACTATCCGACTGTGTGATCCTCGACAACAGGCACCCGGTGTCACTTGACTTTGGCTCCGGCCCTTTGACTCTTGAATTCCTGTCTATGAGAGTTCTTCGATTCTGTCTGCCTAACTAATATATTGCCTATGATTTTTGCCCACAACTCTCTCTGGGTATCTCCGGTGCTAAGTGTGTTTTTGCCCCGGTAACATTTCTTGTCACGGATACAAGTTTATTTAGTAGACCGTACTGTCAAAAAGTAATCGCAATCGTATTCATAGTAACGTGTCTTGTTTCATAACACCGGTCCGTTCAAATACAGGGTACTTACCTTGATTTATACCGTACAAAGTGAATTGGTTAGTTGTAGTGTATTTTACGTGTGGTTTTGAATTAATAGAAGTGTTGTGTTTATAACATACGGTTTAAAAATAAATGTACTTATATTTTTTACCTGGAACCTTGAGTCAGTGTTTGCTTGAGTCACAGTAATTGTGGTCCCTTTGTGTAGTCTCTACTACTGCTCATATACTCTTGAGATAAGCCTGGCTGCTCCACTACTGCTACCACTTTAACATAGTAGTACAGGCTCATACCAAAGGTAAAACTTGTATTGCCACCTGTAGTCTTAATTGTGTGTAGTGGTCCCTAAGGGCACTGCACAGGATTCTGCCTAACAGTACTAAATCCCCCATTGAGATTCCAAATGTGCGATTCCTCGCGCTCTCCGTCCCCTGAAATTCTGGGGTAGATTGTTAATGAGCTTAACAGCGATCTAGGAAACTGAGGCCATGCTCAGTATGAGTTTTCTTTAGTCCCCAGGCAGTTCTTGTGAGTCGTAGGGTGTGGGCCTTGTGGCAGGGGTCGCTTACATCCTGCGTATACTTGCGACAATTCCCAGGGCTTCGGCGTATTGGGGCATCGCTGCAATCTCCTTGTCTCGGTGGTGTCTTCCTCGTCCTCAAGATGGAGAATCTGTAGTGCCTCCTGTTGAGTAGTGACCCTATGCTTTCTGCCTTGCCATTGAAATAGCAGCCCAAAGGGGAATGTCCATTTGTGTTTAATCTGTTTGTCTTGCCGAAATCTCAGGATTGGACCCATTTCCTTTCTTTTAAGGAGTTTGTCGTCAGTTGGGCTGCGCAGAAGATCGATTCCTTCTGCGAGTATCTAGCCAATGCAGCCACCATGTCCCTATCTCTGGAGCCAGGCTCCTGTCTCTTCGTGCCTGTTCTGTGAACCCTGCCTAGCGGGACATCGCTGGCATGCCCATTGTCCAGCAGGTCTTCAAAAATTCACGTGACCGTATTTCTCAAGTCTGAGTCCGCCACTGATTCTGTAAGGTTCCTTATGCGAATATTAGATCTGCAGGACATGTTCTACAGGTCATCGCATTGCAACTCAATGTTGTGTGTTGCCCTTGCTAGTTCCTCGAGGGCAATGTCGATGGAGCGAGTGTCCTGCACCACCTCATGTAGGGCCCTTTTGGTTGTGTTGGTTCATTCTCCCAGATCCGTGATATCTCTCCTCATCTCCGCTATGGATTGCTTCATTTCCCCCATGAATGTCACAAATTGTGTTTGAAAGGCTTGAGACATCTTGTTTTGGAAATCCTGTAAACAGGCCTCCATGTCCTCTTTTGAGGCAGCCATGTTGGGGGTCGTAATGTTAGGGTCCCCTTCCTGTGTGGTCGACGTTCTTGTGTTTTATTTGGGGGGTGCCAGGCTTCAGAGTCTCTGGACCAGCAGCGTTGGATGTGCTGTCCCGGGTGGGAATTTGGGGCTGCTTTCTCGTTGCTGCTGCTTTGCCTTTGCTACACCCCCCCCCCCCCGACATTAGCTGTGATGTCGGGGTTCAGGTTATGCTTGGAAAGTCTTCCAGCTCTGTTCCGAACTCTCCTTTGCAAGCTTATGGTTATTCGCTATCGGATATGTGCTTGGATTCCTTGTGCAGGGCAATGGTGGCTATATAGGGGACTGTTAGGCAGAATCCTGAGCAGTGCCCTTAGGGATCACAACACACAATTAAGAGTACAAGTGGTAGTACAATTTCACCTTTGGTACAAGCCTGTACTACACAGAAAAAGTGGTAGCAATGGCTGAGCAGCCAGACTTATCTCAAGAGCAAATGAGCAGTAGTAGAGATTACACAAAGGAATACAATTACTGTGACTCAAGCAAACACTGACTCAAGGTTTCTGGTTAAAAAGTATAAGTACATTTACTTTCAAACCATCTGTTCACAAAACACTTCACTTCCATTAAATTAAAACCACACTCCAAATATACTACACACAACCAATTCCCCTTTTGCAGATCAATTCAAGGTAAGTACATTGGTATTTGACAGACCGGTGTTGTAAAATAATGACGTTACCGTGGGTTAATACGCGATCACTTTTTGACAGTAATGACAGTTCGGTCTTACGAAAGAAAGGCGTACCTGCGAGAAGAAATGTTACTGAAGTCAAACACACTTAGCACATGAATTAACACAAGAGAATAGGGGATAAAAATCATAGGCAACACTTTTGTCAAGGCAAATAGAATCAGAGGATACTTTCTATAACGTAGATAAAAGTCAATAGGCCTACGCCAGTGTCAAATGGAATAGGGGGTCCTTTTGTCGAGGATCACAAGGTTAGAACAGTTCACGATTCTAGATTGCCAGGAGTACTTGGATATTGTCAAAAGGGAAGCAAAAGTTATAAGAGGGAAGGAAGACAAGGACGAGCCTTTGGTGAGGAAAGAAGGGTTCACCACAATTCCTCGAAGTTGGACACAGTACGTTATTCATTGAAGAAAAGCTGGTGCTATGGCAATTATTCCTGGTAGTTCCTGCAGACTCACGGTTCCTGGAGCTTCAGGTCGTAGGGACAAGGAGGACAACGTCTAGAGCGATCTGCACTACCCAGGGATGAGGCCAGGCAGCAGCGAAGCAACAGTGAATAAAAAGTGTGCTCCTTTAAAACAGGAGAGGGTCTTCAGATGGCTATCCAGATCACTACAGCTGTGTGCAGCGATTTCAACCAAGATGAGGATCCTCTGGCTGTGGAAGGTGAGCTGGTTGATCCCACCAGGCTCAAGGGAAGAAGAATCCGGACTGGGTCTTCTCTGTTGTTGAAGGGTAGATAGCGCAGGGCTTCATCGGGACTCGGGAGCTGCAGCAGCCATCTTCTTCTCCGCTTCTCTTCGTTTCTTGCAGTTCCAGTGGCGACTCTGACTCAGCCCAAGAGTCCTGGCTTTTATGCCAAAATCCCCCATTCACATAGCCTGGCTGTCAATCACACAGCAAGGGGGTTGCCCAGCCCGGACAACCACCTCAGCCAATGGACACAAAGTGCGACTTGGGTCTCCAAGGAGACCCTCTGCAGGGACTGACTAAACCCCTCCCTCACATTCAGCCCACCTAGACAACCAGATGCCAAAGGAGGGCTTCTGGACAGAAGCCAGCCAAAGGTCAGCGAACAAAGAAGGCAAACCTGGTTTTGCGTGGAAAGTTAAACACAGGAGGATTGTATACCCAGCGGAGGGTAGGCAATTACCTGGGATTGGCACGGAGATCCCCCTAAATGTGTGTGTCCCCGGCCGGGCGCGGTTTCTGTCGCCAACGAGGAAACCAGTGCCGGGTCCGGACTGTCCTGAAGCTGACTGATTGCTGCTGTAGGAGCAGTTTACTCGCTTCTCTCTCTCCTGGGCTGCACATAGTCTGCGGGTCCGCTTCACCCCCAGGCTGCCTTCAGAGTCCATGAGAATGTCTGTTGTATGCTTCCGGAGGGCCTTTCCGGAGTGTCAGGGAGCGCGTCCCTTCATTGCTCCAGTATACTGCAGACCGCCTAAGCCCTTCCCTCTCATTAATGATCGCCTCCCACCTCCCGGTCGCCACCGTGCGAACCCGGCGGTCTGTTCGGCTCGCTGTTGATCTGGGTGGGACGACGTCGTCGCCCGATGCTGCCCTGGACTGTGTGGGGGCTCTGTTTCTTGCTGCTGTAGGAGTGGACTATCCGGCTTTTGCTCGCCTGGACTCCACGTGGTCTGCGGGTCCACTTCACCCCCAAGCTGCCTTCAGTGCCAATGTGGTGTCTGCTGTATGTTCCCAGAGGGCCTTTCTGGAGTGTCAGGTTGTGCGTCTCTTCCTCGCCGCGGTGACCCGCAACCCAGCTGAGACCTTCCCGGTACGTGCGTTCTGTGAAGCTCGCTGTTGCTCTGGGCGAGACGCCATGGTCTGATGCATTCCGGGACTGTGTGGGGGCTCGGCTCATGAACCTTTGCTGTGCTCACTTCTGTTAGGGGCTTCAAAGTGGGACAGAGCAAGTATCAGCATGTCCACCCTATCTGGCCTCCATCTTGGAATCCCGTTTTCCTTTAGTTTTGATAGGCAGTGAGATCCTCGTTAGAGTAGTGATAATGTGGCCTTTGATAACATTTATGATATAATGCAATAGTGTATTTTTACAAATCATCGAAAGGTTGTCAGCCTCGCATTGCTGATCCCTCACAGTCTGTATACACCACATTTTAAAGCCGGGGGCAGCAAAATACCTGTTCTTGACAAGAGCAGCAGGGCGGTGAATGGAAACTCATTCATTAATCCAAACCTCAACTGGAGCTATGGGTGTCACCCATAGAACCTTCCATGCACCCCTACATGTGACCTCTCAAGAGCAGAATTTGCTGCAATCCCAGTTCGAGTAGGTTGCAAAAATGTCCACTTGTCGCTGTCCTCATGTTAACATGGATTTCCACCATGGTGAGGATTTTGGGAGGCAACCCTATTACGGTGAACAGGGAGACACAGATTGTATCTAAACCCAATTCAAGGTAGGTGAAATAGGTGAAAGGCTTACTCTCAGGAGGGGTGCGAGAGTGGTCTAGGGCTACAATGAGTCCACACAGAGCAACACCAAACATTCAAGTTAGACAGATAAGTATAAAAATATAGAATGATTTATTATTAGGTCTTTAAAATACACACTAATCAAGTAAAACCTCTAGTAAAATATTGCCATGCATTTACTATATATCAGATATATACATTCACCATTGGCAAAGAAAGCATATGCCTTACCAACCAGTGCAACACAGGCAAGTAGTTACATGCATAAAATGCTGTAAAGTCACTTAAAGTCCAATGCTAAGATGGTTTGGGGCCTTGTGTCCATAAGTCGCCAGTTTCAAAGCTACACTTCACAGGTAGGCTTATTAAGAGAATCACAATGCCAGTGAGTATGATAAAGAGAGTCAAAAAGTTAAGCAAAGTTCATGTGAGTAAATTCACTCAATACCATCCATTAGGATAGGCCAAGGAAGGGATCCTTGACCAGGCCTCTACCGACCAAAGTCAGGAAAGAGTGATTTAGGGACAGGACGACTTTACACCCATGTAACCCTATGGAGAACGGGGCAACAGAAACAGGTATGTTAACTTGCCCCCTGACTCTGATTTCTCAAGAGACTACTGCTGAGGTTAATGTTGTAATTGCAGAAGCAGGCATCTTGTTACACACCTGGAAGGTCCTCCAAGTTCCAAGGATGCCCTTACAGCAGTGATGGTAGCCACAGGGAGAACTGGTCAGTCCAATCGTTGGCTTAGGGACACTGCCGAAGGAGCGGATCATCGAGCAGAGGTCGAGACTGGGTGCTCCTACTGGTCCAGGGATCGAAGCACCAACAAGGATCCTCTTGAGATTAGACAGAGAAGCAGGGCTTCACCGGGACTTCACTGGAGTTGGTGCTGGTCAGCTGCATGAAGCATCCTCTGCTCTATTTCGTAGATGACTTGGTCCCATATATGATCTTTAAAACGTCTGCATAAGCTTGACATTTATCCAAGATTTGGGATGGGAGCATACCCAAGCCCACCAATGGAAACGATCTGCACCATTCAAACTGGCAGCGGCTATCCAATTAGGGAAAGCTGCGGGCCACAACATCTGCCCAGCAAGAGACATTCATTCACCAGGAAGTGTACTGGGACCAGGCAGTCCCAGCCCCACATTCGCACTCACACACAATCTGCCAATGTGCCTGTGAAAGCAGCAGCTTTCCCTAGGAAAGGGTGTCCCATATATGGAATTTCCCGACTTGAGAAGCAGGAAGAAGACCAAAGAACAATATGGCAAATGTATAATGTACAAGTGAAAACCTTGTGGCACACCCATATTAAGCTGCTAATCATCGTTAGCAGCCATACGCAGTAAATGCAAAAGTGCACAAGGAACCCATTACAAAAAAGGTAGAAAAATACCTGCTACCACCAGCTCGTCCTAGGCACACTGTAAATGTATCCCAAAAGCCATTACAGAAAAATTAGGAAATGTTACTCACTGTAGTGACTACTACCATACTCCTAGTCCAATGTCCCTTTTCCTCCATACATAAGGGAGTTCCAACTCTGCAGGAATGGGATCAGAGCAATTGCAAGCCCAGCACGCTTCCCCTTTAAGGATTTAGAGAGTGGGGAGCAGGTCACAAACATCATGCGACCAGCCAATAGCTCCATCCCTCGTACTCCTTCCCCTCAGTACCTTGCTTCACCTAGACGACCAGTCTATTTAATTTATGGGGAAGGAGGGCAGGTATATGCAGGAAAGGGGACAATGGATTATGAGTACAGTAGACATTGTGGTGAGTTAATTTTCCTTACTCCTTTATCCTGTCCCTTCTCCCCAAACTTATGGGAGAGTATAAAGCTCGACTCTGACCCAGGGAGGATGGAATTTAAATGTTGCAAAAATGTTCCTGAGGTCTGCCTGTCCAAACTGGGCATCGGCCCTAGAGCTAGAGTCCAGCAAATAATGCTGGAGAGGTCCAAGTGCAGCCTTGCAAATGGCCTCGCAAGGTACATGGCACTGAAAGGCTACTGCATACTTTTCGATCCAGTGAAATGGGCATGTAGACACTGAGGGGGCGACTTGCCCTTCATGTCTTAAGCATGGAAAACGCAAGATACAATCCATATCTCAATAGTAGCTTTAGCTGCTTTTTTGCCAGGGTGCACTCCTCCAAAAGTGACAAAATCTGTTCGAGGACCTGTGAGGCCTAGTACTCAAGATAGAACCTCAAAACCCTTCGATCATGTCGGTTATGTGAGATCCGATCATATCGGTTATGTGAGATCCGATCAGATTGTTGGTCTGGAAAACACACGGGTAACGTGATCTCCTGGCTTTTATGGAAGGCAGCGACCACCTTGGTTGAAAAGGACAGGGACTGGGGAGTGGCTTGTCAGGGAAGCCTTGGATGTGTCGTTGGTGAGCTCTCGCGCCCAATCCCGTTCCCAGGGCCCTGAACCCCCCCCATAAACGGAATCCACAGATTAGAAGTAGACATTATGGTGTCGGAGGACCTAGTGCACCATTCTTGAAATTCCGAGCGGGATCGGCTCTCTCGCTGTGGAGAAGAGCTGTGTGAACATCCTGCTTGGTGACGCGAAAATAGCGGACAAGCCCTGCGGACAACATCCACCAAGCACTTAACCTCATTGAAGTGGCAACCCAAGTGTTAGGGAGAAGCACCATGTGCACCACTTTTTGTGTGCGTTACACAGCACCTTCAGTGCAGTGACACAGGGTTGTCTTTTGAGACTTCCCCACTGACTCCATTTTCTGGGGCGGACTACTGTCCCCCAGAAACAGGTAAAGTTGCCATTAACTTTAAACTTCACTTTAAACCACAGACCCAGTACAGCCCATCTTACATGTAGTATTGGAAAGGGTTAACTCTTATCCCTTTTTGTCTGTGCCTCTTGGAGCCTTGTTTCGCTCCCTTAACATTAAGACTTGGCTGGTGGCAGTGGTATCTACCCTAACTTTTCTACCGCGGTTATCTTACATAACGTGGTAATGTTATAGGCTATTATATTAGCCTTGAACATAATGTTATTTTGGCTCTGGTTGGGTTTAGTCGCCATTTCTTTTTGTTAAAGTCTTTCTTGTGTTGTTCTCTGCGCGCCAAACCGGGGATGACTGCACAGAAGCCCTGCTTAAGGTTCCAGATAGTCTAGGTAGGCAGGATGTGAGGGAGGGATCTTCGGACCCCTGCCATGGGTTCCCTTGGAAACCCAAGTCGCACTCTTGTCTGATTGGCTAAGGGGACTGGCCTTGCCAGGCCAGCCACCCTGCTGTGTGATTGACAGCCAGGCTGTATGAATGGGGGAAACCTGCATACAAATCAGGTCTCTGCGACTGGAAAGACAGTCGCTACAGGAACGAAAGAACCAATGAGGAACTGGAAGAAGAGGACCCCTACAACGACTGAACCGCCCGGTGAAGCCCTGCTGCAGGTCCAAATCTCCAAATCCGACGACAGAGAAGATCCTCCAGGAAACTTCTTCCCTTGAGCTGGTGGGACCAACCAGTTCGCCCAAACTACAAGCCAGGACCCCTCCTCTGGTCTAATTTGCTATACAGAGCTACAGTGGGCCGGATAGCCAGGAGGTTCAGACCCTGCTTGGGTTTTAAAGGGCGCACCTTTTATTCTTTGTTTGGCGCTGCTGCTGGTTTCTTCCCTGGGTAGTGCAGGACCCTCGAGTCTTCCTACTTCTGATTAGTCCGACAGTCGCTTCAGGAACCGCGAGCCTGCAGAAACTACCAGGAACGTCTGCCTCAGCTACAGCCCCCTCTCAGTTTTAAGGTGCTGTGCAAATCTGGTTGTGCGTACTGTGCAAATCCGGTTGTGCGTTTCGCTCAGCCGCGGTGAAAGTGTTTGAAATCTTTCTCCAATCCGAGGTCTTGTCCTTCTCTTCTCTTTGAACTAACTTTTCTACCAACCAACCTCATCCGGAATCTGTGCCACGAACTTTACTGCGAACTACATTGAACCTATTATCTTGAGCAAAAGACTTTTGAACCATTGACTTTGGCCCTAAGCCTTTTCTATCTGATTTTAACCCTGTAGCCTCTCTTGTTCAATTGCTCTGATTACTTACCCGTTGGTTTTGCCTAATTTCTAATAACTTTGTCTTTCCCTCCATTTTAAATTGCTGGAGTGCCATTTTGCTCCCACTTCATTTTGTGAGCTTAAATTGTCTGGAATTTAAGGGAAGTGGTGTGGTGTATTTGTGATTGTGATTTTGCCCTTGCTTAGAATAGTGAAATGTTATACAACTGTTGAGTAAATAAATATATATTCTTTTACTTAGAAACCTTGAGTCAGTGTTTGCCTGAACCATAGTAATTGCTGTCCTTTGTGTAACTATTTGTACTGCTCACTTACTCTTGAGATAAGTCTGGCTGCTCTGCTACTGCTACCACTATAACTGTGTAGTACAGGCTTGTACCAAAGGTGAAATTGTACCGTCACTTGTAGTCCTAATTGTGTGTCGTGTTCCCAAAGGGTACTGCATATAATTCTGTCTAAAACAAGACCGACGAGACCTGGCAGTCCTGACCTTAGACGCCACCAAAGCCTTTGATAGGGTCGACTGGAACTTCATGCGGCTCACTTTGGAGGCATTCCGGTTTGGCCCGCATTCCAAAGGATGATGTTGGCGAATTGCAAAGCCCCGAAAACATCACAGACTCAACCAAAAGACCTCCACCTCGATCCCGCTCTCATGTGGAACAAGGCAGGACTGCCCGCTCTCTCTGCTGATCTTTGCCCTGGTCATGGAACCATTTGCCCAAAGGACACGATCGAACGACAAAATCACTGGGCTGGAGATAAACGGGGAGCAGTTCAAGATCTCTCTATATGCCTATGTATCTCCATCACCAACTGTCGGGCCTTATTACCCGCCGTTCTAAACGGACTAAAGGCATTTGAACAAATAGTGGGATTTCAGGTGAACTACTCCAAATCGGAAGCACTGAGCATCAATTTGGGTGCCCCCCTCATAACGACCCTTGAAGCACTCTGCCCATTGACATGGAGCTCTGACTCAACAGCATACTTAGGGATAAGCCTTACAGCAGACCCAAAAAAGCTATATGCGGCCAACTTCCCCTCTCCCCTATTCAAGGAATTGGAAAACGACCTGCAATGCTGGGACAGACAAGAAATCTTGTCTGGGACGGGTCACAGCATGCAAGATGAACTTCTTCCCCAGATTGCTGTACCTATGCTCCGCTCTCCCAATTTCCCCTCCGAAACAAGCCCTGGAACCACTGCAAAAGAAGCTTACAAAATGTGTCTGGAAGGGTCGCAGGGCTAGAATACCATTGAATGTCCTGACAGGGGCCGGTAATGGGGGCGGCCTAGGGCTACCCAACATCACAAACAACTTCCTGGCAGCCCAACTAGCGAGTGCCTCAACCTGGACAGAAGAAGAATCCCCCCCCCCCAAATGGGCCCGGATCGAGCAAGCCAATTGTCAACTGCAGCTAAGCTCCCTACTGCACACCCCAGAGGCCCTCCGGAGCCGCGGAACACGGATGCTAACATCTACCAAAGCAACCCTTGAGGCATGGGCATGGGCCTGGCGAAGGAAGAAGCTGCCTAAGGGCTTGGGCCCGCTCTCCCCAATCATCTGGAATCTGGACTTCTCCACAGGGATGGCGGCATCAAACTTCAGCCGGCGGACTGCTGGAGGCCTCCGTTCCCTTTCGCAACTCTACGAGGGCAACACCCCGCATAGCTTTGAGGAATGCAAGGACCGCCTCCAGGTAACGGAGAGGGAGAGGTTCACATATGCTCAACCACGCCATTGGATCTCGCAACCGGCAGTTCGCCAGGGGGCATCGCGCGACCTGCACCCCCTTGAACATGCACTGGAGGAAGACACACACCAAGGGCGGACCACTAAGCTGTACCGCCTCCTCCAGGAGGATATATTGGAGGTCAGGCCCCCGTACATGGCCGGAAGGGAGGCGGACCTAGGACACCCCACCGAGGACCAGAGGTGGGTGGAGATATGGACAAGGATAAACGCAACCTCCAGATGCGTTACGAATAAAGAATGCGCCCTCAAACTCATCCATCGCTGGTACCTCTCCCCGTTCCACCTACATCATTGTAACAAGTCTCTTGACCCAAGCTGTTGGAGACGCTGTGGCGAGCGGGGATCTTTCTTCCATATGTGGTGGGGCTGCCCAACGGTGCAGGCCTTCTGGAAGGGGATCATACAAATCTTCGAGGACATTACCCAATGCAGACTGCCGATGAACCCAGAGGTGATTCTCCTAGGAGTAGCAAGCCCAGACTGCTACCCGAAAACAGGACGCTCCGCTAAATTGCTGATGCAGCTATTATTAGCAGCCAAGATCACAGTGGCCCGCAAGTGGAAAACGTAAGAGGGGCCCATACTGCCCCTCTGGTGGATAAAAGTCTGGGAAATACTAGTGGCTGAAAAAGTCACAGCAGCAAAAGAGGGGGACCTCCATCGCTTCACCGATTGCTGGGCTCCAGTGTTGGACTACCATAGCAAATTCCCAGCGTTGACTTTTCAACCGCGCCTGGTAACTAACTTTTTAGGGCCACGGAGCCCTGACGGATCCCCAGACCACCAGAACACTGAAGACATAGGGGAGACCACAATGGGGTCCACCGAGGGGAGGGAATGAACACATTTCATGTATGTCGCTAATGATGGGAGTTCCACTGTGGATAACCTGCTTGTTATGCTGTAACCGAAATAAATGAAGTTGTTAAAAAAAAAAAATCAAGGCAATATGGTGATAAATAATGGAAGATCTAGGATAAAATGGACAACAAAAACCTTGGCAAGGGAGTTGTCACAAGTAGAATGGAATTTGCATGATAATTGGAATAATGCCATCTATGCAACCGCTATGCAAACCTTTAGTGAAACCAAGATGTATGATAATAAAGTTACCTTTAAACACACTCATGTTTTTGACTTGCAACTAAAACAGAAAAAGAAATAAGACATTTGAAATGTGCCTATAGGAATTGGACGAGAACTCGAAAATATCTACTAACCCAGAAAGATGGGGAAAAAATGCTGGTACGAATTGTCTCTAAATCCTCTGCCGGTATCTGGCAGCTTTTGGATGAGGCCTCTAATAAAACTCAAGCGGCTATACAAACCACAGCAGTGTCAGAACAGCGATGGGCACTGTATTATGATAAACTGTACCAATCTCCCTTTCCTCTCTGTCTATCAAATATTGGCTATATGTTTTCACATCATTACTTTGACATAGAAAGAGATAATCGTGTGCAATGTATTTGTAGATTAAGTCCATTTCGCGCCCCAGGGCCAGATGGCTTATCTAATGTGGTCCTGGAAGATAATCCTGAAATGTGGGCAGATATTTTATATTTGATCTTTAACAAGATCCTTCGAGTGGGGATTAAACCCTCTTCCTGGAAGACCTCAATAATTATTCACTTATTTAAAAAAGGTGAAAGTCAGATCCAGCAGCATATAGACCAATTGCCCTATTGGATACCTCAGAATTTTTTTTACAGGATTGCTGTTGAAAGAGTTTAATAGATGGCAAAATTAGAAGGATCTTAGAGACCCTTTTCAAACGGGATGTATTGCAGGAATTGGCACTAAAATTAATCTGTTAGTTATCAACATCCTAAAAGCTAACAAACAATTAGTAAACAACCACTATATATGTCGTTTGTAGATTTCCGCATGGCCTTCGGCTCTGTACCCAGAGAACTACTACTGAAGAAATTATTCAACGCACAATGCCCAGATTTTCTTATAAATTATATACATCAACTACACAATGAAACATCAGTGCAGATTTGTCTAAATACAGTTGGACTATTAACTGCCACGATTAATACTGCAAGGGGGCTAAAACAAGGATGCACCTTTGCTTTGTCTCTATTTAATTCTTATATCTCAGATATGGGACAATGTTTCAAGGATATTATTTCAGATTCTCCAAAATTGTGATAAAGTGGTTACTCTACACGGATGATTTGGTTTTAATATAAAAAATTCAGCGAGGGTTACAGTTATTATTAAATGCCTTAGGCACTAATGCACAGAAAAACTGTCTAAACTGTGAACACGTTAAAAACTGAAGTAGTACAATTTGGCCGGGCTGGGAGTAGGCATAAATCTGGATCTTGGCACCTTCAGAAACAGGTACTACCAGTAACTGCTGAATATATTTATCTGGGCTTAAATGTCAATAATCATCTTAAAGATTTACCATATGAGCAAAAACAGATGGAACTTGGCAACAGCAATTTCCCAATCAAACATAATAAATGCTAGATATGGGAAATTTTCGATTGCCCCTATCGTGACATATTACAAACAAAAAGTCACTCCAGTTATACTATATGGGGATGAGTCCAAGACAGATAAATCTAGTCTTTTTTGGCAACAAATTGAAGGCAGATACTGGAGGTTGGTTCTGAGGTTGCCCAACTCCCAGCCAATGCAAGTTGTATGTTACGAATTGGGTCTTTTGTCTCTACATGCTATGTATAAATGGAGGTCATGTGCATTATATCGGAAACACGTAGCATCTAGGAAATCAAAGGATTTGTTGTCAATTCTAGCAAAATATATGGATACTTCCACTGATAAAATTATCACACAATGGAGATTGTCTGTTCAAAGCTTTTTACAAGAAGCAGATGTAACGATTGACCCTTTACTAACAAATCCTGATAGAGCCAAGATAAAGATCTGGCAGACAGATTGTATCAAGACCAGGGAGCAGTGTATGTTATATAAAGATTTTCAATCAAATCCATTTGCGTTCAAGAGGTATGGTAAGCTCCCTTGCTATCTGTCGAAATTTCCAAGTTTATCGTACAGATTGGATTTTTTGCGTTTTCGTTTAAACTTGTGGCACACTAATGAAATTATTTCTCGATGGAAGACCACACCACCAATAAAGAATGAATGTCGTTTCTGTCACCATCAGAAAGGAACGTTGAAACATTTAGTGGCAGAATGTGCTCCTCTTTCACATATAAGGTCATATTATTTCAAGGAACACTTTAATGGTGATGAAATTGTATCTAAGATTGTTCCACACAGAAAGGAAAACAATAAGTTATTCAGTGGTAAATTATTTGAGAAAATTGGACTTGAACTCAGAAAGAATGAACCTAAACACAGGAAATGAATAATCATAAGTAGAGCATGTATTTTCCCTTCATATTTGTTTTTTCTTTTTTCTTTCTTTTTATGTAAAATGAAGATTCATTTTAGGGGATATGTGATCATGAATATGAACTTTTAATGTTAATTTTCTTTTTTGATTGATGTTTAGAAGGAAAAATTATTTTAGGGAAACGTGTGAAGTATGCATTTTTTATTGTGATATGTATGTTGTATATGAAAATATTGAAAAGTTGATCTTGAGTCAGCTGTATCAAAAAAAAAAAAGAAAAAAAAAGATTGCTTTGAGCATTGCAGAGCCCCGTCTGCAGCACGCCCACGCCATGTAGATGGCAGAGCACAGTTGCAACAGGGCCCAGCTGAAGAACACCCACGCAATCATCCACCACCAACACTGATGAGATCAGTCGCATGAGGGGGTCACCCTGCCTGTACAACACTTAGAAGCAGCTTAATAGCCGTTAGGCTGCCCTGTGGCGAGGCTCCTCTGGGTTGGATTGTTTTATGGGACAGAGGTGCCGTTAGCTCTCCTGAGGGGCTCCCATAGTCGCTGACAATGCTCCCTGCTGCCCCCTGCGGGCCCTCCTCTATCCCACATTCATCTGGCATTTCACGGTCTGCTCCGGACCGAACCTCTGAAGATACAGCAGTTACAGGTACGGCTGTTACACCACTCTGCCGCTCCTCCCAAAAGCAACCCAAGATGAAGATCCAATCGCAGCTACAAGCTATATTGGCGTAGATGAAGGTAATCGGGCAGCGGACCCAAGAGACAACCAGTACTGCCCAAGACATCAAGCGGGATCTGCATGACGACCACACTCGGCTGAATGCACAGGCGGATAGCACCACACACAATGAGCAGTGCATAAGCTTGCTCGAAGATAACTATGATATGGCTGCCACTGACCTCGACGGCCCAATCAAAGAGGTGCAACGCATGGGTGCCAAATTGGAGGACCATGAGAATAGGTCCCGTCATAACCTTCGCTTGGTCGGCCTCCCGGAACATGCAGAGGGGCCGGACCTGGAATCCTTCAACTACTCCTCCCCCCTTGTAGAAGCTCCGTATCCAGGATACGAGGTACTCCATAATTGAAAGGGTGCATAGGGCTCCCATACCCAGGCCTGCGGTGGGCGAGCACCCACGTGTCATTACCATGCGTATACCCAATTTCCAACATACTGGCCATACTGAAGGCGTAGCGGGCTGCTGGGACAGTGCACGTGGAGAGCGCAGAAGTCTGGATGTTTAACACATTTTTTTTATTTTAAAAAAAATGTGTTTATGGTTTTAAAAAAAAAAACCCTTATAAAACAGTATCCAATACAAAAATAAACATTTCATAGGTTACAAAAGGTTAAAATCCAATTAAAAATCTCTTTCCATGTGACTACAATTATCACATTTACATCCATAGATTATATTTTCCAATTATATTAACATTGCAGTGTAAGGTTTATGGATGTGATTCACAAGGATCAAATTCATTTAAATGTTTTCATGTACATCCCACTCCAAATAATTCTGGGAAATTATATAAAATAATTGATCAAATCATTTCAATAGGGTTTCTGCAATAAATGATGTTAAATTAGCATTCATGTTATAACATGACATCCCATTTGAGACTAAAGTGCAAAGATTCAGTGTGCAAATGGTTCAGATACAGTCCGAAATATTTCATCATTATCTTTCAACACAGGTAGTTTGCGGGTTCCTACGACTAGAAAGTACAGGGATGATATACCTTTACTACTAGTAATGGGTCAGCCCTTAAAGCATCCAGGGCTAAGGTTCAAAAGGTCTTTGTACAATCAGGATCTGGGAATTCCCAAGAAGCAGTGTCAGACATGGCGTTACAATATTCAAAGATCTTCATGTTAAAAGTACTGTAGTCATTTTAATGAAGGTGCAAGGTCAGCTTCTATTATTCGCAAGAATCGTACCAAGGCAAATATGAGCGGTTGGTACTCCCCATACATCATCCATATCCACAGTGATTCTAATGCATCAGCCCAAACAGTATTAGAAAATCTAGTCAACAACAGTGTTCTTTGCATTTTGAAGTGCGGACATTCGAGTACTAAGTGCTTTAGGGATTCTCTCGGCTCACCACAATCAGGAAATCAACACATCAGAGAAACTGCCTGTCCATTATCATTGGTCCAGTAAGCCGCTCTGTCACCTGTACAGAACTGATTTAGTTTGAAGCGTATATATAAAGCACAGGGAAGAATGGCATGGAAAAGAAACAATTGAAGCACAGCATGGAAGCCTTTTCCTAATACATTTGGCATAGTCTTTATACGTGCTATATTTATTCAGATGTTCTATCGTCTGTAACCAATATTTTCCATAGAGTTTTTTTTTTACATAAGCAGGTTGAATGCATAGATCTTGTTGTGTAATACCTAGATCATTAAACAATGCGTTCATTCGCTTATTATAGTCCAAAACAGATTTTGGGCCGAGCCCCCTCAACATTTCATGGAGTTCCAAATAAAGTGAATTTTTTTCGGATGTTCAAGAATTTTTGCGAAGTTGCACAGGGCCCTCCACTGCCATCTACTTGCAAGGGATATCAACCCAAATTCATGGCGAATTACACAGTTTGGTACCGCCAGGGCCAAATGCATGGTTCATTTCACAAGAGTTCCTTGAAGAGTATTCAAGAAGGCACTAATATTGCACAGGCACATGTCCGACTATTACACTGAGGTCTCCCGGTGCAGGAAGCAGTTCAACCCCTTATTTGACGCCCTGAAGGGACCGACCATAGATACTACTTACAATTTCCAGCCGTCTGGTGTATACTGCTAGACAAACAGTGGCACTCCTTCGAGGTCTCTGAGGAGGCCTGGCGCTTCTTGCTGCAATATAATGTTATAACCACCTATTTCCCTGCCGTTGACGGAGGGGAGGCGCAGGCTGATCGTACACAGCCTCAACGGCAGCGCCAGCTGTGGCCGAAAGTTCGGTGGAAAAGAGCAGGAAGACAGCCTATGGACCCGGAGCGTAACCAAGAGGTGCCGACAACATGATGATCGTGGAACTTGCTAAGCCGATGCTCAATGGGGCTTTCCATCTTGTTCTTGTTGCGTGGATCCAAAGGAACTCTCCTTCTCGCTCTGCCCAGGAGGGGGGTATCATCTCTCCACGAATGCACAAAGCACAGCGGTTGGGCCTGTCCTTTACAGCACAGGTCTCCTTATTGCCTCCAGCTGACTCATTGGCATACTATGGGCGGGACCGCCGGCGGAGCACCGGCTCACCACCCTGGGCTTATCTGAACCTCCCCTGTTTTGATTTGGCCTTGTTTAGTTTTATAGTGTTCTGACAATGTTTTGATATGGTGAGACTGCCAGTGCTCCATGGACAGGGGCGATGGAATGCATGGGGTGCGGAAAGGGTCTGGGGTCCTCCCCACCATTCCCATGCATGGGCTCACCCTTCTGTATTGGGATGCTGTTCCTTCATCCAAATGGTCTAGGGAATGATTAGGTTTCGGTATTTGTATTGTTGGGGTTCACTCACCGCATATGCTTCTTTTGTTACTGAGGGTGCTGTGTGCTATACAGGGTACAGAATACAAGCATAAGCCTGCTCTTCTTCCCCCATAGCGATGTGATGATCTCTCTTGTATTGATAACTCTAAATGTCCAAGGTCTGGGGCATCCCATTAAGAGAAGGCAGTTGCTTAATTACATGTGCGATATGCAGGGAGAGTTATTTTTCTGCAAGACACACACCTAAGCTGCTGAGTCACAGATACTGTGCCGCTGGTGGGTGGGGGTGGCTGTGCCCTCCACATGCTCGGGTAAAAGAGGGGCATCAATACTGATTCACAAGCGCGTTCCCTTTCAGATTTCCAACATGCTGGCTGATAGGGATGGTATATCTTGCCACAGGGCCGCATACAGCAACAACACCTTACCCTCCTCAAAATATATGTGCCCGCGACTGACAAACTGTCCTTCATGCGCATCTTTTCAGAGTGCGTGCGCAACATGGGGGCCCTTCCACTGGACGGGAGTGACCTGAACATAGTGCTGGATCCTTTGTGGGAACGGCAGGGGACACCTTGGACCCATTACACTGCCCTGCGCAAGCTGACCACTCTCCGATCCCTTTTGTGAGAACTCAAGCTTATTGACACCTGGCAGCTTACACCTGCACAAACACTGGGACTACACTTTTTACTCACATCGCGTTGGTAGCTATTCTAGACTCGGCTACTGGCTTGTCCACTCCAGTGCTGCTTCTGTTAGGACACGTACCTGGAAGGCTGCGGGTCGCCACTTTCCTTGGCAGCTCTATTCCATGTAACGGATCGGCAGGAGGGAGATTCCCCGACGTCCGAATCAGCTGCTTGGTTCCGGCTACGGGCGCACGCGTGTGCCGCGGACCAAGGTGATCGATGGCTTGTGCTCCAAGCCTCGTTCTCACCCCGGAAGGACCTTGGCGCATGCGCGGAACTCTCCGCGCTCCAAGCCTCGGTTTCATGCCGCGGCTGTAAGTAGCGGTCGGGTGCAGGAACGAATCGCGTCTTAACGCGGTTCGTTCCTGACCCACCGTTGTTTCGCCGCCCGGCTCCAGTTGGATCCTGTAGCCTATCGCTCCGCTTTCCTGCCTGACCTTCCAGTTTTTCCCGCCTGGTTCCCTGCTTTCCAGCCGGGCCGTTCAGCTTCCCTGCCTGGTTCCCCTGTTTTCCTACCGGGCCTACCTGCCCTCCACTGCTTGGTTTCCCTGCCTGGTCTCCAGTATACTTGCCTGGTCTTCCTGCTTCCCTGGTTCCCTACTCTTTGCCAGGCCTCCCTGTTTTTCCCGTGGTTCACTCTCCCTGGTTTCTCTCCTTTGGGGTTCCCTGAGGTCATTCTGTTAGCCTTCTTGGAATCCCTATTTTTGTTGCCTTTCTGGGGTACCAGTCTTCTTGCTTGCCCCAATTGAACCTCTGCATCATTTGGACTCGCCTGGGCCTGGACTCTCCGTCTACTCGGATACCATCATTCCTCAGCCTGCATTTTGACTGTTTCTTGGATTCCCATTGAACTGAGAGTGCCTGGTTCATCCCAGCGACCTTCTGAGCTCTCCTTCTGGGCTATTCTACAGAGCTCTCACCTCACTGGACTTCAGGACCTCCTTGTCGCCCGTCTTGCCTGTGCCAGCTACTTCGAACCTCGATCAACTACAGGAAGAAGATCTTTGGCGTTGGGGGGTGGCCCCCCGTCCATTCCTGTGCCCTCAGGACTGGATTGAGGCTGCTTCCTTGTGCCATAATCTCTACTGGTTTACCCGAATTGCAGACTGGCTTCCCCAACGCGGACATCATCCGGAATCAGAGGTACGTCCAAGTTGCGTGACGCACAACTTAACAGCTTCCCCGATTCACAGGTGTGATATGCAGGCTACGACTGTTGGAACACGCACCTCTGCTTTTGTGCAACAATCTACCCGAGGCAAGGTTCCACGCAGTAGACCAATGTGGCACATCAACTTAAAAGCCCTGGGGCTCCGACTTTCTCAAGCACCTAGGAGGCAACGTCGATTTGTTCTGTCACACTAATCTGATCCTCAGTTACTCCACACTCTTTTGCTGGGACGTCTTTAAAGCATTCATCAGGGGGCAGCGCATTTCAAGTTGGCACCTATAAACTGAAAGTCGGGGGAGAATCGGAGTCACAACTAAGAGTTGTGACATCCTGACCAAGGACAAACAACACAAACACACTCGCGATCCACACACATTGGCACAGCTCACTCGACTCCGGGCGGAGCTGAAAGTAATTACTGGCTGGTCACAAACCTTCTTTCCAAAAGCGGATAGACCTCTGCACCTGATGGCGCTCGCCCTGCATACCAGGCAGGCGGAACAATTTGGGAACTCACTTACAGTGGACAAAAATATAAATACAGTTTGCAGGGTATTAGAGCACGCTAAATGCAAAGCCTGCACTGCTTGAGCCCAACGTATTTGTGAGTTCCTTGCGCCCATCCAATTACCTACACTCGGTGCATCCCAAGCGGATGGTCTCAACACCCCAATCACAGCTGTGGAGGTGACCCGTGATATTGGCTCCCTTTAGGCAGGCAAGGCGTCCGGCCCCCACGGATTGTCCATCAATTTATACCAGGTGCTGATGGATCGCTTGGGGCCAATACTTGAGTCGGTGTACTCGGGTGCCTGCATCAAGGGCCACCTGCCGGGGATGATGTTGGCAGCCAACACTGTGGTATTCCACAAAAAGGGACGCAATCCCGTGGAAAACAGGTCTTACCGTCTCATCTCTGTGATTAATACAGCCGCTAACATTCTTGCCAAATGCCTGGCACAGGGGATCCTCCCGACTCTGATCCACAGAGACCAAACTGGCTTCATTAATGGCAGACACTCTGCCGATAATGTGGAGAAGATGAAGTACATTATCGCCAGCAAGGCCCGGGTTCACTAAGTTGGTCAAACTGCTTTGTACCTGCCCGACGGCCTAGGTGATCACAAATGCTGTCACCTCTGCTCCTTTATCCCTTCATACGAGGACACAGCAAGGAGGCCCCTCTCTCCACTCCTCTGCACCCTTACTATTGAGCCTTTGGCAGCAAAGCTATGCAGCGATCCCGTGTGGTCAGGCTTGCAAAGGGGGAAGGAGGTACATCGGGTATGGCTCTACACCAATAACCTTCTGATCCATGTCAGCAGCTTCATGACCTCGCTGCCATGGCTAAAACAGCTGCTGCGTGACTTTGGCCCCATGGCAGGGTATAAGATTAATCAGGCAATATCAGAGGTCCTCCCGCTAAGAAATGATATTCCATGGGATCCGTGAGGGGTCACCCCCTTCTGGCTCCAAATGCACCATATTAAATATCTGGAATTGAATGTTAGTTCTGTATTGAGCGACATTTTAGATCTGAATTATCCCCCGGTACTGCACTATCTCTTACACACAGGATTAATATTAATGCCTTTAAAATGAATTCCCTACCAAAGCTGATCTATTTGGCTGTGATGCTACCTTTTACCCCCACACGCCATATGTTCAATGAGTTCGACCTATGTAGGTCTAGGTTTATCTGGTGGGGCAAAAAGGAACTGCTTAAGTAGGAGATTCTACAAGTATCTAAAGTGCATGGGGCACTGGTTGTGCCAGGTGATGGCTTAACTCATAAGGTGGAGCCGTGGCTGGTGTTGCTATATTTGTGCCTGCCGATACATATGTTGGGTTTGTGTACCCTTTGCAGGACGGGTTGCTAGTGGATACATTACCATCCTCCCCGCCAAGTTCTTCCAGCCTTCTCCCAGGCCTGTATCTTTACTACCGTAGCGTATCACGCCTTCCCCATGTAATCCTCTGTATCCTCGAACATTCTCTAGAGGTTCAATACTTTCCTTCTATTATGCTATGGTCTCCCCTTATACTTCGCTGTAAAGAAGGTAGACATGTGTTCCAACACGCTTGGAGCCCTGCTTTGGCCAGGAGCCGGGCACCCCCCGACCCTAGTCTCAGTCACTCTCTGGTTGTGATACTTCTTAATCTACTTGCAGTACAATTGCAGGGCCTTGCACATATGTTCATTGGGCGTCCCTCCACCCCATGGGCAGAAATTTGACTTGTGCCGTTGGTAGGTTTGACCTACAAGTCAAATTTCTGCCCCTGAAGAATGTCCCGCTATTTACAGCAATAAGGACAGAAACTTATATAAGTTGGGCTATGTTATCACAGTAGAAAGCAAGTCAAATTTGATTGCTATTGTGTTTGGGATCTCAAGTATTTTTCAACTTGATTGTATGAGGTGGAACGTGAATTTTTTTTCTCATTGTATATTGTCATGACATATATATGTGTTTTTATATGCTTCTTTTGATATTTGTGCTTGAATTTGCTAATGAATTAAAAAATTATGTTTTAGGAAAAATTTGATGTGTTATCTATTATAATATGCAGCCTATTTATGCTTAATGGTTGTGCAGACACCTGATGTAATGGGGTATAGTATGTTGCGATAATGTGTATCCCTTCCTTTGGTTGATCATAGTGGATCAACATATGGGCACTCTTGTCATTCAGGCTGGGCCACAAATTGCATTCCAACAAAGATACTATTTGGCCGCATGTTAGAGTGATGAATTTGTATGATGGGGATACCCAGCTTGATTTTCCGGAAGCAAGGCAGGTGCTGAGCATGGGAGAAACAGACTGGCTCGGGTACAGGACTGCTAGCTATGATCTGCGCGCATACGACGGTACGGGCCAGGCAAGCTGGGCCGACAGCAGGCAAGCTCAAAATGGAGCAGAATATGATGACCTTCCCGTACCTGCATACATTCAACACCATCTGCACCCCCAATAATGTTGGACGCTACCACATACTAGCGACTCAGTGGTCTAGTGACCTGGAGACCACACTTGAGTCAGGGGATTTGTTATACTTTTCGATGCCATCCCAGCGGTCTCATTTAACAATAAGAACAGGAGATCCAATAAAAAAATGATTCAGAGACTTTATTAAATGACCAGTAAACTTTATAAGATGGGTCTCACGCAGACGCCCACATGCTGGTGATGCTGCGGGGGTGTTGGGTACCATATGGAATATGGAACAAGTTACTTACCTGTAACTGTTGTTCTCCAGCATGGGTCTGGCATGGATTCACATGCTCATGAATATTCCCCGTCGTCAGGCTGGGAATCCTCGGTAAAGAAAAAATCAGTATCAGTTTCGTTTCTGATCTGACTTTCGTAGTAGTAACCAATCACTGATCTCTGCGTCATACTGACCACAGCCAATGACTGCCCTCTCCCTAAACCTCGCCTCTGGCAGCCATCCTCAGATTTGATAGCACGTGAAGTGGCAGTATGACCAAGTGAAGAGCCGCAGAGGGGTAGGAGGGAGGGTTCGCATGTGAATCCATGCCAGACCCATGCTGGAGAACAACAGTTACAGGTAAGTAACTTGTTCCTTCTCCAGCATGGGGTCTGGCATGGATTCACATGCTCATGAATAAAATACATAGCAGTACACACATGCACAACCATTGGAGGTGGCAACAGGCTCAACATTAAGCAATACAACAACTCAACATTAAGCATCTCTTACCTCCTCACCAGGCTCACCTTAGGCGAACAGGTTGCGCAGCACTGCTTGGCCGACCCTGGACTCCTCCCTGGAATTCCGGTCGACGCAGTAGAATTTCGTGAAGGTGTGCGTCGACCTCCACGTAGCAGCCCTGCAGATGTCCAGCAGGGGCACACCAGATAGGAACGCCGTGGTAGCTGCGATCGCTCTGGTGGAATGGGCTCTCGGACGGCCGGGCAGCGGTCGGTTTGCCAACCGATGACAGTACATGATACAGCCGGAGAGCCATCTGGAAATGGAAGCCTTTGAGAGAGCCTTCCCCTGATTGACAGGTCCAAAGTTCACAAAAAGTTGCGACGCTTCCGAAAACTCTTTGTGCGGTCCACGTAGAACTTCAGCGCTCTAGCCACATCCAGCGAGTGCAAAGTCCTTTCCACCGGCGACGAAGGCGACGGGAAGAAAACAGGCAAGACCAAGGGTTCGTTGAGGTGGAAGTCCGACGGCACCTTGGGCATGAAGGAGGGGTGCGTCCTGAGCACCACCCTCGTGTCGTGAAAAGTCAAGTAGGAGGGCTTGCAGGAAAGGGCCTGGATCTCTCCCACTCGTCGTGCGGAGGTGATGACCACAAGAAACGCTGTTTTCCACGACAAGAATTTCAACGACGCTGAGTGCATAGGCTCGAACTGAGGTCCCATGAGCTTGGTCAGCACCACGTTGAGCTCCCAGGCCGGGGACAGAGCCTTCACCGGCGGAAACAATCTGAACAGTCCTTTCATGAATTCTTTCACCAGACGATGAGACCACAAAGACGAGGTCCCGTGGTTCTGGTGTATCGTGAGATCGCAGCAATATGAATCTTGATGGAAGCGTGCGCTAGTCCAGCCTTGGCCAGCGTCAGCAGGTACGGCAGTACTTGCGGAGCCGTAATCCGTAGAGGGTTAATCTTCTGTGCATGGCACCAGACAGAGAACCTCTTCCATTTGTATCCGTAGCATTTAAGAGTTGAGGACGCCCTGGCCTTTGCAAGAACCTCTCTGCAGTCGGTCGGTATGTCGTAACCCCCAAACTCTAGCGCTGCAGGAGCCAGGCCTGCAAGTTCAGCGACTTCGGGTCGTGATGGAGGATGGCGCCTCCTTCCCTGGAGAGAAGATCCGCGTCCACTGGCAGCTTGATCGACGTGGACGCTGACAAGTCCAGAAGGTCCGGGAACCATATCTGCCTCGGCCACGCAGGAGCGACGAGGATCATCCTGCACCGTGACCTCTTGAACTGGTTGATGAGCCGGATCAGCAACGGCAAGGGAGGGAACGCGTATAGAAACAGGCCCTCTCAGCGGAATGAGAAAGCATCGCCCATGCTCCTCGGCTGGCGAAACCTGCTGGCGAACCTCCGGCACTTGGAGTTTGTCGCCGTCGCGAACAGGTCGATCTGGGGTGTGCCCCACCGTCGGAAGAGGCGGTCCACTAGATCCTGTTGTAGTTCCCACTCGTGGCACGAGCACAGCTCCCTGCTGAGCGAGTCGGCAATGTTTTTTTTTATTCCTGCCAGATGAAACGGCACCAGAAACATCCCCTGGGCGACGGCCCAATGCCACAGATCCTGCGCCTCCTTGGACAGGGCTGGGGATCTGGTACCGCCCTGCTTCCTGATGTAGAACATGGTGGTGGTGTTGTCGGTGAAGATCCTCACCACCTTGCCCTTGAGGGACCGAAGAAAGGACCTGAGGGCCCAAAACACTGCACAGAGCTCCAGGACGTTGATATGGAGGGATTTCTCTGCCGGAAGCCAAAAGCCTCTCGCGTGCAGATTTTCGGTGTGCGCTCCCCACCCTTCCAGGGAGGTATCTGTGGTCACTGTCTTCTGGTGGCCCGGGGTCTGGAAGTCCATGCCAGCCGTCGGATGCGCGCGGGTGCCCCACCACCGGATCGCTCGTTGGAAACTCTTGTCGAGTGTGATCCTGTCCTCGAAGGTGCCCGTCGTCTGGATCCAGCGAGCGTCCAGGAACTCCTGCAACGGGCGCATCCAAAGCCTGCACAGGCGGATGAGATAGATGCAAGAAGACATCATTCCGAGGAGGGATTTGATGGACCTCACCTTGCCCGTGTCCGCAACCAGCATCCGCTGCACCTTGCCCAAGATGGCCGTCGTCCTTTCCTCCGACGGCGAGGCCAGAAGCGACACTGTGTCGAGTTTCGCTCCTAGAAACAGTGCGTCTTGCGCGGGCGCCAGGTGGGACTTGGAGTAGTTTATGGAGAATCCCAGGTCCGTGAGTAGTTGGACGGTCCTCGCCGTGTGCTCCACGGCGAGCTCCCTCGTCTTTGCTCGGATGAGCCAGTCGTCCAGGTAGGGGTAGACGTGGATCCCCTCCAGGCGCAGCCGCGCTGCCACCGGTGCGAGGCACTTGGTGAACACCCTGGGTGCTGACCTCAATCCGACAGGAAGGGCTCTGAACTGGTAATGCCGCCCTTGGACCACGAATCTGAGAAACTTCCGGTGTCCCTTTAGGATGGGGATATGGAAGTAAGCATCCTCCAAATCCAACGACGACAGGAAATCGCCCTCCTCCAGCTGATCCAGGACGTGTTGGAGGGTGACCATCCGGAATTTCTGTGCCTTGATGAATTTGTTCAGTCGTCGCAGGTCCAGGATGGGACCCCATCCTCCTGTCTTCTTCACAAGGAAGTATCTTGAGTAAACTCCGGAGCCCCGAAGCCTCTTTGGGACGAGCTCGATGGCGCCTTTATTGAGCATCGCCTTTACCTCCAAGAGAAGTTGAGGGACGTGATGTTCCTTCCTGGCCAAGGGGGGGACGCGCGGGCACTTCTTTAGAAACTCCAGCGCGTGACCCCGGGCCAGGGCGTCCAGCACCCAAAGGTCGGTGGAGATGGACTTCCACACACCGACGAAGTTCGCCAGCCGGCCTCCCACCGGGGTGCTTCGGTGGGGGCCCGACGCCACGGCTGGTTCAATCCTGCTTCGACGAGGCTTTGCCGCCTTGTCCTCCCTGGCGACAACGGCGGGGCCCGCCCGGCTTGCCTCGTCCCCTGTAGGCCTTCTGTGACGACGAACGGGCCGCTTGACAGTAGGTGGAATATCCGCCGCCGGAACCCTTGGAGGCACCCTGCTTGCCTCCAGTGCTCCGAAAGGGCGGCCGTCATTGCTGGATTACACCAAGCGCCCGGGCCGTCTCCGTGTCCGCCTTGATGGCTTGCAGGGAATCATCCACTGTTTTCCCAAACAGGTTGTTCCCGTCGAACGGCATGTCCAAGACTCTGGTCTGCACGTCCTGCCGGAAGTCTGTTTCCTTGAGCCATCCACGCCGTCTAAGGCACACGCCGTTGCCCAACTGGCGAAAACCGGTGTCAGCGATGTCCGTCGCTACTGTAATGGCGTGGTCCGACGCCACCTCTCCTTCCTGCAAGATCTCTAGGGCCTCTGCCCTCTTGTCGTCCGGTAGGAAGTCCAGCAGGGGGGCGATCTTGTACCACAACTCCCCGTCTTATCGGGCTACGATAGCCAAGGCGTTGGCAGCCTTAATCGTCGTCGCTGCCGATGAGATGACTCTGCGTCCCATCGTGTCCAATTTCTTTCCCTCGCAGTCCGGGGGGGGGGAGTTGAAGTGGAGGCCGATGCCCCCCCGCTTTCTTCCTGTCCGCCGCGGAGACGACCGAGTCCGGGGTCGGCTGTGCCCGAAGGCACAAGGGGGCCGCGTCCGGGACCCGGTACTTCCTTCTCATACCGATCCCTTCTCGCAGGCGTTGTGGATGGGTTCTTGAGGAGGGAGAGACCCTCATCCCAGATATCGTCCAGTAGGGGAACAGCGAGGACCGTCTTCCTCTTGGTCTCGCGCCATTGATAAAGGAAGCCTTCCTTCTTCTCCTCCGGGCAGAGCTGGAAAAGCTCGGATGCCCTGGCGATCATGGCATGAAACGATCCAATCTCGTCGGGCGGGGAAGCCCGGGGAGGAGGTGACGACGGAAGATCCTCGCCGTAAACTTCGTCATCTGTACCCGTCGCGGCCGTGTCTGTCCCCGTGTCATCCCCCCGGGTCGTGGACGGGGAGGAGGACTGAGAAGGGCGCAAGGGTTGAAAAGGAGGTGGAGGATGAATCCTTCTTCTCTTAGGAGGATGGCTCCCAGAAGGGCCTGGCTCCGGGTCCCCCGTCGGGAGTGGTTCCTCCGTTGGTGGTAATGGCAATCTCGTCCTCATCTCCGAGCATAAGGACTGTATAGCCAACAAAATGGACGCCGAGTTGTCTTGCAGCACTGGTTGAGAGGGTTCCGACGGGCGGACAGGAACCTCGTCGGTACCCTCAACGTTCCCGTCGTCTCCCTCGTCAGGGCCCCTCCCGACGGGCTGGTCTTCCTCCACGCCAATGCCGTGGCTTAAGACTTGGATCAGCTCCTCTTCAGAGGTTGAGGCCGAATCCACGATGGCCTCCTGCCCCCCCTTTTTCTTCACCGTCGCAGGTTTCACGGGGGTCCTGTCGATGGGCTTGAAAGAGGACTCCCTCCGCGTTGGCAGGGAGACTCTGGGCCCCGAGGTCGCCTCCACTGGTGTAGCCTCCACGGGCTGAGCCAGGGCCGTCGCAACTGTCTCGATAGAGGCCTTGGCCGGGTGGATCAAGGCTTTCGCCACCTTAGGTGCGCTCACCGCCTTCTCCTTGGGGGGGGGGGGGGCCTCGCTCCCCCTCCGATGTAGCCTTCGAGCTCGACCGGGGCCTCTCCAGAAGCTTCGCCGGGTGCTCGGACTTCCTCTTACCCGAGCCAGAGCGTTGGCTCGTGGTCGATGGCGCCAGGGAGGTTGCGCCCTGCCTGGCAACCGAAGAGCCCGACCGTTCGGCGCACCCGGTGCCCGCGGACTCGCAGTGCTTGGCCTTCTGTTGGGCCCCCGTCGCCGGGGCGCCCTCAAAGGTCTTAGAAGACCGCTCAGAATTCTTTTTCTCGCCTGACAGGCTCTTCCCTTCCAGCCAGTTGGCGAGACGCAGATGGCGGTCCTTCATGGTCCGCTCCGACATGTTCCCGCAAAACGCACAGTCCTTCTCCACGTGCGTCTTGTCCTCATGCAGGCAGTAGAGGCAAAGGGAGTGTTCGTCCTCCTTGAAGACATTCTGAAGCTGGCATGCAGGGCAGACCCTGAACAGCTTTCCGGGCGTCGAGCTTCCCTTCTCCTGGGCCATGTCTGAGATGGGCCTGAGAAACTTCTGGAGTCCTCCAAAAGCGTGGCTCGACGAAATCGTCACCCTTGAGGGGCGTAGAAAAATCCGACACGGGTCCCCGTTGATCGGATATAGAAACGGTGGAGCTTGAGGCTCTTTGACCGAAAAAAGAGAAAATGTTCCTATAAAAAGCGCGAAAAACGCATTAAAGCTCGAGAGCAATAGCACGAGGATCCCAACACTTGAACGTGCGGTAAAAATCTGAAGATGGCTGCCAGAGGCGGGGTTTAGGGAGAGGGCAGTCATTGGCTGTGGTCAGTATGACGCAGAGATCAGTGATTGGTTACTACTACGAAAGTCAGATCAGAAACTAAACGGATACTGATTTTTTCTTTACCGAGGATTCCCAGCCTGACGACGGGGAATATTCATGAGCATGTGAATCCATGCCAGACCCCATGCTGGAGAACTTATGGTCCTACCCAGTGATTGAGGCATGTTGGCACATGGTTCACAGGCAGGTCGCTCGCATTCACAGCGCTGGGCTCCAGTTATCCCCAGTCGTATGCTGTTCGGGCCCAGAGGGAGGAATGGCATGAAGACCCCATGACTTGTAAGCTTATTCACATCATGCCCTTCTCGGCCCGCAAGCTCTTGATCCTTAACTGGAAATCAGATACAGGTCCTACCAAGTCCACCTGGTGCACCCTACTGGCCAAACTATGCTTGCTAGAAGCAATACTTTCAAACACCTATCTGGGCCTGTGCAGGCCAATTGGTTCAGGGAACTCACTGACCCCTATGTATGAACTGCTTCCACTACCAAGCTCAGGGGGCATCCTGCCGTGATTGGATAGGCTTGGGCATATCTGGGCTATGGTAGGTGTGTTGCTGGGTCTAATCGGGGGCAGGGAGGGGAGAGAACCATAATTGTTACTGCTTGGTTTTTGTTCCACCCCATTAACCTCTGCCTACCTTCTTACATGTCCCCACCCTGTCGGTATGCCCCATCTTTCTTTATGTGGAATTGGATCCACAAGGCCCGACTAATGATCAGTAATTCAGATGCAGTAGTTCGCAGCAAGCTGGGACTGTTGGCGGACTGAGCAAGATTTTTGCCTTTTTGCCTTTGACTTGCCAGATCTTCCAGCTGTTGGGGGGCCAGAAATATCCCTATAACCCTCAGTGACTATACGCTGACGTTTTCTTAGTTAGTATACATATGCGGTGGGGGGAGGTGTAGGTGGGGTCGTGGAGTTAGGGGGGGGAGTTTTGGAGATGGTATAACTTTATCATATATGGTCTCTCCCCAGAACTGTTCATTATACGACTGTCTTTTGTTCTGGGTGAATGGGCCCGCAATTGGACTGGGATGAACTGTTTGTCGTTTTGTTTGCCATGCTGTTGGTTTATAGGTTTGAAATTTAATCAAAAGATTAAACCAAAAAAAAGAATTCAAACTTGCATGACCCTTTGAGTCCAAGACGCTGAACATGTTCTCAAATCTCAATACCTGTGGCATCAGAAAAGGAATTACCTCGATATCGTCACTTATGATGGAGGCTGCAAAGACTCCCTTGTGACACTGCATGTACAGGTGGTGACACAGGCCCTGCTTATGCTTGATTTAATCTGGCCTAATGTCTAAGGGCTCAAGCTAGATTTGTCTCAGAGGAGATAGTATTGATTAGAATTACGTGATATTCAACCCTGGATCCAAACATTTTGAAAGAAATCCAATGCCACAAAAGGACAAAATGTTTCAGAACTTTCCTTGTCCGGTATATCAAAAATCTACTTGTCCCATAAAAGGGCCAACATTAATTAAATATAATACACAGACACAAAGACCATCACAATAAAAAGCTAGCCAGTATAAGGAGGGACCGAACATACCAAGACCTCCCCAGTGTTTGGACTAAGCGGACAAGCTGTTTGCGGGAGATATGGTAAGTAAAAGATGAGATACATGATAGGCATTTAGTAGGCATGGTCTATAATGTTGCTGTCATTATGGATGTTAACCATTGATAACCTAGAAGGTGGGTATACAGCAGCAGGCAGATACAAGATTTGCTAAGGACGTCTTTGACATGCGTTTCTATTGTGTCAGACAGATCAGTAACGTGCAGGGGGATGACAATGGTATTGTTGCCATGCAGGTGACATTAATGAAGAGGCTTGCAAAGTGTTTTACTGAAAGTATGGATCACACAATTATAAAAAGTTTTGCCGTTTTCAAATTGTGCATACATACAAGAAAGTTCACATTAAAAATGTAAGAAAGAAATATTAAGGAAGGCAGGTTTCCACAATTACTATATATGTTTTGAGCTCAGTCTACAGGTTGAGAACGTTTTGTGCTGTATAGATTGTGCTTCAAGTAACAGCTTAGTATATATAGGAAAGCAGGTGTATAAGATAGAGCCAAAGAAAGCATGACCGCTTACCTTTTTTTACTTTCGTGTTGCACTTCTGTTTCTACAACAGGTTCAATATTAGCTTTTAGTAGCTGAATGGGTCCAAACAATTGCTGTGGTTTATTCTGAGCGCTTTGGTTATAAGCAATAAGATTTTGAAATGGGATGAGTCTTGGTCTTGGTGGGGTAAAAGGAGGATTTTGAGGAAAAATCTGAAGTAGAGAACAAATGCCAATTACCGAAAGGACTACACATGAATTTATCTAAATGTTTTTCTAAATCTCTAAAATTGTACATACTTAACATAGTGAAGATTCTGCACCAAGACAGTTCTTTTTTGTACCTTTCACAACTGATAATAAGTGATAAACGTTCCATAACTTAGAAGAACAAGTTACTTTCTTACCTGGTAACGTTCTTTCGATGGGATGGTCCGACGACGTATTCCATATCTATGACAGTAATCACCACAGCTGTGCTGCTTCGGAAACTTTTTCGGCGTCTGCGTCCTGCGTCGATGACGTCGATGCGCCGCCGTCGAGGACCTCCTCCGACGTCATCCGATGTGATAAGTAGGACGCACGACGCCAGTAGCCTCAGTTGTAGTTTTTTCCCCCCAGAACGTGTGACATTAGTCAACTGCCAGTCCGACACAAAGCCTTGCGGAACGTAAGCTGCAATCGCAACAGAAATTCTGCAGCGGGGAAGGCAGGGCGGGAGCGATATGGAATACGTCGTCGGACCATCCCATCGAAAGAACGTTACCAGGTAAGAAAGTAACTTGTTCTTCGAGGGGATTGGGTCCTCCGACGTATTCCATATCTATGACAGACTCCCAAAGCAGTACCAAATCAAGGAGGAGGGAAAGAATTTAGAAACAAAATTTAGAATAGCCAATCAAATAGCAGAGCAAAGGACCGCCTTGCCAAAGGCCAGATCCTGCCCTCTGATGGAATCGAGGGAATAATGCCGCACAAATGTATGCACTGAAGCCCAGGAGGCAGCATCACAGATGTTGCGAATAGGAACACCCCTCTGCAGGGCAGTAGATGCAGCCAAGCCCCTGGTAGAATGGGCCCGCAAGCCAGCCGGTGGGTCCTTGCCCGCCAAGCGGTAACACTCCGAGATGGCCAAAATAATCCAGCGGGACAAAGTCTGTTTCGTCACAGCTTGCCCCAAGCGCTTACCAGCGTAACCAATAAAGAGTTGATCGTCCACTCTGACCCGGGACATGCGAGAAACATAAAAGCTCAAAGCTCTCCTAGGATCAAGCCTATGGAGCCTCTCCTCTTCCTTACCAGGATGCGGAGGAGGATAGAATGCCGGAAGAACAATCTTCTGGGCCAAATGAAATTCCGTCACTACCTTTGGAAGAAAAGAAGGACGAACTCGAAGGACAACTCTGTCCTTGTGAAATACAGTGAAGGGTGGCTTAACAGAAAGTGCCTGTAACTCACTCACTCTGCGAGCGGAAGTAACCGCAACTAAAAACACAGTTTTCAAAGTCAACAGCCTCAAAGGGCAAGAATGTAAAGGCTCAAACGGAGCACCCATAAGAAACCTAAGAACAAGGTTCAAATCCCAACCGGGCACCAGGAAAGGCGACGGAGGGAACACATTAGTGAGCCCTTTCAGAAACTGTGAAAATAAAGGGATTTTAAAGTAAGAACATTCTTCAGATGAGCGCTTAAAGATGGACAGCGCCGCCAGGTAACCCTTAACGGTACCCACTTGCAAGCCCCTGTGGGCCAAAGAAAGCAAAAAGGACAGAACCATGGGGATGTCACATGCAAAAGGATCCACATTCTGAACTCTGCACCAGTCGCAGAACTTACGCCAACGGCAACGGTACAGAGACTTAGTTGCGGGCCTTCGGGCCGAAAGCAACACCTCCATCACGTCTTCAGGGAGGTCCCAATCCTTATACCTCAACCTTTCAGAAGCCAAGCGTGAAGGTTGAGGGATCCGACCTCTGGATGGAGAACCTGACCCCCCTCCCGTGAGAGCAGATCGTCTCGGTAGGGAAGACGACGTGGAGGGCAGATGGACAAGTCGAGAAGGTCCGGGTACCACGTCCTCCGAGCCCACGCCGGAGCAATGAGGATCATCCGGGAACCGAACTTCCGTAACCTCCGCAGCACTTGCGGGATGACGGGGACTGGAGGAAACGCGTACAGCAGCGGGAACGACCACTCCACCACGAACGCGTCTCCTAAGGCTCCTTTTGGAGGAAATTCCCGCGAGCAAAACCTCTCGCACTTCCGGTTGACACTGGAGGCAAAGAGATCCACTTGAGGGGTCCCCCAAAGGGCGAAGATCTCCAGGAGAATCTCCTGAGCCAACTCCCACTCGTGAGAGATCGTGCTCTGCCTGCTCAGAGCGTCCGCCGTCACGTTCTCGACTCCGGCCAGATGAACTGCCGAGATCGAAACTTCCTGCTGGATGGCCCAAAACTCGAGCTGCATCGCCTCCCTGCACAGAGGAAGTGACCCTGCCCCCCCCTTTTTGTTGAGGTAGTGCATGGCCACTGTGTTGTCCGTCAGGATCAGGACATTCTTTCCTCGCACAGTCGGCAGAAAAGCCCTCAGGGCTAGCCTGACGGCCCTCAGCTCCAACAGATTGATATGGAGTCTGGACTCCGACGGAGACCAACGACCGCTGACTGTCAGCCCGTTGGCATGAGCTCCCCATCCCGTGAGGGATGCATCCGACACGATCGTCACCTCCGGCCAGGGAAGCCAAAACGGAGCCCCCTTCATCAAGTTGCCTTCGACGGCCCACCACAGAAGGTCCCGGGCGACCGAGGGCGGCACCTGAATCGGGTCCGACATCCTGCCGGAGGACTGCGACCATTGCATCTTGAGTGCCCACTGCAAAGATCTCATTCGCAGGCGAGCCTCTGGCACCAGAAGAATGCAGGATGCCATGAGGCCGAGCAACCTCAAGAACTCGAACGCTGGGAGCGTCTGGGCATGCTGAAACTTGCGCACCATCTGCCGAATGTGAAGAGCCCTCACCAGGGGAGGAAAACACTGCCCCAGGGAAGTGTCGAGCACTGCTCCGATGTACTGGAGCCTCTGCGTTGGCGTCAAATGGGACTTCTTTAAATTGAGGGAGAAGCCCAGCCTGTGAAGGGAGTGGCAGGCGACGGACAGATGATCCAGGACCTGCTCGGGAGAGCTCCCCCTGATCAACCAATCGTCCAGGTAGGGGTAGACGTGAATCCCCCCCTTGCCGGAGATGCGCTGCCACCACCACCATGAGCTTGGTGAAAACCCTCGGGGCGGAGGTCAAACCGAACGGCAGGACCCGAAACTGAAAGTGCGAGTCGCCAACCGCGAACCTCAGGTACCTCTTGTGCTTGGGATGGATCGGCACATGGAAGTAAGCATCCTTGAGGTCGAGTGACACCAACCAGTCCTGAAGCTGAAGGGCCTGGAGGACTTGAGAGAGAGTAACCATCTTGAACTTGTCCTTCCTGAGGAGTTTGTTCAAACCGCGCAAGTCCATGATGGGTCTCAATCCCCCGTCTTTCTTGGAAATCAAAAAATAAGGGGAATACCATCCCTTGTTCCTCTCCGCTACAGGCACCAGTTCTATGGCGCCTTTCTCCAGCAGGGCTTGAATTTCCTGCGCAAGGAGCGGATCCGGACACTTCAAAGAGAGGTTCCCCGGTGGATTGTCGCGAGGCCTGTGCCGAAAGGGAAGACAGTAGCCGTGGGTTATGATCTCCAGAACCCACACATCTGAAGTAATGGCACGCCACTCTACAAGATGCTGCGCCAGCCTTCCCCCAACCGGCGAACCATGGGACATGGCCTCATGACTGAGTAGGAGCGGCTGCGGCGTTACCTGAGGGCAAAGAGGCAACTGCCCGAGCAGCCTTGGCACCACGGGTACCTTGTCGTCCACCTCTGGTACCCCTGCGTTGGCCCCTTTGACTGCCAGCTCCTCTCGCTCTACCAAAGGACGAGTAATAGCGAAAGGAGCCACCCCTCCACTGCTGTCCCCTAGGACGAAAAGGCGGAGGTTGGCGAACTGCAGCGCCCAACGACTTCGCTGCAGCTTTTGAGGTCTGCAACCTCTCAAGGCTCTCGTCAGCCTTGCTGCCAAAAAGATGTTCACCATCAAAGGGCATGTTGAGGAGCCGGGACTGCACATCAGGAGCAAACCCCGACTTCCGCAACCACGCAAACCTGCGTATCACGGTGCTCGCCGCCATGGACCTACTGACGCATTCAGCTAAGTCCAAACCCGACTGAACGGACTCACACATGGCATCCTTACCATCCTGGACCAAAGCAAGGAAACCATCCCGTTCGTCCCCTTCGGGAATATGTTCAGCCGCTAACGCAACACAGTTCCACAAAGTGTGCGTGAAACGTGACAAGGCACAAATGGAGTTGGCCGCCTGAAGCGCCATACCACCAGAAGAAAACACCTTCTTCGCCCAGCCATCAAAACGTTTGTCGTCCCTATCAGGAGGGATGGTAGGGTACGACGCCTGCTTTGCCGGGGCCGTGGCCGCCTGCACCACCAAACTTTCCGGAGTGGGGTGCCTGGTCAAGTAGCAGGGGTCGCCACTGGCTGGACGGTATTTCCGCGACAAGGATCTGCCCACTGCCGGGAGACTCTCCGGAGCAGTCCAAGCCGCCGCCACCCTACGCTGTAAAGCCATATGGAATGGCAGTACCGGGTCAGTTGGGGGACCAACATCAAGGATGTCCGTCAGATCATCCTGCACAAACTCCCCTGGGGGAGCAGACCATCCCAGATACTCAGACACCCTAGCCATAAGGCGCCGGTATGAGGAATCGGCATGGGAGCCAGGCTCAGGCCGACCAAATTCCACCTCCGGAGAGGTGTCCAGACCACTAGCATCATGCAGCGACTGCCTCAAATCGTCAAATTGACTATGGCCCGAGACAATGTCATCCGGCACCTGATCAGGAACCAGGCCAACCGAATCCTCATCCGTCTCCGAAATATAATCCAAGTGGTGGAAAGGCACCTGAGAGTGCCTGCTCTTAGCCAGAGCCTTCCTAGGGGGTACACCCGAGACACGGGGCACCTCCGACACGAAAGGCGTCGATGGCGTCGAGCGAATCGGCGCCGCCGTCGAGAAAACCGGCAACGGCGCCGTGAGGATCGGCGTCGACGTCGAGGAAATCGGCGTCGACGTCAGACGCAGCGCCTCCAATATCGGTGGCGTCGACACAGCCCTCGAAGCCGGAGCCCCGAGCGTGTCCCTCGACGACCTGAACGTCGACGGCTTCGACGACTTCCTCGGAGCCGGAGCTTCGAGAAAGCCTGTCGACGCCCTCGACGCCTCAGACGTCGATGTCTTCCTCGAAGACATCACAGGTGCACACGGTCTCGATCGCGTCGAGGACCGGGACCTGGAACGGGTACGGCGAGAACGAGCCTCCTTGTCCGAACGGGACCTCTCCCGTGACTCGTGCCGACCACTCTTGCGAGCGGCGTCTCTCGACCTCACACGGCCGACCCCACTCGGGGGCGCGGACGGTTGAGTACCCTGCGACTCAAGAATCGCCAACATTTTCTTCCCGAAGGAAGCCCATTCCTCCGGCGTCGCACGGCTGGTGGGATAACCGACGTGCCGGGCAGAGTCCTCGGAAGAGGACCTGGAAGGCGACCGGTGACGGCGCTTCCGAGAACGCCTCGAAGAGGCAGAGGAGTGGCGAGACCGACTCCTAGAAGAAGACCGACGAGACTTCCGACGATGACGCGGAGAGTCACCCCTCGAATCATCCGTCGAAAGCCCCGCCGACTTCGACTTCCGGGGCTTGGACACCCGACCTACCGACAATTTCTTCTTACGTTCGCGTAAGGCCTTGGAAGTGAGCGACAGGCAGTCGACACAGTCATCCGTGTCGTGGGCCTCCCCGAGGCACCAGAGGCAGGCGTCGTGCGAGTCAGTCACCGACATCTTGGACCCACACACCCCGCACTTCTTGAAGCCCGGACGCGGGGTTGAAGACGAAGTGGAAGACATCGCTGCGAAGGAATATTCACAAACGAACAGGTTCGAAGAACCAGAAAGAACAGAACTCCAAAGAGTCGAGGCTAGAACCGAGAAACACGAAGCAACACGTTCGCGGAAAAAACGGAACTGAGGCTACTGGCGTCGTGCGTCCTACTTATCACATCGGATGACGTCGGAGGAGGTCCTCGACGGCGGCGCATCGACGTCATCGACGCAGGACGCAGACGCCGAAAAAGTTTCCGAAGCAGCACAGCTGTGGTGATTACTGTCATAGATATGGAATACGTCGGAGGACCCAATCCCCTCGAAACTAAGCTTTAGCAAAAGAGTGATTTTAGTGATACTTCTGAGACTACTGTGATTTGCATTTGCGTTTCTTTACAACCTTTTGCAAATTATTTTGAATTTCATCCATATAATGTACATAGATGATGTATGTTACGTAATTGCATCCTTTTATACAATTGAACATATTAATATGCATCAATAAAAAAAAGAATTATACTGTTTATCAGATTTGGACTAAGAATGGCATTGATGGGGTAAAGAACAGCAGAGTGGAAGGTTGCCCAGAGCAATGCCAATGGTTCAGATTAATTCAAAACCTTCCACCCATCACTTTTTTTGGTTTAAGAACATTGCTTTAATATGAACCATAATATAAGGCTTAATCAATCCCTCCCATCACCCCCACTGATTTGCACTCCTCACCACAAGAACAGATCAAATTGGTGTGATTGAAATACAGTCCAACAGACAGGATCAACATTTGCTGTTCATTAACAGGTTGAGCTCCTGCTCTCTCTATGAGAATGTAAGGTCCCTTAGATCACTCTTCGAGGGATCACGCCATCTCTGTAATCGCTTGTCCGTGCCTTGGACTGCAGCGGTTAACCTTTGCATTGACAGGATATGCCACACTTTGTTGAGCCATAGAGATTTCCTCACTAGATTTTCCTACTTGTCTTCTAAAACGATTCAATCACTATATTACCTGCCAACAGTAGATGGACAGCTAAATATCTGTCACCTGTCAATGGATAGTAAACTTCATTTGTGGCTCCCAATATAGCATACAGTGGAGCATCAGGAAATTCAAGTACCATCATGTCCCAAATCTTAGATCTTATTTAACGCCAAAAACCTCAATTTGTGGCAGTCCCATAAAATATGTAATATGGTTTACCTATTCTGGCATCCCATCCACAGTGATGCTCTTATGCAGGACAATTCAATTGAATCGTTCTGGTATGAGATATCACCTACATGTGGTTTTCATATGTGTTTCTGTAAAGGAGGCACTCGTGTTTTTAATCTTACTCTCATTAATACCATTCCATGCATTGTCATCAACTGGGATATCAAATTCTTCCAACCATTTCTCCCTAGTCCCATTCAACATGCTGTCTTTCCCTACTCAATTGGGAACCAGTACATTTTTGATTTTAAACCTTTGGCCCACTCAACACCCTTTCAATGGATGAGATCGCTCTCACCAGTCTTTATCTAACAGATGACTGTCACATCCATCTTCAGACCTGCCAATATCTGAACCGTTTTTTTCCAACTTTAATTTTTTGAAAGATTGCATTGCCCCTGGATAGAATAGCCACCCCCCCCCTTCAATACAGCCTCCCTGAACCCAATCCACAAATCCCGAGTCTTACATCCCTGGACTGAAATCCGCATTGCCCCTCAATGAAATAAAATGAGAAGGGAACAGCAAAAACTCCAGAAATTAAAAACAATGTCCAACACTTTTAGCATTGCTTTTGGGCTCCTATACATGTTGCGAGCACTATCATGCTTGGGAAGTATTAGTTGCGTGCAGATATGACCCCCCTGCTAAAACCTTTCACATAAAAAGCCACTGCTTTTCTGACCGTTCTTGAACCCATTCTTACTGCTTTTACTTGAATCTCAGATACTTATTGTATGTATATATCAGAATATCGCAGCTCTCCTTTATTTGTGCTGATGATCAGCTATCTCTTAATCCTTAATCTTCAACAGAATGCATTTCCATTCTTTAATTTCTATTCTAGGTCTCAGTAATGATTGGAAGAGGTATAATCTGGGGAATATATTGATTTTAACTGCAGAAATCCCTACCATGCCAGGCCAGAAGTAAACCATCTCAACTCGACAGATTTCTATTACCTCTATACATTGGGGGTAGGTAGATCTCCATCTAGGGTGTAAGGCAACAAGAATGACAAAGCAGTGATTAGGAAAAAACAGTTTTAGAAATGATTACTGCACAGCCCAAAGAGCTTCCTATGTCTGGTGCCCGCTGTCAACTGTCTCCCTGGGGAAGGCTCCACTCTAGCTCAAGAGCACCACACTCTAAGATTCCAGACCCCAATAAAGCACGAGCAGCTCGAATGCTAAACAATCTCCTCCCCCTTATTTCTTTTACTCACCTTACTCCTGTGACATTACAAAATGATTGTCCCCACTTTGTGACGTCTTCATGCTCCTACCATTCCTACTCCTTCAATCATTCCTTAACCACCTAACACGCAGCGCCTGCCACACCACCCCGAAATTCCAATGTGAAGAGGACTTGTTGTACCTCACTACTGATGCACCCTGCACCCCGTTCTTCACCTCCCACAACCCAATTCGAGCATTTCCACTCAGTGGATTTGTCCATGGCTTTAACACACATGACCCCTTCAATGAGATTTAACATTAAATCGACTTCCGATTGCACAGCATTGCAGTATACTGGGGTCACTTTCATTGGTTTAGAGAACCCAACCTTGCCTTTTCGATCCATTTAACGTCCATTGCCCTCCCCTCCGGGATCCTCCAAATCTGTTTAATACTGATATGTTTATTGTAATGTTTTTTGCACTTTACTTTTGCTCCTTAAGGCGACCAAACAGAGCATCTACTTATTCATTCAGGCTGTACTCTCGTTCAACCACACCAAGTTTAGGAATGAGTTAGCATCCCTCCCAATTATGAGTCAAAATGGAGACAATAGTGTACAAACATTGGAGGCTGGTCCTTCAGTGCAGCAACATGTCTCTCAATACCGACTGCATCACCATATTTTTGTAAAGCGTCTGTTCAACGGGGCCCACCACCACCCCATTTAACCTTTCAACCATCTCATTGTTCTCGGGGTGGTAGACAGCTGCACAATTTCACTTGAGTTCTTTTTTGATGCTATACTTGTTACAAAGTTGAACTGGGTTCCATTACCACTGTCTATTTCCTCAGGATATTTCTATCTCCTGAATGCCCCTGCAAGAAACTGCACCACCATCACCTGCTATTTTCTCTGTTACCTTTACATCTAAGCCACTTGATGTGGCCAATCACTACTGATGCAAATTTGTTTCTATGCCCCTCACGATGTAAGGGCACAGCACATCAATGCCTAGATGCTGCCTGTGATGCTGGAAATGCTTCAGAGGGACAGGGCCTCATTATCCTTGTCCTTAATTGCCTTATCATGTATGTTCTGACTTCTTTGTGGCTCTTCCTGTATTTGGTTTGGTGAACAGACCCTTGGGATACCCTTATGACACCCATGGGTGGGAGTATGACCTTGCTCTCCTAGTGTTTTTGGGCACCTGTGTGTGACCCACAGAGCAGGGTACGGGCTGGTGGCAGCTCTGTGCTGAATTGACAGGTGCCCTGCGGATCCTTCATTGTGGGATGCCCAGGCCCTGTCATTGGAATCAGTGGATTCCTGATGGAGACAAGATGGCTTCCGTGGCTCTTGCTGGACCCCTCCCCCCAGACTAAGGGACAGGAGGATTGAATCCACTCCTGGATTAATCTCATACCTCTAGTCGGTTACAAACATCCTAGAGAGACCATCAGCATTTTGGTGGTGATACCTTGACCTGTGTTCAATGGAAAAATCAAAGGTTTTCCTTTGTAAGCTATATGACCTACAAACCCTTTGAAGAATATCTTCCTTTTTAAATATATAGCGGATCTGGTTGACCAGTCTCTCAGAAGTTGGTACAACTTCTGAACCTGTGTTAGGCTTTTTCAAAGGGGCCTTATAAAGGATTCCCTTAGATCTAGAGGGGCCTCCAGAGTTCCTCACCAACTCTCTGTTGGGAGTAGGTTGGGTCTCAGGCCTCTTGGTTGGAGGGGTTGGGGTTAGGCAATGTACCTGCTTCCCATTCCTCTTAGATCTCACCTTACTTACTTTAGGAGTTTCTCTCCCAATACTAGGATTTGAGTTGGAGTCTTCAGTAGAAGGTCCAACAGTCTGAAGGTTTTTGGCCTTAGACTTCTCTTTTCTGGTTTTCCACCAGCACTGAGAATTACCAGTTCTCTTAGGCCTAGATACTGGTCCAGTTGGTCTATCCACCTCTTGCTCAGACGCAGGGAGAGTCAGAGACTCTAAAACTGGGGGAACAATGATGGAGCTTGGTTCGGGCTCCCATTTCCCTAACATACTAGCCTGAAATTTGTCTGGGTTAGAGGTCAACTTACTAACACCAGGGCATGGGTTGGGGTTCTCAGTAGAAGTTCCCACAGGCTTAGAGGGGTCCCTTAAGGTGGCCTCTCTAGTCAATTTGGTTTGGTCCTGCTTCTCCATACTGGGAGGCCTGGGGGTACCGGACACTACTCCTAAAGTTCTCAGGTCATTCCCCAACAGGACTCTCCAAGGCACCTCAGTCTGAACACTGACAGGGATCCTCACTGTCATGTCATTACACTTAAGGAGGGCTGGTAGAAAAGGAACCATCTGGACAGGGCCTCCAGAATGTCTAGTGGGACCTTTGGGTGCCTTAGCAACATCCTCAGGTTTGAAAAAGCTTTCATCCACTACTGTGCCCCAGTGTCTCTCCTGGCAGGAGTATCCTGTGCATTGCCAAGAACACTGTCCATGTAATATATTTTAGAGTGTTCTGGTAGAGAATCATACCCACCCCTATTTTGTTCGCTAACCAGACCCATGGACTAAGGATACACTTGCTTGAAGACTCAGCGGATCTTCAGCAAAGACTTCAAAGTGAGCACTAGCCACTTGTACTTCCTCCTCAGGAGTGAAGGCTAAGGAGACTGTGCTGATCCCTGCAGGTGTACCATTACATCTGGGATCTCCGTTGATGTGGTCAGTTGCCCCACAGAGATAGCATGTTCCAAATGCTCTCTGGAAGGGGGGCTTCTGCTGACCTCTTTCTGGTTGGACACCAGAGGACTCACTCGCCCTATTTGGTTTCCCTTGGGGCTTACCCTGGTTATTTTGTGATTTGTGGCCCTCTTTAGGTTGGGAGGTATTGGAAATCTCTTGGTTCCCTTTTGCTGGCTGCTTTGCCTCATCCTTTTTCTGAGTGACCCCTGAATCCTTGTGAGTAGCCCTGTTGGCAACCCACAAGTCAGCAGCATTAGCTAGCTTCTTGGGATCTATTTCCTTTGAATCAGCCAAGTGCTGCCTGAGCTCAGGAGAGTAGGCATCATAAATTGTCTCCAACATAACAAGATTTCTCATTCCCTCATAAGTTTTCACTCTGTAACCCTTAATCCATCCCTCTATTTTCTTCAAACTTTCACTCACCCAGGTAGCCCAAGGGGTACCATCTTTTTGAGGGTCCCAAACCTCTTAAGATACTGGGAAGGGGTCTTCCCAAATCTAGCTATTAAAGCTAGCTTCACACATTCATAGTCCATCCCAAACACCTCCCCCAACTCCATTACCACATCAGATGCAACAGGGGGGAGCCTAGAGAACAACCAAGGAAGCAACTGATTCCCTGTGATGTCCTGGAGCCCGTGATTAAACTCAAACATAGCCAACCAATTCAACACATCCAACTTAGGTTCCTACATACCCACAATCTCTTTAGGCATCCGGGGTCTTTTGGGACTGGAACTTCTAGAGGATCCGGGGAGAGGAGCATTTTCCACAGACAATTTCTTTATCTCTAGCTCATGTTTGAGCTCCATTTCTCTGAGCCTTAGTTCTTGGTGCTTTTGTTCAGGTTGGGCACTAATTCTTTTAAACTCTAATTCAAACCTCATTTTTTCTAGTTCAATGAATGCAGGACTTAATGTGGGACCTGACAAAGGTCCAGTAGACACAGCTTGAGGTGGCAGAGCAGGCAGAGGGCCAGTGGGGACAGTTATATTGGCCTCACTTTCCTCATCTGACTCTACAACAATACTATCAATACTTGGATTCATATTAACCTCCTTACGGTTGGTTACAATTGCTTGGGAGCTAGGCTCATCTGAACCACTAACCAGACTTTGGTATTCTAACAATCTTTCAATCAATTCTATTTTCTTGCCTTTTACAGGGAGATTCTTATGTCTACAAAGTGCTCTTAAACAATCAGCTGTATTTGCAGTAAGTGACTCCTGGCTGTAACTTTCCATAGTTGACTTGTTAGAAAATAAACTTTTTCTAGTGCTTAGCTTTGTGGTTAGTTGCACCAAAGTATCAGAAGCACTCTACAATGTATCCTCGATACAAATCCCAGCGTGGTACACCAGTGTTAGGCAGAATCCTGTGCAGTTCCCTTGGAGGCCACTGCAAGAAGAGTAAGACTACAGGAGTAAGCAGTAAACCCAATTGGTAGCAGTCTGCACCACCCAGATTTACCTGGTAGCTGTGGCTGAGCAGTCAGACTTCTCTCAAGAAGAGTAGGGCAGTATACAGAGGATACACAATAGGGCTAAAAACACAGTAGAGCAAGCAAACACTGACCAGAGCTTGGTATCAAAAGTATATAATTATTTAACACACTTAAGAAAATACACTAGCACTATAAATCAAAGCAAGTTCAAACACAATCAGAAAAGTATACACACCTCCCTAAAGAATTATTAGACAAGTCTAAGTCAAAACACCACTATTTGTAAAAACAGATGCGAGCGCGTAACTTAGATGGCACTCCAATAATTAAGTAAAAGGGAGAGAAAAAGGCATGTCAAAAATAAAACAGTTCCCAACACTTTTCTAAGACCAAAACAAGTTAGTGAAGGCAGAGTCTACTGTAGAGCCAAAGTTCATAGGCCAGGCCCACTTTAGATGGAGCAAGGTGAAATGTGCCCAAGATCACACAGTTTAGAAATGCATTCAAGTCTTTGTAAAAAATTTCAAAAGAGGTTGGATTCATTCAGAAGGTAAAGTTAGAAGGTCTGGGGGCCAACCCAGTTGGAAAGCCAAGGATTTAAGGGTCACCTTTAGCAAACCGTAGAAAGGGAGGCCAGGTGGAACACAGTACCTTTAAAGTTGAGGAAGCTCCAGCGGTGGCAGTTGTTCCTGGCAGCGGGTGCAGTTTGTGGTTTTGACCAGGGGAAGAGAAGATCTCGTGGAGGAGGAAACTTGGAGTCGTTGCATTGCCCACGGAAGGGACCAGCCGCAGAGTTTGTTCAGTGAAAAGGGTGCGTTCCTGTTATTCGCAGTCACAGTGGTGAAGCTTGGCTATCCGACCGCCGGGGTGCTTGGCACGGGCGATTCGACCAAGAGACGCCCTGGAAGGCAAATGGCGAACTGGTTGATCCCACAAGCTCAGAGGAAAAAGACTCTTTCAGCAGAAGATCTTCTCTTGTCGTCGGGAAAGTGGTGAGGTCATTGCAGCAGGGCTCCACCGGTGGTGGTGTCGCTGCAGATGGCTCAGCTTCTCCCCTCTTCGGATTTCTTAGGTCCTGTGGCGACTTCTGAAGTTCCAGTCCCAAAAGCCCTGCTTTTATGCAGAAAAACCCCCATTCAACAGCCTAGCTGTCACTTATACATGCTAAGTGGTGAGCCGGGCGGCTCACCACTGGGCGAATCAGAACAGAGTGCGACTTGGGTTGCTAAGGCAACGCAGTCCAGGGTGCCAATTCCCCCACCCACACATCCTGTGGAACCCAGACAGAGTGGCACCAGTTGGAGGGCTTCTGTGGAGAAGCCCGCCAAAAAGTGGAACAAAGGGCCCGACCATGGTTGGAGTTACAGAGACAGACACAAATGCCATTTTAGAAAAGAGTTCTGGCGAAAAGACCCAACAGGTGATTTTATATTCAATAAATAAACCGGCGGTATCTTTGACATTGCACCAAAAAGTGGTGCGTTTAAAACCAATGGGAAAATCCCATAGGAAATAGTCTGGTGGAATATTGTGCGTGGTAACCACTGCCACCAGCCAGAAACTCGACAAGGGGAGACTGGACAGTGCCCCCTTGGAAACAGACCCAGGGGCAATCTAATTAACCCCTTCCAGTACTTCCACAATATGATGGTTTGTACTGGTTCTGTTCCCAATTTTGGACTAGTAAAGTCAATGGTGATTTTACATGCCCTGGGAGACAGTAGTCAGTCCCAGGGTATGGAGTTTGTTTGGGGGTCACTATGACCCTGTGTTACTGCACTGAGGTTGCTGTGTAACACATACACTAAAACAGATGATACCTTATGGAGTAAAAAGACCCCATAGCCCTTAAGCACACAATAAGTCAAAGACATACCTCAAATCATGCCTAAGAATGGGAGAAAAAGAGTCTCACTCTTTGCAGGAGAAAAAGACAAACCCCAAAAATCCAGCAAAGCTGCTGGGGGACTCACTAGGTTTGGGAAATGAGCCTTATAAGAGAATTCTCCCTAATAGCCCCCGTGGCCTCTTGCCGTCCATCGCCTCTTCCCTTGGTTTTCCCGAAGTCCCAGGAAGCCCTGACTCTGTCCCTTCCCCCTGACTGGCTGTTGGGTGTAAGTTCCATATATGGTAGTGTGGGTAAGTGCCGACCAGACTGGCTAGAGCCTTCCCAATGACTATGTTGTGGGTATGTCCGTGGGGTGGGACCTGGGTGAATGGAGTGTGTGACAAATATGCATTCTGTGTTATGGGAGAATTCTCTGTATAGGCTAATTTCCCAAACCTAGTGAGTCCCCCAGCAGCTTTGCTGGATTTTTGGGGTTTATTTTTTTCTCCTGCTAAGAGTGAGACTCTTTTTCTTGCACTCTTAGGCATGATTTGAGAATGTCCTTTGACTGTGAATGTATTTTATGGGCTATGGGGTCTTTTACTCCATAGGGCTTCATGTGTTTTTGGTATGTGTGTTACACAGCACCCTCAGTGCAGTAACACAGGGGTGTCATAGTGACCCCCAAAAATAGACTCCATACCCTGGGACTGACTACTGTCTCCAAGGGCATGTAAAGTCACCATTGGCTTTACTAGTCTCAAATTGTGAACAGAACCAGTACAAACCATCATATTGTGGAAGTACTGGTAGGGATAATTCGATTGCCCCTGGGTCTGTTTTCCAAGGGGGCACTGTCCAGTCCCTCCTTGTCGAGTTTCTGGCTGGTGGCAGTGGATACCATGCAAAATATTCCACCAGAATATTTCTTATGGGATTTTCCCATTGATTTTAAACACACCACTTTTTGGTGCAATGTTAAAGATACCGCCGGGTTATTTATTTAATATTTATTCCCCGTTTGGGTCTTTTTGCCAGGACTCGGTTTTAAAATGGCATTTGTGTTCGCCTCTGAAACTCTAACCCAAGTCGAGCCCTTTGTTCCACTTTTTGGCGGGCTTCTCCACAGAAGCCTTCCAAATGGTGCCACTCTGTCTGGGGTCTACAGGATGTGTGGGAGAGGGATTAGGCACCCTGGACTGAGTTGCCTTGGCAACTCAAGTCGCACTTTTGTGAGATTGGCCCAGTGGTGAGCCGCCCGGCTCACCACTTAGCATGTTTGAGTGACAGCTGGGTTGTTGAGTGGGGGGGTTTCTGCATAAAAGCAGGGCTTTGGGGACTGGAACTTCAGAAGTCGCCACAGGACCGAAAGAATCCGAAGAGGGAAGAAGCTGAGCAACCTACAACGACGACACCACCGGTGGAGCCCTGCTGTACGAACTCACTACTTCCCCGACGACAGAGGAGATCATCTTCCAGGAGAGTCTTCTTCCCTTTGAGCTGGTGGGACCAACCAGTTCGCCTTTTTCGCGTTCCTGGACGTCTCGTGGTCGAATCGCCTGTGCCAAGCACCCCAGCGGCCCGATAGCCACGCTTCACCACTAACCAGGAATAAAAGGGTTGTACCTTTTAATCGGGAACTCTGCGGCTGGTTTCTTCACTGGCAGTACAACGACCTCCAGCTTTCTTCCTCGTCGAGATCATCTCTTCCCCTGGTCGAAGCCACGACTTGCACCCGCTGCCACGAACAACTGCCACCGCTGGAGCTTTCTCACCATTTCAGGTACTGTGTCCCGCCTGGTCTCCCTTGCAACGGATTGTCCAAGGTGTCTCGTAAATCCTTGACCTTCCAACTGGGTTGACCTCAGGCCTGCTAACTTTGTCTTTCTCAACTGATCCAACCTCTTTTTTGACTTTTCTGCAAAGACTTTGCGTGCATTTCCACTGTGTGATCTTGGACACATTCCGCCTTGCTCTCTCCAAGAGTGGGCCTGGCCTATGAACTTTTGGCTCTACAGTAGACCCTGCCTTACTTGACTTGCTGTGGTTTCCTAAAAGTGTTGGTACTGTGTTATTTCCATACTCTGTCTTTTATCTCCCTTTTTAAACGAATTATTGGAGTGCCATCTACGGTTACGCGCTAACCTCTGTTTTGCTAATAAGTGGTGTCTTAACCTAGACTTGTCGAATAATTAACTAGGGAGGTGTATATACTTATAGTGACTGTGTTTGAACTTGCTTGATATATTAGTGCCAGTGTATTTTCATAAAGTGTGTTTTTAAATAAATAATGATATACTTTTATACCAAAGCTCTGGTCAGTGTTTGCTTGTTCTACTGTATTTTTAGCCCTATTGTGTATACTCTATATACTGCCTAACTCTTCTTGAGAGAGGTCTGACTGCTCAGCCACAGCTACCAGGTAAATCTGGGTGGTGCAGACTGCTAGCAATTGGGTTTACTGCTTACTTCTGTGGTCTTAAACCTTTTGCAGTGGTCCCTAAGGGAACTGCACAGGTTTCTGCCTAACATCTAATATTTGGTGTTTGACACAATGACTAAGACAGCCCTGCCAGAAACTGGTATGAATGCAGTGTGTAGTGCTGAATGGCAGAGTACTTGTCCGAATCCGCATTCTGTGTTGCCAGTGTCTGGATGGAGAAGAATGGCCTGAATGCACCATGCGCCTGATTGGCTGACTGACTTCCTGAATGCACTTCTGAGTGATTGGTTTCCCCCGAGTGTGACCCAGCAGAGTGAATGGGAGATCAACAGTATATCTGGGGGCCTCCCACTGCTAGAAATCGTTCAGAAGCTGAAATTGATACTTGATGCTTACTCTCGAAGCCGAGCCGGAAGAAGGTGAACCGCTGGTCCCTTCTGTGTAATCTGAAAGCTGCTGTGTCTTCAAGAACTGATCCAAGAGAGGACCTGGTAAGGAGACCTCTTCCAGAGCTACGAGGGACCATCGGACGCCAGCTGATCTTTGCCAAAGCTCCCTGGTAGACAGACCTACAAAAGGCTGCCAACCGAAGAAGGGGACGGCCGAGGAGAACGAAGAGAAGCACCGGACAGCCGTCGCCAACCGGAGCCGCCGTGCTCCTGTTTGCCTAAGAACATTTGATCCAAGGACTCCCTTGTTCATCATCGTCGACCGCTTTGGCAACGCTCCTGGGGAGAGTATACTTAATAAAGATGCTGGCGCTTCCCCAATTACTATATGTACTACAAAAACACCCCGGTCCAACTCCCAAACAAGTACGTTGGCGTAATAAACGCCCTGATTAGAGGATGATAGGCGACAACAAATCCCAATGCATAGCCTTGCACACGTTGACGAGATAAGTATGGGACGGTGGTCTGGGGCTACCAGACATTAGGAAGCACTACCGGGCTGCTCAGTTAAGTCACGAATGACTGGTTGTTTGGGGGATTAGACCTCCCTCATATAAAACTAGAATTAGAGGCAATGTGGGGACACAGACCCAGTGTTAATACTAAATAGGGGGGGCAAAAACTCCCACCAGCTGGAGGGAAATTGATACGTATGAGACAGGACGCTACGCGGGCGATGGGTGGAAGTGGAAAATTAAGAGATTCTAGCTGCTATGGGGGAACCCGAGGTTGGGGGGGAAGTCTGGAAAATGGGGAATGAACTGCAATGGAGTAGGGCAGGGATCACTTAAGTGGGAGACATGATCGAAAACAACGCATTAATGTCCCTTCCCGGGATTAAGAGAAAAATATGGGTTGGGTCCTGAGGATACATACACATACACTTGGTTGGTGCCCGCCTCGACAGCACAGTTCAGAGGGAATCTAGAGCTCCAGGAGCACAGCCCGCTGGAGAACATTCTACTTACAGAGGGTCTATAGAAGAAAGGGATTTCGACACTGGCCATCAATAACTTCTCAGCGTCCCCGCTGAGGCAGCTAAAAAAAAAAATGGGAAAGGGATCTGGGTGGTAGCAATGAGGGAGGTGAAAATGTCCTCACGGATGAGGCTGATCCAGTACAAAATTCTGCACAGGGTATACTATTCCAGGGACCGGCTCTACAAAATGGATGTGTGTCTTAAATGATTAGAGCCGGTGGGCGCATTCTATCACCTATTGTGGGAGTGTCCGTTGGTTACGGCCTGATGGAACTGGATTACTAACATTATGGCCAGAACCTTAGGAAGCCTGGTTCCCAAAGACTCTGAACTGTTGCTGTTACATGCCTGTGGAGACTATGAAGAGTTTAGGAGGGACAGTAAATGGCTTGCAATCGGCGGCATGGTGGTCAAGAGAGACTTGGCGGCCATGTGGGGATAGGGTGACATACCAACAATTGCAAACTGGGAGGCAGGTGTGGACAGAAGTATGGAAAGATAGCGTAACGGGAAAAGGAAATGCAGGGGAAATTTGCTAAAATATGAGGAAAATGGGAAAAACATTTGGGGTAGGAGGAGGGGCAGGGTGCAGGGACAGGGGTGGGGAATGTTTGGAATGTGACTGAGAAAAAGGGACAAGAGTTTGGTGGGGGACGTAGGGAGGGGGGTGGGGGGGAAGGGTTTCCTTACTGTGCAGATGTTCAAGCATTGGTGTTATTGTTTTTATTCAAAATGCTGAGGTGGTTGTCAATGCGGAGGATGTGGAGAAGGAGCGAGTTCCAGAAGGTGGGAGCTTGGATGGTGAAGGATGTGCCTCCCAGTCTGGTGCAGTTATATTGTGAGATAACTAGGAAAAGTGCTGCGCTGGATTGGAGGGTCAGTAGAATGTGAGTGTATCTTGGGTTGAATTCGGGACTGGTGTCGTGGATGGCACAGTGAGTAATGCACATGGCTTTAAAGGTAGTCTGTTGACCCATAGGGAGCAAGTGTAGGACTCTCAGTGCAGGACTGATGTGTTCTCTAGGTGGGAGGCCAATGAGTAGGCGGGCCGCAGGGTTTTGGATTCTTTGGAGTTTTCCAAGTTGAAACACTGGTGTGCCTGGATAAAGGCAGTTTTCATCGTCTAAGCGTGAGAGGATGATGGTGAGGATGGCAGAGATTCGGTGTGGGTAGGTGAGGTATGGTAAGATTCACCTGAGGCTGCATAGGTGGAAAAAGCAGTTTCTGGATATGGAGTTGATGTGTTGGTAGACTGATAGATTCGAGTCCAGTGTGCATCTGACGTTTTTTTACCGAAGTGGAGTTTGTTGGATCGAGGGGCGGGGGTCGGGGGGCTTGCTAGAGAGCGAGGCCAGGGCATAGGTTGGGGATGGAGAGCGGTTATAGTAGAAACTAGGATTTCTGTTTTTCCAGGGTCGAGGATGAGATGGTTGGTCGTCATCCAGTGGCCAATGTCCGAGAGGCATGATGAAACATTCAGAAGGGTGTTGCCTGGCGATTTGGGGATTTTGAGGATGATCTGTTTGTCAGCTGCGTAGTTGTAGCAGGTGACATTGTGGGAGCGGATGAGTGCAGGGAGTGGGCTGAGGTAGATATTGAAGAGGAGGGGAGATAGGAAAACCCCTTTCTGCACTGGGCGAGATGTGAAGGTGAAAGGGTGGAGGAGCATGATTTGTGAGCGATTAGAGATTAAGCAGGAGATCCACGTGAGAGCAGTGTGCTTCCTAAGAGTGTAGCCTGTCTAGGAGTATGGTGTGGTCAATAGTATCAAAGGCAGCCGAGAGGTCAAGAAGAATGAGCACTGCGCATCCTTCTGTGTCCGCTGTTCTTTTTAGGTCGTCCCAAACAGACACCAGAGAGGACTTGGTTCCTCTGAGAGGTCTGAAACCAGATTGGGCAGGGTCAATCAGGTTGTTGGCTTCAGTGAAGTGGTAGACCTGCTTGTATGCTGTGCGGTCCATGAATTTTGCCATGAAACAGGAGTTGGAAATGGGCCGGTACTTCTGGGATATGAGAGGGTTGAGTGTGGGTTTTTTGAGAAGAGGTTTGATATAGGAGGTTTTGAAGGCTCCTGGGAAGATTCCTGATGTGAGGGATTGGTTAAGGATTGAGTGGGCAATACAACCTAAGCAGGCTGATGGTAGGATGGTTTGAGGAGTGTGGGTGGGGCTTGGGTCTTCAGGGGATCCAGATGGGTGGCATTGCGCTAGGAGTGAGAAACTCCTGGCATGCGATTGGGGAGAAAGCAGAGAAGGTTTGCATAGGGAGGGAATTGGGACAAGGGACAGGAGGTGGGCACGGGCATCAATTCTATTTGAGAGACAATGGCACTATGGGCCTCATTACACGGTAGTCGGTAACCATGGCGCTATTAGCGCCATGGTTGCCGCCGGTATTTTACCGTATCCGCCTTGGTGGATGGCGGAATTACCACCCGACTCCAAGGTGAGCGGGGGCGGTAATTCCACATTCACCAAGGTCCTTCCCCATTCCCATTTTTGCCCCCATAGGTCATAATGGGAATGGGGAAGGCGCCAATTACGGTAGCGCAAATTGCGGTACCGTAATTAGCACCAAGGTCCCTTTGCGGCACCCTACTTTAACGGCTGGTAAAACCAGCTGTTAAAGTCGGGTCCCGCAAAGGGAACTCGTAGTAAGGTGGTAAGGGTTAACGGTCACCGGTAGCATTACCGGTGACCGTGAACCCTTACCGCCTTCCGTGTAATAAGGCCCTATGTCAATTGATAGCAATGTCATGAAAATGTTCGGATAAGGCATCGCATAGGGTTTGTGAGTTAAGTGGGGGAGTGGTTGAGCAGCCTGGCAACTTGGATTCAGAGATTAATTAGTTCCTTGCTTGGGATGTGAGGGTTCAAGATTCGGTTCCCATAGAATGTTTTTTTCCGAGCTGTAGGCCCTTGCAAGTGTTGCAAGGGGGATTTTGTTTAGGGGGGGTCATGTTGGTTCTCCAGGTACATTCCAGACAGTGCTTGAGGGTTTTTGAGAGATTTTATATGATATTGTTAGGGATAATTCTCATAAATGGTTGATTTCCCTTACCTACTGAGTCCTTCAGCAGCTTTGCTGGATTTCTAGGATTTATTTTTTTCACCTCGTAAGAATGTGAGCCTTTTCTCCAACTCTAACATGTGTTTTGCTATGTGTATTTCTACTTTTTGTGTGATCTTGGGCACTGGAGCCTCACCTATTCTAGGGCACCATATTTTTCATGTGTGTTACACAGCACCTTCAGTGCATTGACACAGGGTTGTCTTTTAGACTTCCCACTCACTCTATTTTTCTGGGGCTAACTACTGTCCCCCAGAAATGATAAAGTTGCCATTAACTTTATGTAGTCACTTTTACCACAGACCCAGTACACCCCATCTTCCACGAGTATTGGAAAGGGTTAATTCTTATCCCTTTTGTCTGTGCCTCTTGGAGCATTGTTTCGCTCCCTTTACATTAAGGCTTAGCTGGTGGCAGTGGTATCTACCCTAACTTTTCTACCGTGATTACCTTATATAAACATGGTAATGTTTTAGGCTATTAGATTAGCCACGAACATAAACCCGCTTGACCAAGTACATTTTATTTTTGCTCCGGCCGGGTTTATTCGCCATTTCTTTTTGTTAAAGTCTTTCTCGTGTTTTACTCTGCGCGCCAAACCAGGTTTGGTCCCTTTGTTCATTGCCTTTTCGCGGGTTGCCACACAGAAGCCCTCCTTTAGCCACCTGTGACTCTGGGTAGACAGGATGTGAGAGAGGGGTTTTAGGACCCCTGCCATGAGTTCCCTTGGTAACCCAAGTCGCACTCCTGTTTGATTGGCTGGGTGACTGTCCTTGCCAGGACAGCCACCGTGCTGTGTGATTGACAGCCAGGCTGTATGAATGGGGGAAAACTACATACAAAGCAGGTCTCTGGGACTGGAAGAGCAGAGTCGCCACTGGAACGAAAGAAGAGGACCACTACGACTGAACCGCCCGGTGAAGCCCTGTTGCAGGTCCGAATCACCAGAATCCGCCGACAGAGAAGATCCTCCAGGAAACTTCTTCCCCTGAGCTGGTGGGACCAACCAGTTCACCCAAAATGCAAGCCAGGAACCCCCTCCTCTGGTCGAATTCGCTGTACAGAGCGACAGTGGGCCGGATAGCCAGGAAGGTCAGACCCTGCTTGGGTTTTAAGGAGCGCACGTTTTATTAGTTGCTTTGCTCTGCTCTGCTGCTGGTTTCTTCCCTGGGTAGTGCAAGACCCTCCAGTCTTCCTACTTCTGATCAGTTCGACAGTCGCTTCAGGAACAGTGAGCCTGCAGGAACTACCAGGAACGCCTGCCTCAGCTACAGTTCCCTCTCCGTTTTAAGATACTGTGCAAATCCGGTTGTTTGTTTCGTTCAGCCGCGGTGAAAGTGTTTGAAATCTTTCTCCAATCCGAGTGCTTGCCCTCTTCTCTTTGAACTAACTTTTCTACCAACCAACCTCGTCTGGAAACCGTGCCATGAACTTTACCGCGAACTACCATGAACTGTATTATCTTGAGCAAAAGACTTTTGAACCATTGACTTTGGCCCTAAGCCCTTTCTATCTGATTTTTTCATTGTAGTCTCTGTTGTTCGCTTGCCCTGAGTACTTACCTGTTGATGTGGATTCATTTCTGTTAACTTCTGTCTTTCCCTCCCTTTTAAATTGCTGGAGTGCCATTTTGCTCCCACTTCATTTTGTGAGCCTAACCTATCTGGAATATAAGGGAAGTGGTGTGGTGCATTAAGAGTGTGACTTTTAGACTGCTTATAATAGTGTAATGTTATACAACTGAAGAGTGAAATAAATGTATATTATTTTACTTGAAAACCTTGAGTCAGTGTTTGCCTGAATCATAGTAATTGCTGTCCTTTGTATAACTATTTGATACTGCTCACTTACTCTTGAGATAAGTCTTGTTGCTCTGCTACTGCTACCACTTTAACTGTGTAGTACAGACTTGTACCAAAGGTGAAATTGTACTGTCACTTGTGGTCTTAATTGTGTGTGGTGTTCCCAAAGGGTACTGCATATAATTCTGTCAAACACATACGATATGATATGTTTTTTATAACGCGCTTAATACCCAGAGGTTTCTAAGTGCGGACCCGGGGATCGAACCGGTGTGGCTTTGCGTCGTTTTGCTTCCAAGGCAAGCAGGTTTCCGCAGAGCTATCCTCCCGAGGTGGGTGTTGTACCCTTTAGCGGTGAGGCCTGATCTCCGAGAGGCCCATGAGTGTGCTGGAGAGCCAGCAATCAAAGAGTTTGATGGGGGGGGGGCCTTCCTGGAGCGAAAGTACAGGGAGAGAGTTGAAGACAGAATTGGCTAGGTCTGTGGTGATAATGACTTTGTTCTCGAGTGGGGTGTAGGGGCGGAGGTTGGTGGATGCTGGACATGGCCCTGGGAGGGGGCCGCAGGTCAAGATTGTAAGGAGAAGAAAATTGCTGAGTGATCTGTCCTGAGGAGGGGGCGTGGAGGCATAGGGGCACCGAAAGCCACATTGAGGGTGTGGCCTGCAGTGTGGGTGGGGAGTGAAATGAGTTGTGTCAGGTTGAGAGCTTCTAGGTGTCTGTAAGAGAGCGGGTCATGGGGCTTGAAGGGGAGTCAAACCAGATTTTGAAATCTCCTAGTATAGTAGTGAGCACTGGATGTTGGTTGAAGGTAGTTGACATAGCGTCGCTGATAGTCTCCAAAGCTTTTGTTGTAGCCAGGGGTTCTGTATACGAGTAGAATGCTGAGGGAGGCAGCAGGCGAGAGTTGGAATTATACAAGTAGGGATTCATAATCTGTGCTGCGGGCTAAGGTGTCCTTGAGAAGGACTGGAATTTGGTGTTTGTGTGGGGTGGCTAGTCCCCCATCTCTTCTGGGTCTGTTCTGAACAATCAGGTTGTATCCTGGTGGGAAGTCCCCGTGTGCAATGGGTTTGAAGTTGTGAGAAAACCAGGTCTCTGATGAACAGGATGTCTGGGTTTTCATCCGAGATGAGGTCAAAGATGTTACATTTGTTTTTAGAGAACGACTTGGCGTTGATGAGAATGCAAGAGATCAGGTTGGAAGTCGGTGGGGGTGTATTTCCGGTAGCACAGGGAGTCGTGGTGTGTGTTGTTGGCAATGAAGGGAATGCTGGAAGGCTTGAGCTTGCACAGGTCGAGGAGAGATTGTTGAGGGAGTGAGTGCAGGTGGGAGGGGTGGAAGCAGGGCGAGGGATGGGGTGGCCAGTGGATGGCATGGGGGTCAAGGTGGACAAATGGGGTGAGGGGAAAACAGCGAAGACTGGGTTGGGAGCGTGAGGGAAGATTTGGGTGCTGTAGTGAGGGGGCAAGGATTGGGATCTGGGGTGGAGCAAGGGTGATGCTAGGTAGGGTTTGGGGGTGGCTGAGGCCTGGGCCTATTCTTGTCTTTCGTGTGGTCCACAGGGTGTGGGTGAGAGTTGGAGGAGGGCATGCTGATGTCGGGGTGTTGGCCAGGGCTGTCCTTGCTGCACTTAGCGAAGGGAAGTGTGATTTGGAGGGGTGAGGGCAAGGTCGTTCGGGAGAGGTGAGACGTGGGAGCAAAATAGTAGCAGGGGTTGGAGTGGAAGGGTTGGCAGGGATGGGTAGGTGAGAGGTGAGAGATGCTCAGGAGGTCGATGTTTTCAACGGTAGCACGCCTGCATGCAGCTCTTGCTTGGAAGAAGCGAGATCTACATTGAGGTTGGAGGGGGTTGGACATGCATGGCGGTGGAGCGTATAACTCGGAGTGTTGAAGGGTGCAGACGGGGCTGCGTGTGAGGGTGGGGACGGTTGGGTTATGTGAGGAAGAGGATGGGGTTGGGTAGAGTGGGCATTTTTAGGCTTACAGGCACGCCAGCATTACGCTTTGATTTAGGCGTGTGAGGCATGGTATCTATTTTGTGGGTAGGATGCACCCCTAATTCAGAGATCATACAGGTCGGAGGATGCAACTGGGTTGGAGGGAAAGAAGCTAGATCCAAAGAGCACAGCTGGGCAGCTGCACCTGGAGTTTAAAGGACCAGAGAGGGACGGTGCACCTAAGTTCAAGAGAAACACAGCCGGGAGGATGCACCCAGATTCAAAAGATCACAGCAGGGAAGAATCGCCTATATTTAACAGAACTCGGCAGGGAAAATGCACCCAGAATTAAAGTAACACAGCAGGCAAATGCAACTAGACTTAGGAGAATGCAGCAGTGGAACCACACCTAGATTCAAGATAACCCAGCAGGCAAAATGTACCTAGACCTAAGAGAGCAGTGGTGGAAACGCACCTAGGTTCACGATAACCTACTAGGCAAAACGCACCTAGACCTAAGGCAACATAGTAGTGAAAACACACCTAGCTTCAGGATAACGCAGCAGTGGAAATGCACCTAGATTCAAGGGAACACAGCAGGCAAAATGTACTTAGGATGAAGGGAGTACAGCAGTGGAGATGCACCTAGATTCAAGAGGCACAGCAGGGTAGAATGCCACCTAGATTTAAGATAACAGTAATGAAGATGCACCTAGATTCAAGATTACACAGCAGTGGAAAATGCACCTAGATTTAAGATAACACAGTAATGAAAATACACCTAGATTTAAGATAACATAGTAATGAAAATGCACCTAGACACAAGATTAGACCACAGTGGAAATGCACCTAGATTCAAGAGACACAGCAATGAAGTTATCAAGCAGGAAGAATGCACCTAGGATTTAAGAGAGCACAGTAGGCAAGATGCACCTGAAGGGAGAAACAACTAGATTCGAGACACATCAGTAATGGGAGGAATGCCTAGATTTTAGATACACCAGTAATGGGAGAAATACCTAGAAATTGAGACACTGCATTCATTGGAAAACAAATTACTAGCCGACTAACATGGGTGGGCTATATTATAGAAGGTGATAAGAGTGGATGGGCTTTACTGAAGTACTGTAATGGCTGTACTCACCGGCCAGATCACACTTACCTTATCAGTCGCTGCTCGTTGACGACGGCAGGCTTCCCGGGCAAACACAGACTGGTGTTGGTTCTTCAGGAGTTGCCCTTTGCCTTCAGGCCCTTAGCCAAGGGTTGCCCTGATAGGTTAGCGTAAATGGGACACAGGCCAAATCAGCAGTCGGGAGAAGGGTCGGGAAGGGAAAATAAGGAAGCTGGCCGCAGTGAAAGCAAGGACAGACGCTGCAATGTCAGAAAATACCAAATTTAAACCAAATGCCTAATAAAAGGCTACGTCGTAGTAGCAGGTGACCAGGGGTGCACTCACATGATCAGGCTCGCAGTTAAAATGCTTGAGAGGTGGTGAAAGAGGGCAAAGGCCCTCGATGATGGTCTACTGTCTTCCAGGGTGGCTCCCCAGCCCTCTAGGGACAAATCTGTTGTCACTACTACCGGGTATTCCCTCTGCCATAGGGGAGCACCAGTCATCACATTGCTCTTAGTTTTCCACCAAACAAGATCCTGATTCAGTGAGAGTGGAATGGATAACTCGTCTGCATGTGACCCGCTATCATGGTCCCAGGACGCTGACAGATTAATCTGAAGCCACCTCATCCTTAGTCAGAATTCATGACGCTAAGAGCCCAAAACAGGAGCTGATACTACCATGCTGATGTTGCATCTCTGGTCAAAAATTGGTTGACAGGCTTTCGATGCCAGCTGCTCAAAGAGAGAGTCAATCTGCACCAACAGGAGAGATGTGGACCCAGACTCTGATATCAATGCTTCTTGGTATCAGCGGCAGAGGTTGAGGAGCCTGAGTGGAAAAACCCCTTAGTGGGCATGCACTGTTGGTTTTCTCCTGTACTCGGAGACCTTTCCGGCTGACGGGCCCTACGGTCTTGGAACCCTTCAAAACCTTGGAAAGACCTTGACCTCTGATCAGATCAGATCTGCCCAACGACTGAGTGTAGGTTTTCATCAGTGGTTTAATGCGGGTAGCCAGGGACATAGCTGTTTATGTGCATGTTTTCTTCTATGCAAGTTACTCTTCAGTTGAGGAATTCAACAATTCTGACCCCTCAAAGGGAAAACAAATCATTTGTGACCACTTTAATTTTGATTTTTAAAGGTGGGGACAGGTCTTCACCTCTATATTATAGACCAATATCTCTTCTGGATGCTTCCAATAAAATGTTTGCGAAAATGTTACTGAAAGTACTGCAAAAATGGGCATTGGAATCAGACTCTCTTGATGCTTTTCAGTCAGGTTTCGGCCAAAGTTTGAGTACTGCGACACATTGTTTTGTTTTAGATTTATTAGCAGATCAAGCCAAGACTCAAGCTAGGCCTGTCTTAATAGCTTTTCTGGATATTAGTAAGGCCTTTGAACTTGTGAATAGGTCTCTTTTGTGGAAAAAATTACATCATCGGGGTTGCCCGGCTGCTTTGTTGGTTATCCTGAAGGCCTTACACACAGACACAAGGATTAGGGTCTGGCTTGATGCTTTTGGAGGTTATTCACCATGGATACAGACTAATAGGGGTTTACAGCAGGGCTGTATATTTTTTTGTTTCTATTTATTGGGGCTGGGAGTTCACCTAGGAACATTTAATACCTTCCCCCCTAGATTGGGATCCCTGGTAATCTAATATTTATTGTATGCAGATGATATCGTTCTATGCAATTTAAAAGCTATTGGTTTACAGAGAGCATTAACAGCAGTGGAGGGATTCCTGGGGAGTTTGGATTTACTATTAAATACAACAAAATCAAAAGGTGCTTGTGTTAAAGGGTGGGAAAAAAAAAAGGTCGTAGGGCCAGAGCCTGAGGAAGATCTTAAGGCTGAATTCCTAGGGGCACTTGTGAAGTTGCGAGTATTTGATGGTACATTTGGGAGATTTCTACAGTTTTGAAACTATAAAAACAGCAATTAGTTCCAAAATTAATTTATGGTACTCAAACTAGGAGTTAGAATGTAGTCTAGCCAAAATTAGAGGGCGCATTGTGGAGAGGTTTATTACATTTGCCACAGTCAGTACCTCTTTCGGGGATCCTGTTTGAGTTGGGACAGCTCCCTATTCATACAATGGTGGACTGGGGGAAACTCCAGTTACTCACAAATATTTTGAACCCTCCAATGGCTTCAGTTTTTGAGCAGCTGAACCTTGTAAGGATGCAGGGCGGTTGTAGAGTCCGATTGGACTGTATTACGAGCTGTGAATCATTGCTTCAATGTGCAGACATATCAGTTGAAGAATTGGGTATTACACCAAAAGTAGCCAAGTTAAGATGGTGTAGATATGTCTGGACAAATGTAAGAAGAACTATAATGGTTTCCAAATGTTTTGGCGATCATTTTATGTGGACTTGTAAAGGTTTTAATACACCAGAACCTTACTTGAAAAAAACATCCATCAAGAAGTTTTAGATCTCAATTATTAAGAGTTAGGTTGAACTTGGTCCTGACCAATGAAATACTGGGACAGTGGCTTAACATTCCATGGGAGCAGAGATTGCGTTTCCATTTTAAGACCCAGATTGAGACTCTATAGCATGTATGTGTGGGGTGCCCCATTTTGGAAACCTTGAGAACTCAAACTTTATCTGGGATAGTTTACTCCTCTGAAGATGAGCTGTGGAGAAGGATTTTAAATTGTAATTAACTGAGTCCGAGTATTCATGTCTTGGAATTTTTAAAGAACGCTGTGGTATCTTTTTAGTAGATTGGAGTATGCTTTAACCGTAGCATGAATTGTAAAGATTGAACCTTTGTTGACTATACTACTGTTAAAGTTGATTGAATTGTATTTTGAAATGGGAATCTGAATTTGTACTGGATTTGTTAACCTTTTCTTTTGATTACATTATGGTTTTTAAACTGTGTTAAAAGTACATTTGTAATGTGGGACAAAATAAAATAAATAAAAAAATGTCTAGAATTCTGTCCTGCACATCCGAGGAAAATTTTGTGACACGTATCCAATCCGTTCTTTTCATGTCCACTCCCACACACACTGGCGGTGTCATTATGAGCCACAGTTGTTTCAAGGAGGTCTTGTGCCATGACCTTGGCCTCTGAAAACCGTACTCTAAAGGCAGCTTGCCTGTCCAACGGTACAACATCTCCAATCTCTCCCCACAGTTTCTAGTTTGCTACAGCAAGCATGGCATCTGCATTGGCTTGCCTAAGGTGTAACCAACAGTTGAGGTACACCTTTCTTCCACAGGCTTCTAAAAGATTGTCCTACTTAGCCAGACAAGTTGAAGAGGCTGTGGTTGAGCTGGACTGCTTGGAATAAAGTGAAGGTGCTGCCACTACCGATGAATGCAGCTGTAGATGGGCCGAAAGCGTTAGTGGTTCATTTTCGAGCTGCCTAAAGCGCACGTCTAGATGCTTATTAACATGTGTCGCAGAGTGCGGCTTTTGCCATACCTTTTTGCATTTGTAGTGGTATACAAGTACGGTTGGAAGCCCTGAGCGAAAGAATGTTGACATGACACCTGGCTCATGCTGCTCTTTCTGGGGGGCTGTGGAACCCCTAGAAACTCTGCCAACCCCTCCATTATGTCATGGAATGGTTTGGCTGACCAGTAACGGCAGACCCAGAGGATGGTGCCTGATCTGTCTTCTGAAGCTCTCGTGAAGGATCTTGTGGTGGGTGCCCTGGCGTCTGCTCCTTCGGTGGTACAGGCAAAGGCAGTGAGGCCATTGGTGGCAGAGGAGGTGGTGGCGTGGCATAGGTGGCGGTGACAGCTGTGCTGGAGATGGCTGCAGAAGTACCTGGGGAATGACTTCCTTGATAAGACCCTTGAACATTCTAGTCATCTGCTGGGACCTCATTAGGCTCCTAAAAACCTGTCGAAAAAACTGTCTTCGCATGCTGCAAGCGATGACTGTTGTTGTGCTGCCACCGTTGGGTTCCACGCTAGCGTCATGGGCCTTCCAGGAGGTTGCCTTGATTACATCTGTGGCAACCAGCCTTCTCTAGATACACCCTATCTTGAAGGAATTTGTGGTGTTGAATATGTCTGTCGACCTGCTTGCATCGCCCATTCTGAGGGAGATGACCCGCACAACAAGCAAGACTGTTCCTCAGTGATTTTACCGGAGATAGTAATCTAAGTAGCCACCATTTTACCGACTTGAGAAGTCACCTCAGGATTGTGTGGGAAACTTGACTCCAGCACAGGGTCCCTGGTAGGCCTATGAAGGCCCATGGATGTTACTCCGGTACCTGAGCCGACCTCGGATGACACTCCGGAGGTTCTAGACCCTCAGTCGAAAGACTGGTAGTCTGGCTTGAAAAGCGTTTAGGCGCCCCGTCAGGTTTTCACCTGGTTACAGAGCCGGGTGGCCCCTCAGACGAATATCTGGTAGCAGAGGCCTTAGGCCTCTCGGGCCAGTCCCGCTAGGAGCACCTGCAGCTCTAAGAGTATCGGGTCTAGCACCGGTATGAGGATCCGAAGGACCCCTTCGCAGCAGAGGAACTCCTAGAGAAGGACTGCCCCTGCTGGGAAGTTTTGGAGGAAAGAGCACTTAACTTGTTCTGTAATTTCAACAATTTGTTCACAAAGGTCTTGAATGTGATCTGGCGGTGACCTGGAAAATATTTCTTGCCACCTGACTAGCTTGTTCTTGAGGGTCCTAGGCATCAGGACACCGCAGGCTGTGTACGCATCCTACCAGTGATCAGCTCCAGCTTTAGTCACCCTGAGTGGGACGGGTATGCCCAGACGTGGGTCCCCTGCCTGCTGGGCTTAGAGACCCATGTTATGCTACTCCTCACTGATGAGGACCAACGAGGCTGAAACATTTTTGGGGATGCTTGTGGTCTCATGGAGAAGGGATGAGACCAGGCAATTTGGGCTGGACTGCCCCCTTTGGGGTGGGACCAATCCTGATTTGCATTTGGTCTTTCCCCTTTTGTATTGGCTTGGCAGGCGAAGAACGATGGTCTGGTGGGTTGCCCAGAGCAATGCCAGAGGTTAAGATTAATTCTAAACCTTCCAGCCATCACCTCTTTTGTTTTGCTGCACCTCCCAGCCAGAGCAGGTGGGGGTCCGATGCCGTTAAGGAGCACTCACACGATGCGCATCTAGTAAAGCCTCAACCCCCGACCCCCCCGGGAACGACATGCGCCGGGGGAGGCGAGGCACTGGAGGCAGGTGAATAATAGAGAAAAAAATAAGAAGTAATTAGTTTAAGGGAGCTGTGTATTTGTATATACTTTCTTAGTAGCGCTGGTAGGTCTGTTTCCGTCTCAATGGAAAAGAGGACTGAGGTGAAGCGCCAAAGGGCAGGGCGTGGTCTTTTAAGGGGTAGCTCATTTCTTTCACTGGTAAAAGATTCTGGTCCCTTCCCCATGTGGGGACGCCCATACCCATACAGTATGGAGGGACGGGACGTAGAAGTAAAATGTGTTATCACTGTGATGAAGTCACCTGACTGAGTTTGAGGTAAATGGTAGATGGTAGAGTGGTCATTGGGGCCAGCTGTCACCGCCTGCTGTGTGAAGCTTGGTCTGACTATGCGGGCAGAATACCCTAGCCAAAGTCACAGAATTCCATGTATTTGGTAGTGCAGAATTTTGCAACTCATGACTAAAAAATCCGACACACACATAAACACCAAAGATCGGGACAATGTTGATTTTCATAAAGCTGTACAAAAATGGGTCTAATAACCAGGACACTATTTCCTTCCCAGAAATGTGGCCTCAGAGCACAGACACCTTGGGTTTTTATGCAGTTTTACACAAAGAACCTCATACAGAAAAGTCAGTAAAGTACATGTATAGTCTGTTATATTAACAACAAGCTTCCTAACAGGGCATGGCTTTACAGACCATCAGAGCTTGATGCATTACAGCTCGGCCTTTCAACGTGACACAGATCACCTTTTCAGGAGTTTCCCAATGTAGCTCATGGTAACACAACCATGGACATAGCAGTCATGCTGTCATCCCTCCGGTTTTCAGGCAGTCAAATCTGCGTCCATGATATAATGCAGGAGGTGAAGGTAGATGTACCTGTGCCTCAGACTGTGTATTATTTCATCTTCACACATCTTTGTCGGCATTCATGTACTTGCCAACCAATCTGTATTAATTGTGCGCAACTAGCCTGCAGCATGGGTGTGACTACTATGCCATTGCCATAATGATAGCGACCGTGCTGCACCTTCCAATGCTCATGTACATCCATGGACCTAAACTAAAATGCCACCAGTTTCCACGGCAGGTACTTCTTTTTTTTTTTAAAACTGTGTTTATTGGTTTTACTGAAATAAAGCAGGTACAATTACATGTAACATTAAACCTTTCCCTCCTCCCACCCCCTCCCTCCCCTCAGGTCGGATGAAATCTTAAAGTCCATTGTTCCGCTTATGCGTTGAAGATGTCTGAAACCCTAATATTATGAGGGCACCATTGACCCATAAAGTCTGACTGCAGGTATTGCAATATCCCTTCCCATTCCTTTCCGAATGTGTCTCCAGTTCCTTGGATCTTGTGTGTAATTTTTTCCATAGTTATGTGGGCCCACACTTTCCGTAGCCAAGTGCAGGTCAGTGGAGTGTTTTTATTCTTCCAGTTCTGCGCTATAGTGGTCCATGCCGCTATAAGTAGACCCATACAGCTTCTCCATTGTGTTTTGCTGTATTGTATTGCTATATCGTCTCTGATTCCGCAGAGCCACACTCCCTCCCCCAACAGACCCACATCCGGGAATATTTTACACATTTCGCTTTTCACTTCTTCCCAAAAGGGTTTAACACCTCTGCAGTCCCACCAAATGTGTCTCCAAGTACCCACTTCATCACACATCCTCCAGCATTGGTCAGATGAGTTTGGATACATCGAATGGAGCCTCTCTGGGGTAAAGTGCCATTGTGTCACAATTTTTACCCACATTTCCCTTGTTTGTGCCGAGCGGGTCATCCTGGGGATTTGCTTCCATAGGTCTTCCCACTGCTTATCCGTTGGTTCCACCCCCAGCGTTCTACCCCATTTTATTCTATATGACGATTTAATGTCTTCTCCTTGTGTGTTTATGAATTTATATAGCATGGATACCCACTTTTTCTCCCCCGCATTGGATATGATATATGTCTCGAACCCTGTGAGATCCCTGGTTGCTGCTTCGGTGATTTCCGGGGAGTTCAGCCAGTGTTTTAGCTGTTCATATCTGTATCTATTACTTTTGAGGATTTTTTCGTCTAAAATGCAGGATTTCAGTGATCTCATTTCCTTACCTATGAACATCTCGCCTATTTTGGTTATGCCCCCCTCCTCCCAGCTATCGTATGCCCCTTGTTCCATCCCCGGGGGGAACTGTGGATTTCTGCATATGGGGGTAAAGGGTCCCAGCGTAGTGGTCATTATTCCTTTTCGTGTCTGGATGTCCCATACTTTCAATGTGGTCCTCATAATTTCGCTGATCCCTACATTCTTATGCCTATTCTGTTTTTGCTTCCAGAGAAGTTCTACCAGCGGGGTCCTTGCCACTGCTCTATCCTGTTTGGCCCAAATTTGCTGTGGATTCTCCCCAACCCATTCCCTTAGGACTGAGCTGTGCCGCCTGAAAGTATTTTTTGAAATGGGGGAGCGCCATCCCCCCCATCCCTGGTTGGAGCCGTGAGGATCATTCTCGCTATCCTAGGCGTTTTCCCTTTCCACACAAAAGACGATACTAATTTTGCTAGGGTTTTGAAGAACGAATCGGGGACACCCACCGGGAGAGCCTGAAAGTAGTATAAACACCCTTGGGAGTATAGTCATCTTTACTGATTGTATTCTACCCCACCATGATATCTGCAAGGGATTCCATCTGCTTAATTCCTTACGGATGTTTGTGAGTAGCGACGGGTAGTTTTCCCCATAAAATTGTTCTATTTTCTGAGGGATCACTATTCCCAGATACCTTATGCCCCCCTCTACAGTCGTAAGGTCTAGTTTCTTTGCTTCCCTTTCTATATTTGCTCTGTCCCCTGCCAATATTAGGATCTCTGATTTTTTCCTATTAATCTTTAAACCGGATATGGACCCATAGGTTTCTAGCTCCCGCACCGCGGCTGAAAGGGCGGATTCGGGGTTTTCTAAGGTAATTAGCATGTCATCCGCATATGCTATAACTTTATGTTCCTGTCCAGCCATGGCAATCCCTTTAATAACTATTGATTCTCATATTTTTATAAGAAGAGGTTCCAGGAATAGGGCGTACAGCAATGGTGAAAGGGGGCATCCCTGTTTCGTACCTCTTGAGATTATAATCTTGTCCGTAACCTCTCCATTAATGACTATTCTGCTGGATGGTGAGTTGTAGTTTGCTTTAATGCGCACAATATATTGTTCCCCAAATCCCATGTGCTGAAGTACTTTGAATAACAAGGACCACTCCACCCGATCGAACGCCTTCTCTGCGTCTACCGATAATAGTATCGCTGGGGTGTGGGAGATACCTATTTTCTCTACTAGATGTGCGAGCCTCCTCGTGTTATCGTGGGTTTGCCTGCCAGGGATAAATCCCGATTGATCCTTACTAATTAGGTTTGGAAGTAGTGGGGATAGCCTAGTCGCCAGGATTTTCGTATACATTTTTGCGTCTAGGTTAATCAGGGATATTGGTCTATATGATGCAGGGTTAGTTGGGTCTTTACCTGATTTGTGGAACACCAGAACTTTTGCCTCATTCATTGTGGGTGTCACATTACCGCAATCTTTAAATGAGTTCAAGAGTCTGGTTAGTATCGGGGTCAGTATATCTGAGTATTTTTTATAAAATGGGGCCGTAAAACCATCAGGGCCCGGGGCTTTGTTACTTGGGAGTCCCTTTATTGCTTTGCTGACTTCTTCTTCCCTAATGGGGGCTTCTAATGTTTGTTTATCCTCTTCTGTTATTTTCGGTATCTGCAGGGTCTTTAGGTATGCTTCTTGGGCGTTTATGTTAGGGCTTTCGGTGGAGTAGAGCTCCTGATAGTATTGCCTCAGTGCTTCCCCCATTTCGTGTGTGCGAGTTTGGACGTCCCCGTTCGCATCGCACATGGCCTTGATCGTCGTTTCTTTCTTTTTAGCCCTTAGCTGTCTCGCCAGAAGTCTATCTGCCTTGTTCGCCTTAATGTAATATCTCCGTTTCAAATATAGTAGATTCCGTTCTGCGCCCTTTGTGCGTAGCATCTCTAATTGCCCTTGTGTATGTTTTAGTGATTTTTTCAAAAGCCTGGTGGGGTGTGTCAGTACTTTTTCTTGAATATCTTCTATTGTTTTTTCCAATTCCTTTTCCCATTGAAACTTTTGTTTATCTCTTGTGATTTTCAACGCTATCATCTTCCCCCTCAGCACTGCTTTAAATGCATCCCAGACTGTACTTACTGCCACCTCCCCGGTGTCGTTTTGTGTAAAGTATTCCTCTATCATTTCCCTTATTGCCTCCCCTGTAGCTGGGTCCTGGATCAACTCCTGCGGGAGCTTCCACCTCCAGAGCCCATTCTTTTTCCCATGGAATGCCACATCCAGCCACAGTGGGGAATGATCCGATAGGGCGATTGTACCCTTTTCCACCCCTTGTATTTTCCCCAGCAGTCCCACGGATACCCATAGATAGTCTATCCTGGACATGGTATTATGAACATGTGAGAAATATGTGTACCCCCTCTGTTCGCCCCTCAATTCCCTCCAAACGTCATTCAGGGCCAAGTGGTCCATTCTTTGCCTCAGGTTCTTCGATGGCGCCCCCTGGCCCTGAATATTCCCCGTACTCCTATCCAGTTGTGGGTTCCATGCCATATTGAAGTCCCCCCCCCATGATCACTTCTCCTTTTGCAAATTCTTCCAACTTTGATAGCATATCTTTCATAAACCCATCCTGTCCTTGGTTGGGGGCGTAGATAGAGGCCAGTGTAATGCTATAGCCTTCCACTTCAATATTGGCGAAGGCGTATCTTCCATCTTTATCTACTTTTGTGTCCCGCATTTTATAGTCCTTTCCTACTTTTACCGCTATCAGTACCCCCGCTTTTTTTTCCACTGTCGTTGCTTGTACCCAAATTGTGTATCCTTTTAGCCTTAATTTCTGCTTATCCCTTGTTCTTATATGGGTTTCTTGGAGAAGCAGTATATCAGCATTCCCTCTTTTAAACTGCTTCTCCAATTTCGCTCTTTTTGTTGGGTGATTCATGCCTCTAATATTGTAGGTTAATATGCGTACCATCCCCATTCTGTTGTATTAGTGTGTCGATGCATCCTGTCTTCTTCTTTGCGTTTCCTGCCTCTCAGATTTCTCCGATCCTCTCTCCTCCCCCCAACTTCCCCCCTCCCCCAACTTGTAACTTTAAACTTAACAAACTGTCCCCCGAGTAGGGCAAGGGTTCCTATTGATGCTAAGGCGTTGCGCCTCTCGCTCCCTGCCCTCCATACCCTCGGGGGGTATGTTATGGGGAGTCCTAAACCCCAGTGATCCATTTTTTCAGTCCGATTACCACCCTGTCGGGACTCGACCGGGCCGCCAGCCGTGGATTGTCCATTGGGTGCCGCACCTCCGCCGCCCCCCGACCAACACCCAGCATCCGGTTTCCATGTTGTCCCCCAGTTATGCGTTCTTCCTTATTTTCTCATGGTACTTTCCTTCGGGTTTCCCTCCCTGTGCTTGTCTTTTTCTTCTTACTGGATTCCCAGCCCATTAGGTTTCTTGTACGATCTCTCCTGTATGAGGCTTCTCTTCGTTCCATCTCTTCTTCTTGGAGTCCCAGAGTGCTGAGGCCTTCATCCAGTGTGGTCACCCTTCTCTGTTTTCCTTCCCAAGTAAATAGTAGCCCAAATGGGAAAGTCCATTTGTAGCGGATCTGTTTTTCTATTAATACTTTCACCAGTGGGGCCATTGCTCTTCTTTTTTGGAGGGTGACCATGGCCAGGTCTTGATACAATTGGATGTCTTGCCCATTCATTTTGATATGCTCCATTTCCCTTGCCCTTCTTAGAATCTGTTCTTTCTGCGGATAAGAAGAGAGGGCCACCAGGACATCGCGTGGTCTTTCCCCTGGGGCTCCAGATCTTTTGGGTCCAACCCTGTGTATTCTGTCGACTCCAATATCTTCAGTATCTTGCGTCCCCAATATGTCTCTAAACACTTCTTTTACCGCCTCTTTCAGATCTTTATCTAGTACTGATTCCACCATGTTTTTGATTCTAATGTTCGAGCGTCTGGAGCGATTCTCCAAATCCTCGCATTGTATTTCCAAGTTTTGAGTGAGAGACACCAACCGTTCTTGTGCTTCGCCTATTTGGCTCGTATCTTCTTCAAGACTTTGCACTGTTTTTTCCACCATATCCGTTCTCTCTTCGAGGTTGTTTATATCTAGTCTTATGTCTTGGACCGCTTGTTTCATTTCACTCTTCATGGTTGCAAATTGCTCTTGAACTGTAGACATGAACTTCTCTTGAAAATCCATGAACCATGATTGCATATCTTCCCTGTCAATGGATGTTGTTTCTGGGAGAGTGTTTCTGCCTCGCCCTCGGTTCTTTCCTGGGTTCTCCCTTTCGATTGTGATGCTCCCTCCGTTGTCCACATTTGTAATATGTCTGCGCCTTGTTTTATCGATTGAGGTGTCTGTTGGGAGGGGTTGCACTTCCCTTTTGCTCTTGACATGGCGGGGTGTTTTATTGGAGGGTCTATGGGGTTCTGTACCCTCTTGTGGCCTTCCAGTAGTGTTTTCCCCCATTCGGCTCCTCCTGCGTACTCCTGTTAGTGTGGGGGGGGGGGGGGGAGTTCCTGTTTTTCCAGACGTGGTGTCCCCTATTCCACTTCTTTTCTTGTCGACTCGGCTTGCCCTCACCCTTGTGGCTATGGGTCTCTCCCCTTTTTTTTTTCTTGTGTTCCCCCCCCCCAGCGATCTCTCCTCTCTATGGGGGAAGCAACTCCAGCAGTGGACTCTCTTGTGCCCTGGTCGGGCCGTGCAAGGGGAGAATTCCCCAGCCGATCCGATACCTGGGTGCTGTTCCTTGCTGGGGTTTCCTATGGAAGTCCCTCTTCCGCTCGTCTTCCCGAGACAATCACAATCACCGTTAGTGCGCCAGTTCCCACCTCTCCTGATCTCTCCTGATCCGTGTCTCCCACCTTCACAGCATTATGGAGGTGGGTGTTGGGTCACCATTTGCTGCCTCGGTAGATGGCTCGTCTGCCGCCCCCCCCCCCGGCTGGCTCACCTTTTCTGCTGCCGGAGTTCTGCCTCCCCTCTTCAGCGGGCGGCTCCGCTCTCTCCCCCGTGCCGCTCTTCCTCCCCGCCGCTGACTCGATCGCGGGTCCCTGATCTTCGGGACCGCCTGTCAGGGCTTGCCGCTGTGGGGGGTGCGCCCAGCGGAGCTCCCGATCTTGCTCCCACGCTGGGATACCCCTGCCGCACTGCCTTCTTCTAATGCGCTGGTATGCGCGGGGAAGTCCCGAACGGCTCCGATGGGGGAGGGGCCGGACCTATTCCTCCGCTGTTCGCGCTTCACGCTCGGTTCTCCTGCCGCGTCCCCGCCTCCGCGCCGGGTGGGGGGACCCTCAGTTGTCGGGAGAGGGGGGGCCGAGAAGCGGGCCTTTACTGCATTAATTGTGCTTATTTTGGCGGCCCGGGCGGAGCGCCGATTAACTGCGTCTCCTCGACTCGGCGGCCATCTTGGATCCCCACGGCAGGTACTTCTGACAAGGTGCGAGCAAATGACAGTCTTGTTAAGGAAAGCTTTCAGCATGAATAGACCCTCAAAAAGATGAGCACCCCCTTGGTGCACTGCACCCAGAAAGTCCGCCCAAAAAGGATTAGCAGGACTCCCACTTCCTGATGTACAAGCAATACAAGTACAACTACTGGAATGGTTACAAAAGGGATGCTATGGAGAATGATGTACTGGGACTCTGGTGAACAAAGACCAAATGAGTTTGGAAGCACTGGGATCTGGAAAGCGTGTGGCTAGTAGCAGAAACAGTCACAGCGTCAAACAGTATGTGTGAGCAAACTCACATTAAAAAACATTCAGTTTTCTGAACAATGTAGTCATTTGAACAACAGTAGATGAAATCGTGAAAAGCAGAGCTTTGAGGGTGCAGCCCAGCTTTGCACATTTAAGAAATGGCATTCCAAACAGTCAACACGAAGGCTTGTAAACAAATTGACTAAGTACTGCTTTGCTGCTTCGGTGGTCTGCTGCTCCATTGTGCTGCTCTATTTGCGAGCGTCTGCCTGCCAGCCTACGACGGACTGCGGATTGCGGACCATTTAAGAAGAGTCCCTCCTTTGTTATCATACCATATTTAAGCAACTGCGCACCCGTGTGCGCGCACTCGACGCAAGTGCTTGACTAAGTACTGCTTTGCTGCTTCGGTGCTCTGCTGCTCCATTGTGCTGCTCTATTTGCGAGTGACTGCCTGCCAGCCTACGACGGACTGCGGACCCTTTAAGAAGGTGAATCCAACAACAGACGGCTGTTGTGGACTTTGCTTGATTTGTAGGACTCGAGGACTTTGCCTTGTTGACCTTTGGTTTTGTTCTTTTTTTTTGTCAGAGTCCCTCCTTTGTTATCATATCATATTTAAGCAACTGCGCACGCGCACACGCGCGCACGCATTTGACGCAAGTACTTGACTAAGTACTGCTCTGCTGCGCAGCCAGCGGTCGAGGTACCCTTGACTTTTTATTTTTGTGTGTGGTTCTTTTTGTTTTCATTTGACCTCCTCTACTTTTTGAGTCGGCCATTGAACAAAGTTAAAACTTTAATAATTAGTTTTTATTTGAATTAATTTGTCGTCGTTAGCACTTGTTTAAACTTGAACTTTCCCGAACTGCTCTTGTCAAGTACCATCCTTGTAGTCGTCTCCTGTTGCCTCATGGCTTACTCTCTAAAAACCGGCATGCCAATTTCATTACATCAGAAGGGTCCACCTACTGTACATACACGCGTTTCATGCTTGTCTCACAAGACCATTACTTTGTCCCCTATAACCGCGGCGGCCATTACAAAAGGAGTGATTTCATCTGCACCACACTTCATGAGCACTGAGACCGTGCACCTTCCAAAAGTATTTTTTCCATGTCCCCCCACTTAGCCGCCATTCACAAGGAGCCCAGCACGAATTTCTCAGCGCTCCCTTTGTCAGACAATACAATGCTTCGTACACCACTTCCCCACTTTTCTCATCCGAAAAAAGGAGCGGTGAATACAGCAATGCCCAGAACCTCTTCGCCTTGTATCGACCCTGACCTTTCCATATATGCCAGCCAGTGTGAGTCTCCGACTTCCATGCACCCTGACCCTAATGGTGTTGTGGAACTCACATCAGACTCGACAGTATCCACGAGCTCGCCATTCATCTCTTTCATGTATCCCACCCCACGAAGAGCGCGGGCATCGGCTGCTCTTCCCCCCTCTCCTCCAACACAAGAACAAGACTATCTCCATGCATACTCAGCCTCGACCACTCTAGCTGGATACTACCATTCCGGATGCCCCCTGCTCGCCTCCTATGCTTGGCGTTACTTTAGCAGCTATGCAGTTAAACTTACCAAGTCTATTTAAACTATATGAAAGTTTAGATGCAAACATTTCAGACCAATCCATTCGATTTCAACAAGTGCTCTCCTCTCTAGAAACACTTATACAATTTTCCAAGTCTAGCCCTCCAGAAGTCTTGAAAACAAATGAGGTTACTACCGATGATATTTCTATCATTACAGTAGGTTCTGTTAGTTCTCCAGCGCCACGTTCTCTGCTCGCTCCAACCCTACCAGCTATTGCTAACATCATTACCCCTGAGGCTGGAACTAGCTCTCCTGCTGTCTCTGTTCCGCTCAACGCATCGTGGGTCAGCATTCCGACATCACCAGGTGGTCCTGAGCCAGTGAAAATTCCAATCCCTTCACTGGCCATGAGCCATACGAAAGAGAGTGATCCCTTGTCCGCTCCTAATGCCATCGGAAAGAAAAAAGCAACCTCAAGAGTATCTCGTCCTCCCCTAAGAGGAACTCCAAACATATCACTCTAAGACTTCCTAAACAAACAATGAAGTCTTTCTTTCAAACTCTGAAACCAAGTACTCAGACACATGACTCTGTTGAAACAATAATGTGCCCACCAGTGCTGCCCATTTTTTAACCTTCATCTGTGCTACCTACTACACATAATCCTCAAGTGCCCGTACCATTTGTGCCAGTGTTACCAGTACTGTTGAATTCTATTGCCTCACCACCAAAGTAGGTTCCATCAGGTCCAGTCCTTAGACCTCAAAATCCAGTGATGCCTGCTCAGTTTACTCCGTCTGCAGCTATCTCTTATCCCCCACTGGATGCCCTGATTAGAGAGCTCGATCAAGTGAACAATCAAACAACCGTCTGTTCCTGTTCATAGTTCTATGGGCCAAGCTGCACAAATAAAAATTACACTTCCCGTCAAGTCTGTGCGAAAAAGAGGCCGACGCTGTCGCAATGACTCAAATTCGTGATGCAGTCGACTCTTATTTAGCTTCCTGTATTCAACGCCCTGCTCCGATTTCGATCCAAAAGTCTCGAGAACTGAATCCCAATCTGTGTCAATGGCTACTCCCCAACAGTGCCCACGCAGACGTAGATGCCCTAGGTTTCACCTCTCGCCCTTTCAGCATGATGCAATCCCAAGCACCATGGCACACGGTAGCCTCTTCTCAGACAACATCTGATGCTGCTCTGCTCACAAATCCCAAGTTACAGGACGTCCATAAGTAAGCCCTTTTCCACAGACACACAGAATTGTCACTCTCTAATTCTGAAATGTCGAGGAAGTAGTTTTGACACCTACGATCTTAACAGAGGGAGTGTGTTAAACATCTTCTCAGAGCTTGTGGAACTCGAAGATATTTGCTCGAGTGATATCGAACAAATTGAATTTATTTTTGAGTCCACTTGCTCGAATGTGCAACTATGGATTCCATTGGGCATTGTATTTTGTTTATGTTTGTATATGTTTGGAAAGCTAAAATGCAATGGTTGAACATGGGATTTTTATTATCGCAAGATCCTGCGCGTACACTGTTGGGAAATTATGTAAAACAATTGTCATCCAACACCTACCCGAATGAACCTACATTGAAGCATGCTTACTGTAAACAGCCTTATAAGTCATAACCATCATCAACATCTACTGAACGCCATGTCACAATCGCTAGTTGGAACACACAAGGCCATTAACATCTACAGGAGTCCACTGCTAGCTTCCAGGCAGAGTATGACATCATAGCTTTGCAAGAAACTTGGCTCTTGCTTCCACCTGCTTGGAATAACTATGAAATTGCATTACTTCCAGCTATTGCGGGCCTTAAGGGCCGTCCATCTTGAGGCCTCTTGGTAGGGGTGAATATGGCAAGGGGTTTCACCATTCAGTCATGGACCACAGTTTCTGCTTTTATACAGCTTGTAAAAATGTCATGTTCATCGCATTCCATTGCCTTGATCAATATCTACCGCAATCCCCTTGGGCTAACTGACTCTGCTTTCTATGCAGGCCTAACCCGTCTCCTTGACTTGATACTTGTTACCCCAGAAATCACAGATAAAATTATCGTGGGAGATCTTAATTTAGATTGTCTACACCCCAAAGGGAAAACAACAATTGCAAAGGTTAAGCGGTGGTCAGCATTTATGTTGGAACGTAACTTTCACATGACTAATGGCTTGATTCGTGGTGATATTCCAGCTCACCCAACATGGCACAGAGAGAAGGCAAGTACTACTATTGATTAATGTATACACATAATTTCAACGGACAGATACATATGTTTCAAGTTATTCCCCAGACGCATAGCGATCACCACTTGCTTCCGTTAACATTAATCTGGAACTGTGCACCACTCAATAACTCTTTCTTCTTACAAAACTTGATTGTTAACGATGCCAAATCCAGCTTTCGTCGGTCTGACAGCAACCTTTCAACCTTGTCACAATTAGTCATTTGCAATAAACAGTCTTATCATCCTACTCAGTAGTCCCAATCTTTTTGCTACATTCAAGAAACCAGTAGAAATTGGACTCATTACGAGTCCTCTCACAAACATTCTTTCAACCCGCTAGTTAAAGTTAGAAAGAATGAGTACCAACGCAAAAGAAGACTTCTTTGCAAACTAAATGAGCCAACTCGCAACCAACAGTTAAAATCTGCCAAATGCAGATATCGCAACTGGATGCATCAACACAAAGCTCATATTATCCAGCGGGATGGTGAACACATGCTCAAACTAATAGCAAATAAAAACACTGATGAAACCTGGGCAATATTTAATCAGTGTGCTCATCAGACCCAAGCTTTTATGCAAATTCTTAATGTGACAGAGGGCCAGTGGATCCAGCATTATACAACGCTATACGCAGATCCGACCTTCTCCAATTTTGCTATTCGATCTGAAGGTCTTTAAACCTGGTTTCTTGAATGTTCTCCGTCCATTCTTGAAGATATTAAGCACATTAGCCCATCAAGAGCTATGGGACCCGATGGTCTCAGTAATTTCATGTTTAAATCTAATCCCTTTATGTGGGCAATAATCTTAAACAATCTTTTCCAACAGATCATGACTTCTCGCACCATTCCTTATTCTTGGAAAACTTCCATTATATTTCCTATCCACAAGAAGGGTGACTGCACCCTTCCTTGCAAATACAGGCCGATTGTATTACTGGAAGCGGCTGGGAAACTTTTTTCCAAACTCATACTCCGAGATTTCAATCTTTGGACCAAAACGACCCATACTAGAGACTCCTTCCAGACAGGTTTTCTAGCAGGCATGGGCACGAATATCAACATGCTATGCCTTAATGCGGTCAAGTTCCAGGTGCAAGCGACTAAACAAGCAATCTACTTTGCTTTTGTAGATTTGCATACAGCATTTGACGCTATTTCTCGGCCCCTACTTTTTGCAAAACTTGCTAGAGACAAATGTCCTCCCACATTACAACAAATCATCTATTTACTACATTCCGAAACCTTGGGTCGTATTAGACTTACCCTTGGAGGATTATCATCTATGCCAATTCCAACTGCCCGGGGTTTAAAGCAGGGTTGCCTTTTGGCGTCCGCAATTTTCAACTATTTTATGCATGACGTCCGGCAGGTCTTTGAGTCGATACCATCTGATTCGCCCAAAATCAATAATCATTTGATCCAGACTCTTATGTATGCCGATGATTTGGTATTAATCTAAAAAACCCCGAGTGGCCTTCAAAGTCTGCTCGATGCGTTCAACGGCTACATAATACAAAATGAATTGCGGGTCAACACTTTAAAAACACAGATTGTAATGTTCAGACCTTCCAATTCGACCAAGCATAAATTTCAATGGACCATTAATCATATTAACCTGGTAGTAGTTCCAAATTATATCTATTTGGGAATGGTGTTTGAAGGTAGCGGCTCAGTTGCCAGCCACTTAGACGCAGTACAGCATAAGTTAGACACAGCTATTTCACTAACTAAAATTATAATGCATCGTTTTGGTACCTTTACAATGAAACCAGCGCTGATATATTGGAAGCAAAAAGCTACCCCTTGCATACTATATGGCCTGGAATCACAACCATCATGGTCCCCAGCGGTGTTAGACATAATTGAAAGCAAATTCTGGAAAGCGATTCTTCAACTTCCCCAAAGCATTCCAGTGGCTTGGGTGCACTTTGAACTAGGCCTAACCTCCCTTTACGCGCAGTACCAGCGGAAAGCCTGTGCCCTCCTCCGTAAATGTTTAGTATCAACCAAGGAGATCAATCTCCTAAAATTCCTGTCCGATTACATCTTCAAGACGGAACATTACTTTGTCAAATACTGGTTATGCGCCGCTTATACCATTCTAGTGCAAGCGGACGTTACTCTTAACATGCTTCTTAACAATCCTGACAAAGCGAAACAGCTCATATACTGTTGTGATTGGATTAAAACCAGATTTCGATGTCTTCATTATAAAACTGCCATCGTGAAAAATTTAGACATAAAAGCTTGGGATCCATGGAACCGTACCTACTTAGGTTTCCTTGTAAAAAAACACGCTCAAGCATCATCAGGTTGCGCTTCAACTTGTGGCACACTAGAGAACTTTTGTGCAAACGTAAATGCATCGAGTTGAAGTCGTCCTTTTATCGATTCTGTTCAGATACCAAGGTGTTTGAAACTTTAGATCATATTGTGTCCCCATGTCCAGCTTTAACCCATGAATGATTGAAATACTTCTCTGGTCACTGCAATCATTTGAGAATTTTGGACCCAGCTGAGAGGTGGTCCACATTGCTGTGTACAACAAATGTTTTGTTACAAATTGCAACAGTTAATTTTCTCCATGCAGTGAATCTTACCTGTTGAACTGTTAATACATTTGTTTTGTTTTTTGAAAGTTGTAAATTAATTCAATTTCCTTTTCAACTAACTGTGCCAGCCATTTAATCATGTATTGAAAATATCTTTCTGTTTGATGTATTTTACTGTACCAAATTTGTTCTGTATTGTATATTTTAAAGTGTAAAGTTTTGTATTGAAAAGTTGATTAAATTCAACAATATCAATAAAAAAATTTTTTAAAAAAATTGATGAGGAGTTGGAGGCAGACAGGCGTGGACCCCGGAAGAATGACACTCAATTTGAAACACAGCAATCTATTTGAACAACTAACATACATGCTCATCTCAATGTAGTTAAGGTGTGGCCCCCCTATTGGGGCTGAGGTGGGGAAAAGGCTACACCCCCATATAAACAGCCATCCTTCATACATCGATGTGGGTGTTTGGGGGCAGAGAAAAAGCTATATGTTACTGCCAATAACAGCACAGGCAGAAAGCAACTGAGTTGGAGCAGTAGGAAAGAGGATGGAGAGAAGGTGACGTGCAAAGAGGATGTGAAAAGTAAAAAGGCGGTGAAGACCAAAGAGGACTGAGGAGAAGAGGGGTAACACTAGAAGGAATGAGGGGTGGTTCAGTGGAGATAAGGAGGAAAAAATACAAAAGAGGTTGGAGGTAACAAAGGAGAAAAAGTATTTTTGGGAGGAGGTTGAGAGAAATATCAGTGGTGGAGGGCCATGAAGAAGAGGTTGGGAGAAACATCCACATAATGGAACCATGGTGCACAGGAGAGGTGGTTGGAGGAAATGACAAGAATGAAGAATGAGAGGAATATTGAGGAGGTGGTTGGAGGAAAAGAAGACAGAGCAAAGGAGGACAGTAGCGATGCCAGTGAGGAGGCTAAGAAAGAGGAGGCTGGCAGCAACTGCCATAAGGGAATTGATGAGGGGCGGAGGTACACGCATGTGGCCAAATCTCAAGGAGATAAAGGAGGTGATGGAGGATCACAGGTTTGAAGAGGGGACAAGGGAAACGGATCACCTTAAGCACAAGCTTGCTGCGGCTCATTGACAAGGTAGAAGAGAAGGGGGTTTTGGAGATTAGAGCCAGGACATTGAGACAGAAAGGAAGAGAATGTGACAAGACTCAGCTTGAAGACAAGTGAAGCCATGCAGCCTCCAAGCCTGCGTTCTGGGGTTCAGCCCGGTATTACCCCAGCCCTAACATCTTTCAGCAGGCCCACTTTGGGCTCAGAGTCCTAGGCAAAGGGTTCTCCCAAGGAACCAGAAAGAAAAGGAGGACAATTCAGGAAGAGATTCCTAGATTGAGGATCACAGAACCTATAGACTTAATTGAGGCCAGAAACTATGTTATTTAAACCCAGGAGCAAAGAGGCTCCTAAACCGCCCCCTTTGTTGAGTTTGTGCTTTCGTGATTTGCACACTGGCGTAACAAAGCTTAATAAACTTTGAACAAAAAAATGACCAGGTTTATTAAAGGATGGTTACTTGCATATTTATCAAAATGTTGCAATTAATGTATTTGAACGCAGATTGGTTAGAATGTTGTAAACTGATATAATGATTACCTTGCTCTCCAGAGGCATGCTAACACGAAGTAATGTCAGTTTAGGCATCGGTGGTGGTGCTTGAATATCTTTACTTGCTGCAGGTTGATTTTCTAACATCTGTACAGGATTATTTGGTCTAATTGTTGGAATGAAAGGCGGCGGGTCAACCTCAAGGTGCAGTAGCTGTAATCTACCTGTATTCTGTTGAGGAACTTGAAAGGAAACTTCCACGTTGCTTATTGGTAGTTGCAAATTCTGCTGTCGAGATGCATCACTTGGATTAAATGAAGATTTAATTGGGATTATATGTTTGTGAGATTCCTTCTTCACAGGTTCTGCCCATCTTGTAAGAGGTTGCTTGAGCTCGAAAGCCTTTTTGTCATTTTGATATATGTTTGGTTGTGCTGATAAATTAGGTGTGTACTGTGGTCGACAGTACTCTGTAATGTTTTGGGAATTCTTAACTGTAACCCAGGCTTCTGTTGGTTTTTGGGGCAATTTGGCCAATGAATGTGACATGTTCATTTGTACAGGTTTAAAATTGTGCTCTGGTGAAAGTTGAAGCAATGGAAAACCATTCTCCATTTTTAAATCCTGGGGTAAAGGAGTACGTGTTGGAATGCTCTTGGAACCTTTCGAAGGAGGAGTTAATAGTGGAAAACCTTTGATGGAAGGGGTGTCAAACTTGGTCCGAGTTGCTGGAATTATTCTGGTGCCTCCACTTCTGTCCTCTTGTGGTTTCCCATCCTGTTGAACCTATAAGGAAAAAAGTAAATGTATTGTAAAAACATGCAACCAATGCAAAACAGAAACCAAATTAGAAAAATGTACAACAAAAGTAATCACTCTTGCTCTCGGTTGCATTGTTGCACATTGTTAACAGCACAATTGTGAATTAATTACAGTATTTAGAAGAAGAAAGAACAAAAATGAAGATTTGTTAAAAAATACTTTGTTCCTTCACAATTTTTTCTAAATAACAGTATAGCTAGTACCAAAGAATGCCGCTAATCCAAGGATATCTTTTTTTTGGATCAGGACATTTTTCTGGATTAGCTAAAAAGTAGGCAATACTCAGAACTCAACCAGACATCCTTCCTACTTGGCTAACACTTCTATACTTATTCTTTATGCCAAAAAGAACACTTGTACTTTCTTTTATTTATTGTTAATTTATTTTTTTCAGTTTTGTGTCACATGTAATATTGTTCACAAAAAGCCTTTGCATTATAAATTGAATGACCAAAACATAATTCTGTTTCAGATTATTTTTTACTTTTATCTACTTAGATTTAAATGTTTTCGAGGAGACTGTGTTCGGTTGTCCGGGATATACAATCCCTCAATAGAGTTCCGTACAGCAGTACTGCACATACCATTAAGACAAAGCCAAAGGGGGAAGAATCTAAAATACATACATTCTTTCTCTTGACTCCTTCCTTCAAATATCTTCCCCAAGATAGAAAGGGACTTCAGATGTACCTGGTAAGTTTACTTGACTTTACAACACTATGCTAAATATTTGCTCAGAATTAAATGGTGCCAAATCCCTAGTTATTGTGCTCGTATACAAGATGAAAGAAATGTAAGTCTGTGATTTGAGCACATAAAAATTGAAGTTTAATTCTGGGATGGCGGTCTTGAAAATGCCCTTTCTCAGAGCATGACTTATAGAAAAGAAAAGCATGATTAGGACGATTAATCTTGAGTTTAATCGCGATTAGATAATATAATAATAGTAGATGAAAACCAGAAGGCCGTTGTAGCCTGTCCAATTCTCTGTCTGCTTCTGCATGATGTACCCTACTTCAGCTCCAACTACTACTTTGTTTTTCTAATTACCGTTAGGCAAAATCTCTGAGCCCTCCCACTGTGCCTGGTGTGAGGTGACATTCCCTACCAAGGCAAAGAAGTAATATTTTAACTTTATTTAAATCACCTGGTGGTAGCTGTAGTAGATGATTGAAGGCCAACTTGTGTGGAGGGAAGCAAGGTAGGCAAGAATAAATACTTGGCTCCAGATAAAATACTGAAGTAAAAAAGTAATTCCCTTTCCCAATATTAGTTATTCTTAGGCAAATAAAACTACATTTCAGCTCCCAAAAATATATGTTTTTAATCCATATTTATTTGCACCTAATCATTCATGAAAATGAAAAGATGCATTTGTATCTTGCATGTCCTCTTCTTCAGATCAGGCAGTAATTTTAAAAGTCCTTTCAAAAGTCCTTCTAAAAGTCCTTCCTGTGACACTGCTCTGCTGATACCATAGGAGCACGGAGTTTTTTACTCCCCATTTGTGCTGTTTGTTTTAGACTATTAGATTTTTTTAGAGAGTAAAAGTGACCGGTGTACTGCTCATCAGTATAGTAAAAGGGTAACATTATTACTTTGAATGATGGAATTTCAAAACAGATATAACAATATTCCTTATCTTCTGAAAAATAAGTAAAGATGTTGGGAAAGGGTACAGGGTGCACAGGTTTCCAATAGAGTAATGCTCTTCGCAGGACATTCTGTAATATACTTTAATTATTTAAGTACATTTCTATTAGATTTTCATACTTCAAGACTACACCAGTAACCTTCATCTCTTACTGCAAAGTACAAGATAAATGGCTTGCAATGTCATTGTAAAACACAAGTGAACAAAACAAGAAACTCTATTTAAAGACACTTTTCACCGTTCTAACTTCTCCCAACCCATTCCCTCTGGCAGGTTCACAAGGAGATACATAAAGCTCCACTAACCTAGCAATAACAATCTGCACATGCCAGTGCAACACTGGTAAACTGTGGGTAATATGAGAACAATGACCTGTAGGATGACCAAAATGTTAACCATTCAGCCTCCAAACGTAGGTGATGCTTATTGAGCGACAGTCTGCATATAGTAAAGCTCTCCAGCTTTATGAACCAACTATTCCTAAGAGTAGAATTTGGAAAATATCCAAACTGAAGTTAGGTAGGATCTGGATACAATCAACAACTGAGAAACCATTTGTGGGAAGATGAAAGTCTTTCTCTTCTTTAGCAAGGAGACTAAAGAGAAGCAGCAGATGGTTCAGAACCTTGTCAATCCCGTCTAAATAACGGATCCAAGAAAGAACCTTAGATCAGTAACAATGTACACAACTACACTTCCATCACACACGCTATTAGGAGGCTCTTTTCCCACAACTCTGCCAACACCTTATCACTATGACCTGTGTATATTTTGTCCAATCTGGTCAGAAGATGCCACGTATGAAGTAGATTAATCTCATGTAATTTAGGCTGGTTAGAGACTGAAAGGGAATTTTACAGAATATTTTTCAAACACTGTCAAAAACATGAAATGCAGGTCTTGCACCGATTTAGCCCTAACCTCAATCAGGCCCTGGTTTGTCTAGGCAGCAGGACATTATATAGTGCAGATATTCAACTCTAATTGTGTGTCTAAAATCTGCAAAAAATCTGACTATAGGCCTTCGGTTTCCATCAGTCTTGGGAAAGCACTTCCTTCAAGTGCAAGTACAAAAACCGATAGATTTCCTATCTTCAGCTTCTGTTCTAGCTCAAAGATACTAATGAATGTTTCCTCTACCCATAAATGACCCACCCTTTCCAGAACTGCTTCCAACCAGGGCTGAAATCTGATCACATCATGCAGTTCCTTAATAAATTGCTGGGGCTGTGGGGAGTTGGATCGTTGCGCTTGGTGCAAGAGTAACCACTACTATTGTTGTGGGTGCGGCTCTTAAAGCATCTAGGAAACAATTATTACCCTTGTGTGCATGATTAACATTAGATTATATCAATAGCTACCCTACAGTTTTATCACTACAGGAACATGTATTTACACTTGCAACATAGTGTCTTTTTAAACTCATGAATGGAAACACATTAAGAATACTTTCACTCTTTTAGTTTAGCATTCATGTATATTTCATCTTTTGTAGAGATCATATTGGAGTATTAAAATAGTATTTTATAAACTGTTGATAGTCAGCCGTTAACCTCTGTATTTTTCTCCATCAATGTCCTTTTCATAGTATGTATGTTTAATATGCATTTGATAATGATGTATAAAGTGAATGCAGTATTGATTGTGAAAGGTTATAATGATAAAGTAAATAACAATAAAAATAGTATAACAAAACCATATGCAGTTCCCAACAGTAGCAATAATGTACTAGAATGTAGTCTTGGCATCTTACTGTTCCCCTATTGCTCTAAAATGTTTCCACAGTAAAATTTAAAATTATACCCACGGTAGAGCTGTCAAGATTGGTAAGCCAGGGGACAGGTGAGGTTATACCAACTGTTGCAAACTACTAATAGAAAAGGGTAATCAACTTTGCCAAAAGTCCATGGTTTCAAAGGACATGCACCAAAAACACCTTAAAGGAGATCTAAAGCCATGATTGCTCTTTTCCATCCTCTGTGCTTTTATGGATCCAATTATTTGGCCAAAGAAATACAAGGAGCAGCATGTTTGGCGCCATGTGAAACCTCAGTATTATAATAAACGTGTGTTTCACCAGCACAGGACGACTTAGGGACCTGGCCCTGTCAAAAGGGGATGAGCACCCCCCTCAGCCTGGAGTGTGAGGCCTACCAGGGTTTTCACCAGAGCCAGTTCTACCACAAAGGCAGGGTGCAGGAACTGAGTTGCCCATTCCTTGCCCCTTCTACATGTGCCCGTTTGGATAAAAGGAGTACCATCTTTGTTTGCCCTATGCCTGTACTGCATGATGAAGGCCAGTTTCTTTCCTGTCATGCAAGGACTTCAGGATCGAACACGCTCAGCTGTTTGACCTGGCAAGCGACAGTGGGGGGAATGCTGTGCCTTAGAGCAACCAATGCAGCTGCATGACAAAGCTCCAAATAAGGAACATCACGCCCCAGATAATATATTTAGCAGGCCCGTCAATCTCCGTACACTATGAAAATTAGACTGACACTCGTCTTACACGTGAAAGGGCCACAGAGCGTCCCCTGGTAATCCGGCACAATGAAAGAGCCAGGAAACACTAATAACAACTGGGATACTGAGCGATATTAAAGCGGGCTGCATTGCCTCGAGCCAGCAGAGCCGTGTAAGAGAAAGGTGCGTGGCTAAAGACCCCTTTTTAATATTTGATCACCTGTAACACCTCCCAAAGGGAATTGAAAGACAGCGGTTTTGTCTCGGCACCAAGGTGATGGAGGTAGTCAATGGAGAGGGAAGGGGAGATAAAAGGGGACACAGAAAACAGAAAGTTGTGGGTTACTCGGTCAAGGGAAGAGAAGGAGGCCCAAGCGCAACAAGGGCAGTGTAGAAAACTGTATAGGAGAATTACGGAAGAAATGTGCAAGGTGAGGTATTGGCTGGTGGGAGTAAGCAGTATTTGGAATTGAGTGCATGGCGGGTGTGTGTGTGTGTGATTTAGAGGGAGAGTAGGAAGTGAATGAGAAGGTGACTGGGGAAGTGAAAGGAGAGTGACTGTGGGAGAAGGTGTGGCTGGAGAAAAGTAGTGCAGAGAGAAGTAGTAGTTCAGAGAGGGGAGAGTAGTAGTAGCATTGAGAGGTAACAGTAGAGGCAGAGAGCGGAGGAGAAAAGGAGCAGAGAGCAAACATCATAGGGACAGAAAAGAAGAGGGAGAGATGGAGGAGAGTGGAAGGTAGAAGGGGAGGAGAGTAGTTGGAAGGGTGAGGAAGGATATAACAACAGGGTGAGCAATACAAGGGCATGAATAGATGAGACCAAGTGAGGCCTTAGTGTCGGGAAGGCACCTATCTTTATGTTACACTGCATTGGGAACCTAGGTTAGGGACCACTTAGATTGTTCCCAGAGAGAGATAGTTAGAAAGTCCCTTACAATATTACAACCAGACCGGCAGGATCTTAGATAGTAGGGGTTACCAATCTCTAGAGACCATCTTGGAGTTTAGGGAAGACTGGACATGGAAGGGAAAGGCCCACACTAGACGAGAGGGAGCCCCTTTACGATTCTACATACATAAACACAAACTGTCTGAGATTTGGTGTGTTCTTGAGAACATTAGAGACTAGAGGAATAGTGTCATCATAGGATTCATAAAGACCAGATACAGAAGCTTCCCACACAAGAGGAACACAGAGGGAAAGCCAGAGTGAGACAAGAGACTCCTGGGTGACTGCCCGTACTGAACCTTTTGACCGTGAGGTTTGGGAAATAGAAGTCAAACTGGAATTTCTTACTAGAAATTCCAACTAGAAGTATCAAAAGAATCCTGGGAATAAGACGGTTCAAATAGCACTCCAACCGCAACTGATCTTATAGAAGAATACTCCTCCCTTGACGAGAAGTCATAGAAATGCTTATTAGAACAGCTATGGGATATCTGGGAATGAACCTGCTAATTGAAACCGATTCAAGCAAGTGGAAGTGGATTGCTGAGTGTTTCAAGTAGCTTGTGTTTCAACAGCAGACAAAAATCCACAAAACAATGACAAGGAAGAAGACAAGGATGAAGCAAAACATACAACATCTGATGAGGACCTCATTCCAGGGAGGCAGGCTCCATACCCACCGCAGTGGAAAACCAACTAAGGGCCCTAGTTGAAGGCCAACTGGCTATCGGCTGCCAACATCAAGAGACTCTTATGGCCTTACATGGGGCTGTTATGGAGAGACTCACAGAGAGAAGGGAACAACCAGCAGTACCACCAGAAATCCTACAAAAATAGGGCAATGGGGAGGACCTAGCTGCCTTCTTTGTGTACTTTGAAAGTGTGACATAGACCACATGTTGGCATCAAGATAGCTGGGTCTGGTGCATTATCCCACTGCTAACGAGAGAAGCCCAGTACGCCTTTCAAGCCCTCAACCCGGATGGCAGTAATCTTAGGAAGAATAAAAACAAGGTATTATTGAAACTGGGGCATGATCTAGAACACTACAAGATATGTCTAAGGCATCTACAGTTGAGACAAGAGGAAACGCCCCACCAGATGTCATATTGAGTGCAAGACCTGCTAACTAAATGGCTAATCAATAAAACATGCGACAAAGTCAAAGAGATGCTGGTTTTGGAACGGTTTGTCGATTCCTTGCCCCATTTCCTATGGAAAGTCACATGGGAATTACATGAGACCACTTTGGAAGAGGCAATTCAAATGGCCAAAACACATCAAAGTGCATGCGTTCAAGAGCATTTTGGGGACCAAAATGACCCCTTGGGACAAAACCTGTGTGGCGGGTGTTAAGCATAGTCCAGGGCAGTTCCCTTAGGGAGCACTACCCCAGATTAGGACTACAGGTGAGAGCAATAAATCCCCTTTGGTATCAGTCTGTACCACAAAGATTTAGTTGGTAGCTGTGGCTGAGCAGTCAGACTTATCTCAAGAGGGAGATGAGCAGTATTCAGGGTTGACACAATAGGTAGTACAGTACTATGGAGCAAGGAAACACTGACCAAAGTTTTTTACTAAAAAGAGAATATATATTTATTTTATACACTTCTAAGTCAACACATAGATCACAGTTAATAAAGTAAGTTAAGTTTAGTCAAAAGAAAAGCATATACAACTCACTATTCAATTGTAGAAAAGTTTGCTGGTATAGTGAAAACCTACCACAAATGGCACTCTACCAATTAAACGAAAGGGAGGGACAAGTTAAACCGAAATATCTTCAGACACCCCCCCTAGCAACTCTTCCCTGAAGTTTGTGAACAAGTAATGCACAGTAACACTTTAACCAAAAGACAAGTAAATGAAAACTGAGCAAAATGGCACTCCACAAGTTAAATCAGTAGGAAGGAAGAGGGGTTTAGAAGATTTAGGTGCATCAACACATTTCTCATTGAAAACTAATCTAGTGAGAGCAGTTCTAACAAATCAGCCAGAGTCAATAGGCCTGAGCCACAGTCAGTGTTACAGGACCAAGAGCTTAGGAGCAAAACTGTTCTTGTAGCTGCAGTCAAGTCTTTAGTAGAAAACTTTTGAAGAGGTAGATGCAAGGCGAAAAACAATGTTAAGAGACAGGGCGGCTGACCCCACAAGTAGTTAAAGGATTTAAAACACCTTTAGGGCTACCACGGAGAAAGGGCGGCCTTGAGGAACAATGTACCTTAAACGTGGAAAAGTGGCTCCTGCGGTGGCGGTTGTTCCTGGTAGTTCCTGCAGGTCGAGGGGTCCAAAAGAGAAGGAGAGGCTCGTGGAGGAAGGTTTGAGTCACTGCACTACCCAGGGATGAAACCAGCTGCGGTGCTGCCAAACGAAATTTAAAAGGTACGGTCCGGGTCGATAGCTGCCTGGCTATCCGGTCTTCAAGTGCGGGGCACTGTCGTGACGACCAAGGCAGGTCCGAGGATGCGATAGGTGAACTGGTTGACCCCACCAGCTCAAGGGAAGGAGGCTCCTCCGCTGAAGATCTCCTCTCGTCGTGTGGAAGAAAAGTGGTGAGAGGATCCGGCAGGGCTTCACCGGTGGTGTAGATGCTGAAGATGTCTCTGGCTTCTCTTCCCTTCGGTTCCGTAGTTCCAGTGGCGACGTCTTGTCTTCCAGTCCTCAGGACCCTGATTTTGTGCAGAAAGAGACCCATTCTTACAGCCTAGCTGTAACTCACACAGTGGAGTGGTCATCTTGGCGGGAGACCCTCCAGCCTATCAGGTTAGAGTGCGACCTGAGTTGCGGTGGCAACTATGTCCGGGGGTTCTACTCCCCCTCCCAAACAGACCCACCCCAGACTCAATGGCGCCGAAAGGAGGGCTTCTTGGCAGAAGCCCGCCAAACGGACGAACAAAGGATCCCCGACCTGGGTTAGGAAAATGGAGTAAGACTCGAGAAAGAAGTTTTATCAAAGTTCTGGCAAATAAAATCTACCGGAGTAAAGTTAATAAAATAAATAGACCGGCGGTATGTTAGAGGCTGTCAGTACAAGTGGTAGCCTCGAACAATGGGAAAATCCCATAGAGAAATATTCGCGGTTGAATATAAAAGGTAGTAACCACTGCCACCATCCAGAAACTTTGTAGACTGGGACTTTAAGGTACCCTCTCGAAAATGAACATAGGGGAAAAACTATTAACCCCTTCTAGTGCTTCCATATTAAGATGGGGTGTACAGGTTAAGTTCATAAAATCGACTAGTAAAGTCAATGGGGACTTTACATGCCCTGGGAGACCGTAGTCGGTCCAAGGGTATGGAGTCTTTGTTTGGGGGTCGCTACGACACCCCTGTGTCACGGCATGGAGGGTGCTGTGTGACACGTGCACAAAGATGGTTCCTATGGGTGAGAGAAAAGATCCCATAGGCATTAAACACAAAAACAGCCTAGAACACACATAGCAAAAATACCTAAGAGTTGGAAAAAGCTTCTCACTCTTAGCAGGTAAAAAGAAACAAACCCTTCAAATCCAGCAAAGCTGCTGGGGGACTCTATGGGTAAGGGAAATTAGCCATGAAATGAGAATTCTCCCCAACAGCAGGGAAGAGAAGAAAGACCAGCCTTGAGGAGACTAGTCCCCACCCTATCAGCATCTGGGACCAAGTTGAGGCCTTACGTACCGAAAGATTGGCAAGCCCAGTGGTAGTAAGATGTTTTGCCGGCCGGAAACCATGGTACATCATAAAAACCTTGAGAATCGAGCTATGGAACAGCCTATGGAATTCCAGCTCACGTCCTCAGCAGTATCAATATCTCTGGAGGAGTGTTGGGAAGGGGGGACGATCGCCCAGGGAGGGTACAGAGGTTAAAGAGGGGAAGGGTGTGTTGCCAGGGGCTACATTGGGGGGAGGGTGGTGTACATGGGGAATCGAATGCCATCTTAGAATATTAGCAGCCATATTGGAATCGAGGCCAAGTTTTCCGCTGCAGCCATGGCCACAGGCTCGAGCCACACACATAGAAATTGGTGCATGCATGCGGGAATAGGTTGTAGCTTGGACACCAGTGAGAAAGGCCAGAGCTGCAGAGATTCATAGACCCTTCACTGTCTCATGTTGCCAGCATTCATATCCCAGAAGGAAGGTGCCCTGCAAGGCCACAAGGGGGTTGAGAGCTCTCTGCGAAAAGCAATCCCACAAGAAGGAGGGCACGAGCCTCCAACCTTCCACGTCCCAGCTCCAAGTAATAGCACCCAGATGGCCCTCATCCCAACACCCCCAGCATTCCAAGGCACTGGTCAGCCCCAGACCTCCGACCATAAAACAGTTAGACCCCCAATCGATCAAGAAAGCTCAGAAAGCAGGGACCAGTTGCCTTCACCATAGGTCACGTGATTTGTGCTGCAAGGTGCTGGGAGGGGGTAAAACAACATAGCCCAAACAAGGGTGGGGGGGCTTTGGACGGGCACTGACGTGTTCAGAATCTAGGTGTAGTCTGTTAGATGCAATGACCTTGAAGTATTCTCTTAGCCCTTGTATGCAGTACCAGGTGCACATCACATTAGAGCCTGCATTGTTTTTCTTCACATAATCACCAATTAATTGTAGCTTTGTATCTGATGATGCTCAAGGAGGAGCCTACGTGGAAGAAGATGGACAGAAGGGGCTGAGACCAATGGTCTGGCATCCTTTATGGACCAGGTAGTCTATGTATAGGGTCGCACCAACCCGCCATTTGGATTTGTACATTATGTAATTTACGTCACTGAGACGCTGTGTGCCTTCATAAAGTGTTGCTCATACTGATTTTTCCAGAACGCTCCGTGGCAGGAGGGTGCTTTGCTGGCGCATTTCTATTTTTATGGAAATAAAAAAATGTTCTCCTTGCATGAGGTGTGTTGGGCTTTTTTCCCTAGTCCGTTGCATTTTTTTCTGGTGTGAGCGTTGAGGGGTTTCTCTACAGTTTTGGTGACCTCAGCGACCACTGCAAAGACGGAGGCTTCCAGGCCGCATCTCTGGAGGTGCCACGCCCACCTACAGTGACTTGGAGCAGGCCCCAGAGAGATTATGGACAACTAATGCTCACAATGTAGGGCTTTTGCAGGGGGGGCACCATTCCAAATAACACTCAAGCCAGGCGCGATGTTACCCCAAGATAAACAGTACCCGTTGTCCAAAGAGGCAGAAGAGGGAATACGGGACACGACTGTGGCACTTCTGAATCAGGGAATAATAGTGCCATCCACCTTCCCATGCAATACGCTATCTATCCGATTAAAAATGAAAAAGGGGGGAGCTGGAGGATGATACGGGACATTCGCATTGTCCAGCCAGAATTTCCCATAGTTCCGAACCCTGCAACGATACTGTGCAGCATCCCAAAAGAGACGACCCACTTTACTGTGGTGGACCTTCAAAATGCTGCCTTCTCCATACCTCTGCACCGGGATTCACAGTACCTCACTGCGTTTACGCATGGGGGAAATGCGTTTTCGAGCACACAAGATTGCCTCTGGGGTACTGTGTGTCCCAATGCATCTTCAACAGGATTCTACATGCTGATTTACGGACTATCCATGTGCCCAGTACCATCATTCAGTTTGTTGATGATTTGCTGGTGTGTAGGGACAGTGAACAGCAGTGCCGGAAGGATTTCATCACCCTCCTGCAGCTGCTGGCATACAAGGGGTGCAAGGTAGATAAGAGATGCAAACATTTCTGGGGTTGTTGAATTACTGTGGGGCATGGATTCTAGACTATGCAGGGTTCACTAGGCCCCTATCAAAGGGCCTTAAAGAGGCTCAAAAGAATGACAGTATCGGCCACCAGGGGGCGCACGGACGATGCCATCCTTCGTGTGAGCTCCTAACCTACGGGCCCCAAAAAGTGAATTGAGCCCCCACTTTGGCCCCCCCCCGAACCCAACAACGACAGCCTTATTTGTAAGAAGCGCCCCCCCACCCCCTGAGCGAAAACCCGACCAAAATCGGACCCGGGATCCGCAAGAAAACCGCGGAAGAAATCGACCTCCCCCCGCCGGCGGAGACACAGACTCGGGAGAAGGCCGTGGCCCGCGGCGTTGGACTCCGCCCCCCGGCCTTCATCGAGGAACGCCGGCGCGGAAACACCAGCGCGGAGCGCGGATTCCGGCAAGAGAGGGGACGGCCCGCCCCGGATCGTGTGGAGGGTCGCCCCCCCCCCCGAGCTCCCGAAGAGCGGACTCCTCGTGCGACTGATCCCAAGACACAAGGGATCGTCCCTGTGGAGGTAGGTGCCCGGCTCCACGCCACGTCGGCGGAAGCTTGCTCTGCCTCCTCGGCCAAGAAGAACTGCGCCGCCAGGACTCCACGAGACCTCCCAAGAACCTGCCCCCCCCACGGCGCCCCCCTCTAGTTGAAGCGCGCAATCACCCGAAGGCCCTGGCTTGGGGTACCACAGCCCCAACATCGCTCCCGCAAATTGTAACGCGGGGACCCACACACCACCAAGCAAGAAAGGAATCAACGGGTGCTCTTGGTGCCCACACCAACCATCTACGGTTGCCCCCCAAGCACCCATTTCATCAAATAGACGAAAGAGGAGGCGGAAGGTTGGGCCCCCACTCTTGGGGCGTGTGCCCTCTTCCGAAAAGCCTACTGACAGAACAGAGACGGGACAAAGGGCCCTGCAATTGGGCAACGCTGCATTACACGGTAGCCCGCGGCCCCCCTCCAAGCGTCGGCGCCATAAATTCCTGTCTTAAGAACGGCGCCCACACACCTCCATCAGGGCCTGGCCACGGAACGGTATAAACGCCAAAGACCCTCCGAAAGGACGTCGAACCCGACAAAGAACATAACCAGAGTGGAGGGTAGAGCCCCTGGAGACAGGGCGAGTGCCTCCTCCCACCGCCGCCGAACGAGCACACACCACGAGGACAACCACCCGGGTATTCCCTGATACCCCCCACGAGCGCGTAAACGCACCGGTTCCGAGGGTAAGGCCCCCAACTCAGGGGCGTGTGCCTCCTCGTTGAACATCCATCCATGAACATATCGAACAAGCTTGCCAAATACGCCTACAAACCAGCAGCTCAGGCCACCGACCCCGGACCAACAATGTCGGTAGAAACCACCGAAACGAGTGCAGCCGCCACCAAGGGTGATATTGCCGCTCTTTTGGCCGAAATCCGTAACATGGGCGCCAACCTCGGTGGCAAAATGGATAAAATGACCCAAAGGATAGACAACATCGAGGAGAGACTGGAAGGGGTCGAGATGAAACAAACCTCCATAGACACTCTAGAGACCCAAATGGAGCTCAGAATATGAAACATAGAAAAGAAGGAGGATGAGATTCGCCTGAAGATAGACGATTTGGAAAACAGAGAAAGGAGAAATAACCTACGATTTTTTGGAATCCCGGAAAAAGAAGGGGAAACAGAGGAAGACCTCAAGCAAACTATACACGACATCATCAAAATCTTGACCACGGACGATGACATCGATGAACTCAGGACCGAGAGAATTCACAGAGCCGGTGGCCCCCCAGGAGGCCCGAGATCGGTCCTTGCCAGATTCTATAGGTACCAGGACAAAACGAAGATACTCGCCAAGGCCAGATCTGGAGGCACTCTTACCCTAGGAGGGGCCCAGATTACTATTTTTCAGGACCTCTCATCACTGACACTGGCATTGCGTCGCTTATGCGGCCCCCTCACGAGATGGTTAAAGGAACAGGGAACAAGATACAGATGGGGATACCCCTTCTCCCTCGCGTTTGAACATGGAACCAGAAAGTTCTTACTACGCTCTGAAGAGGAAATTAGAGAATGTATAGCCGACCTCCTCGAACAGACCCCGGAGGGCGACACCCAGGGGACACTAAAGCAGGACAGATCACGCTGGGAACTTCAGGGCCCGAGAAGAAAACGAGTGAAAGGCTCCAGAAAATACAGGAGACCCAATGACACACCTGAGCACAACCCATGACCACAGGTATCATACAATATGCTACCGCGAAGTGGGAATCCTTGGTGATTGACACACTGTTGTTTGATAAGTGATTTCAAGAGCAGGGGGGTGGGGGCTCAAAAAATGTTAGTTCGATAATATTAGTTAACGGGGTCGTACGGTTTCGACCCTCACTGGTGGTCCGACTGAGGACCGGTTGTTCCAGCCCGGTCCAACTCGGACGCCACTACGGACAGACACAAACCCTCATCGTAAAATTTAACATTGACGCGATAATTCAGAGGGTGACGGGTATGCACTCCGATACCCTATGGGGACGGGAGGGGGGAGGGAAACGGGGAATGGCACAGTCTCAGACAAAGCTTCTGTCGGATAGTGACACACACAAAGCTACTTCCTTCATAGCAGTCTCGTATAATGGGCTCCACGACAAGGTGAAGAAACTTCACAGACGCGCTGATGACACACAGACATGATAAACCCAATGACATGCAGGGTAAGCTCAAAATTGGCACGCTCAATGTTAAAGGCCTTAACTCTCCCACCAAAAGGTCACTGGCGCTGAGAGAATTCAGGAGGGCTGAACTGGACATCCTTTTCTTACAAGAAACTCGATATAGCAGAGGGGAGGAGAGGAAGATTCTCTATGCCAAGCTAGGATCGGAATATTGGGGTTCTGGCCCGCTAAAAAAAGCTGGAGTGGGCATACTGATCAACAGAAAGATCCAATTCGAACTCTTAAAGTCATGGACGGACGTCAGTGGTAGAGCAATAGCCCTAGTGGGCAACATACAGGGCACGGTAGTTACCCTTGCGGCAATATACGCCCCCAACACTGGTCAAGACCAATTCCTCCAGAGGATAATACCCAAAATCATGTGCGAAGCAGAAGGCGAAGTAATTATCGGAGGGGATCTGAACATGTGGATGGACCCAGAACAAGATAGGCAATCAGGTCGCCCCTCTACATCTTCACTCGTTGAGCTCAGACGCCCACTAGCGGCAGACATGATGACTGCCTATAACCTCACCGACGTATGGAGGCATGCCAACCCCAACCGCACTGGCTTTACTTTTTTCTCGGCACCACACGCAACCTTTTCCAGAATTGACTATGTGTATCTAACCACAGACCTCATCACGGCGATGACCGAAGCTGTCATAAACCCAATCTCCTGGTCGGACCATGATATGGTCACGGTCACCCTTGACCAAATAGCCCTGCCCCGAAGAAGCTCTAAATGGCGCTGTAACGAAACCCTCTTTAAGGATCCCACTTTTCGTGAGGAATTGGAACAGGGCATTACCCGATACTTTGAGACCAACAACACAGGGGAAGTCTCTACGAACACAGTTTGGGAAGCAGGCAAGGCGACCTGGAGAGGGCTACTTATCCGAGAAGGAGCAGCCAAAAAAAGAGAAAGACAACTCATTGAGAACAGGATCCGGAATGAAATCACACAACTGGACCGCATGGCACAAACGGCTGAGCAGGAAAGATCACAAAAGATTAAAGAAGCCAACGACAAAAGGGAGGAACTAAGACAACTAGAGGCAGAAAGCGTAGCACGTAAGCTACAACACCTGAAGCAGAAGCATTACGAACACGGGGACAAAGCGGGCGCCCTCCTTGCAGCAAGGCTACGAGGCCAACGCCAAGAGAGATGGGTCCCCACGATTCAAACAGAAAGGACTTCTGACGAAGCAACTTCGCTCAGTGTGCCTGAGGCTTTTGCCGAATTTTATGAAAAATTATACTCAGCGCGCCCCCCCCCTACATACAGGAGCCATAAATGAATACCTTGAGCAAGCGCACTTGCCCACCCTCCCAACGGATAGCGCACTCACATTAGAAGCCCCCATAACAGGAGAGGAAATTGAGGAAGCTATCAAAAGACTCCCAACAGGGAAAGCCCCCGGAAACGACGGATACACGACAGGGTTTTATAAGACGTTTAAAAACGCCCTTCTTCCATTTATGGTTGTCCTATTTAACAACATCCTACACTCCGGAGAGGCACCCGACTCCTTCTCCGAGGCGCTGATAACAGTCATCCCCAAGGAGGGTAAAGATCCTAAGTTGTGCGCTTCCTACCGCCCTATATCTTTATTGAACACCGACGCCAAAATCTATACGAGAATCCTGGCCGCAAGACTCGAGTCATATATGCCGGCTATAATCCACAATGACCAGGTCGGCTTCATTTTGGGCAGGCAGGGAGCAGACTCCACCCGGAAAACCCTACACCTAATCCATGAGGCCCAAACTTCACAGAATAATCCTACGCTACTCTCAATTGATGCTGAGAAGGCATTCGATAGAGTCGACTGGCAATTCCTCGAGGCCACACTACAAAAGATAGGCATAGGCCCTACACTCCGACGAGGAATCAAAGCAATCTATAAGTCTCCAAGAGCATCGGTCTCGGCAAACGCTCAATTCTCCCGATGGTTCCCCCTCAACAGAGGTACAAGACAGGGTTGCCCCCTATCAGCGATACTGTTCGCACTGTCCCTGGAACCTCTCGCCGTAATGCTACGAGCTGACCCCGCAGTGGAAGGAATCCAAGTGAGCGGTAAAGAATATAAGCTAGCCTTGTACGCGGATGACATTTTGCTTCACCTGTCGAACCCAATGTCGTCCGTTCCGAGAGCGATCCAGCTAATAGAAGAGTACGGCGCACTCTCGGGATTTAAAATCAACAAATCCAAATCTACTCTTTTCCCACTCCATGAACCATCATCGGAATACCTGGACACCCTTGCACAACTCGGGCTGATCGTTGGAGGCCCGACATTGAGATACCTGGGAATAAACCTGACGCGACATCTAGATGACCTCTACGAAGCCAATTTTCCCCACCTCCTTGAGGCTCTTAAGACGGACCTCAGGAAATGGAAGCCCCTTACGATATCCTGGATGGGACGCTTGAACGCGATCAAAATGGTGTCGCTGCCACGATTTCTCTATCCCTTTCAGGTCCTACCTATCACAATCCCGGAACACTTTTTCAAGCAAGTCAAAAAGGCCATCCTACACTTCTTGTGGAACGGGAAAAAACCCAGAATCGCCTACGAAGTTCTAATACTACCAAAAGAGCTAGGCGGGGTTGGCTTACCAGACATAGAACGCTACTACCAAGCGACACAGCTCAGGATCTTAATCCCACACCTCCGAGAAAGAAAAGACCTCCAATGGGTCCACCTTGATAACAACGTCTTATACAACGTGACTCTGGCGGAGTGGTTATGGGTCCCCAGGTCGAAACTATCGAGGAAGCTCCGCAACCATCCGATACTAAGCACGCTATGGAACATCTGGAGAAAGGGAAGAGCAATGTTAGGAGTTACCACATGGCCTTCGCCACTGAGCCATCTTTGGTCCCCGGGAATCAGAGAGGAAATCCCGGAACATGCCAGATACCAATCTTGGTTCGATGCCGGCCTTGAGAGGGTCGGACAGCTGTGGAGAAAGGGGAAATTCATCTCGATAACGGAACTCGAGGAGGCCCTTCAAATCCGCCCGATACCAGTCTTCCTGTATCTACGGCTGAAAGGCGTCATATCCAGAAAAGAATGGAAGGAAACCACGCAGAGAGAACTAACACCCTTTGAGACGATCCTCGACACAAATACCACCTTCAAAGGCCTCATAGCGAAAATGTACAGAGCCCTAATCACCAAAGACGATGCACCCAACCATCGTCTGAAAGCAAAATGGGAACGAGACTTTGCCAGAGAGTTCGATCAGCAAGCCTGGAACAAAATATGTGAAACACCAGCCAAAATATCGATTGCGGCCCAGTACAAATTGCATGCCATAAAATTACTACACAGATGGCAATACGATCCGCAAAGACTGTCCAAAATGTTCCAGACCTCCAGCCCGAGATGCTGGCGACGTTGTGGGATGATCGCCGATTACTGGCACATGTGGTGGAACTGCCCCAAGGTCCGCATCTACTGGCAAGAGGTACTGGGATGGATCAAACAGCTGGAAGGCATAAATAGAGAACTGTCACCCCTCCTAATCCTGTTTGGCCTCGCAGAAGAGGACGACGAAATAACAAGAGTGAAAGGTCTGATATCCCCCCTCTTGCTTGCGGCGAGAGCTGCCCTTGTGATAAAATGGAAAGCTCCTCGCTTACCTGATAAGAGGGACTGGATACAAATTGCCACAAATATTTACACCATGGAGAAAGTGACGGCAATATTACACGACAGAGCTGCGCGACAAGAAGAACTCTGGTCCGACTTCATAACCGAATACATCTCGCGCCCAACCAAGGCAGACTTGACGCAGCAGGAAAACAGCCCTCGGCCCGTGACACCGACCACTGAAAACTAAAAGCCCCCATTCGGACAACCCTTGCATGTCATAGACTACACAGGAGAACTATGATCGTTGGAAGAGCCAAAATGTGCGTCACAGAGCCCTCTACGACTCACAAGGCCAAAGCCCCGAAGGAAGCGGATAAGAGACATGGGGAGAGGGAGGGGGTGGGAAGGAGGGAGGGAAGGGGGGCTTTTTTTTTTTTTCTTCCTTTTTCTTCATTATTCTCGTTTTCAATCTTCTTTCTGCCTTCTCTTAGAATATGGAATGTCAAAGTTGATAACAGTTGTTAAGGTGGACACGGAGTCTCTAATTCAGTAGCCCGATATGCACAATGTATAACCACCTGTATGTTCATATTCACTGTTAAAAGCAATAAAAATCAAATTTAAAAAAAAAAAAAAAAAGAATGACAGTAAGATTGCATGGACAGAGAACATGCTCACCAACTTTAACGTCCTAAAAGAAGTGATATCCACTTCCCCAATGCTGGCTATCTCCGATTACACACAAGAGTGTTATCTATTTCCCCATTCAAATAGCCAATTGATGACCACAGTACTGACACAAAAGAGCACAATGGGCCACAAGCCATTGGCCTACTACAGCAGACTGCTATATTCTGTGATGCAGGGCCAGTTCCCATTCGAACAAGCGCTTGCTGAAGCTGCATTTGCAATTGAGAAAAGCCCCACAATTGGTAACGGGTGCTCTGTAACACTGTACGTGGAGCACAGTGTTTGCCATTTTGGAGCGTTCCAAATCAACTTTGACCACCTGTCCAGCGAAACATTTATGTAGTGAGCTATAAAACTATAAATCCAACTACCATTTCACAGAGCAGTGTACAGAGGAAGACATTGCAGCACATGATTGTGTAACATTTGAGTGGGAGGAAGATGACATCCTGAAGGCAAGAGATAGCCCACACAAGGGGGGCAGGGGTTTCGAAGAGGGGCTTTTTTTTGACGGGTCAGCAACTTTCCTCTAGGGCACAGGTTTGAGGCATACTGGGGCAGCAGTGGCACGCCTAGTAGACGGGGTCTATGAGGTATTGGGGCAAAAGAGATTACCCATGCACTATTCGGCTCAAGCAGCAGAACTTATAGCACTCATTCAGGCGCTTCTGATTCAGCCTAAGTCACCACCACGGTGCACGCAGGATGGGCACTTTGGAAGAGGAGGGGATTTAGGAGGGCGGGCGGGTCCTCAGTACAACATGCAGCACTGTTAGATAAACTAATTGATGCACTATCCCAACCCTCCCTTACAGCGGGGGTTAAGTGCACCGCCCATACTAAAGATACAGACAAGGTCTCACTCTGTAAAGCTGTCAAACAGGCAGCGTATCACGCAAAGCCTCAGGCTTCAGGCGCCACAGGGGTTTAGCACTCCCCCTTCAGGCCAAGAGATTGACAGTAAGATCGGGGAGTGGTCCAAGAGAGTATGCTGTGTGAGAAACCAGAAGGTGTCTCACCCACTAATCCCCAAGGATCTGTCATCCAGGTGGCCAGGGCACAGTGTTCGCTTTTGGATCCAGTTCCTGGGGTTGGACCAGTGCAGAGGATCACCTGGGTGAGGGGTCTTCCGGGAGTGGGACACCAGATGGCGAGGCGCGGTATATCAATCCCTATAACACCTTTACCCCATACTACCCGGTATGATACATTGGAACTCTACCCCCCCTTTTCTAATACGAACACTTTCACATGGACAGCCCGCTATAGGAGAAAACAGACTAACACCCAAGCAGTTTGTTTGTTTGTTTATTTATTTGATAATGCGCTCCAAGCCCTTGGGCAGCTGGGCGCAACAGTACAAGTAGACTCGAAACTTAGTTACAGAGCCTGACACAAAACAGTGGTAACTTACAACAAATGATACAAGTGATACAGTACATATAGGATCAAGATGGGTAAGCGTAGAAGACTACTGTCTTAACAAATGTATAACTGATCAGCTAGATAAGGGTGAATGTCGTTACATATCATTATTGTGCAGCCATTTGAGCGCGTTACATCTAAATCTAGTGTAGGGTAATGGGCGTCTAAGGTCAGGTGGGAGTATGTTCCATGATTGTGCAGCTCTAACTGGGAAGCTAGATCCACCCGCCGTGGTAAGTTTGAATATCGGGACTTCAAGTAAGAAGGTGTTGGCAGATCTCGTCAGTCGGTTAGTGGGTCTCCAGTTGATTCTTTCAGCTAGGTAGGGGGGTGCTTGATTGTTGAGGCATTTGGATGTGAGAGAAATAGTTTTAAGGAGGATTCTGTCCTTTATCTTTAGCCAGTGGGCCTCAGTCCGGTGTTTGGAGATATGCTCTCTACGTGGGATATTCAAAGCTGCTCTTAGGGCGTTATTTTGTAATCTTTGGAGTTTGTCAATGACCGACTTATTTGCGCCCGAGTATAAGGCATTGCAATAGTCCAGTCTGGACATGACAAGGGCATTGGCCAAGATGAGGCAGCTGGCACTGGACAGGAAGGGTCTGGCAGCACGGATGAGTTTACACGTGTAAGTGGTTGTAGAGGCGAGGGAGTTCACTTGCTTTTTGAGGGTGAGAGCTGAGTCGAGGTAAAAACCTAGAGTTTTAACCTCTCGCATAACCTTAATAGTATTATTGTCGATGTTAAATGAGGCATAGTCCGGGGGTGAGTTTAGTTAGGTTATGGTCTGATCCAAGGAGCAGGATTTCTGCCTGAATGAGGATGTAAATTTTATTCACCAAAGCCAGGTCCACTCCATAGTTGCCCGAAAGGGGTATGAGGATCTGGGTGTCATCTGCATATTACCCTGTATACCTGACGTGTCCCAATGCATTGGTCAGGCGAGGTCAGGCAATTACTGACCATCACACACACCTGACTTCCATTAGGCTTCCCCACACAGAAAAAGGCAGAGCATGAACACACACTCTGAGCAGGGTAAAGCACACAAGGAAACAGCAGTTTCGAGATGGCAGCTGAACGAAAGAAGGAAGACGGCAAAGCAGGAGGTAAATTCCCTTGACCTTTCCGACAAGAAACCGCTGCTCTCAAGAACCCTTGAGATTAGAAAGTTTAAGACCAGGAAACCAGGCTGAAGAATTCTGTGTTTTGTGCCTGAGATACCCGGGGACCTCCTGCGCTATTAACCAAGGTGGGGGAAAACAGCAAACCATGTGGTACCGTCCGTGTCCCAAAGAATAAAGCAGCATCAGTGAAATCAACATAGCCGGTGAGTTGGGGAGACCGATACAAGACCGGTATGTGTTGAAGCCAAGGTTGCAAGCAGTAACATTGAATGGCGGGCGCTGGAACAGACATTGTTAAACCGTGTGTGATAAAAGACGCAAGATAAAGTTGAACTGTTGTTGAGTGTTTGAACTTTGAAAGGCAAGAATACGATATCTTTGACAAAGTGGTCCGGCACCGCGTGTGTGCTCAATTGAAGGTCTCTGTAAGGTATCTAGCTGAAAAGTGGAAGAACTGAAAGTTAAAAGAACAGAGAATTGTGAATCGACGTGGTGCTGCGACAGGTCAAGCAAAATCCTGCGCACAGTAGAAAGCCTTCCATTTTGACTTTTAAAGAACGTTTGAAAGAGAAAAGTTGAATTTGGTCCGAGCCCGTCGGAGGAGACCAATTGAAGGTTTTGTGTTAAAGTGGGTCTGAGCCCAGCAAAGGGGAACCCGGGGTGCACAGTGAATCACCAGAGAAATTGTACATTTGAGAACCCTAAAGAGAAAGGAACTTTGAATGTTTGTTTGTCGCATAAGGCCCTCTGAAGTAAGAGACTTTGAACAGCAAATAGACTTTGGCACAGAAGGTCCTGATACGGAGGGTGTTTATTGAACTTTCACAAGGGGGTGATAAACGCCTAAACCTAAATATACAGATGGGAACAAGCTACGACCATCAAATAATAATAATGCAGTCCTAGTGGAGTCTTGTAAAATAAAAAGGGGCCTATACTAAAAAACCTATTGCCAATCCTTACAACTAATTTACAATTAATGTGGGGTAAGGTTCATGAAAAAGAAAGAAGCGTTCACAAAATGATATGTCAGGACGCTCAGGCCGTTGGATTCCCTTCCCCACGTTTCTAGCATGGGTAAGGCGGGTCACTTGAGCAAAGCACTCACTCTGGCTTCTGGGGCACGAGGATGCAGTTCAATTTCCACAGTTCAAGACCTTCTGTATTCAAGTCTCTTTACTTTGTGCAAATCTCTTGAATCAGAGGGCCTGCTGCACAAAACAATAAGGAAACGTTCTTCCCCTTCAGTATTTCGCATGTACTCACTTCATGTGTTCACTCTGGATCCCCCTCAGCTGGGCTCGGATCTCTCTGGTCTTGCCGTCTTTCTCCTTGTATTAAACTGCCATCTGGGAACTGTTGTCTCGTGTGTTTTTGCCTGTACTTGCGTGCTCTGCCTTTTATCCGTGGGGGTGGGGGGGAGTGTGATGGAAGTCAGGTGTGTGTAATGATCTGTAATTGCCTGACCTTGTCTGACCCTGGTGTTGGGACATGTCAGGTATACGGCACTGGTTTTAGTCTGTTGTCGCTCACGGTGAGCTGTCTGACACCAAGTGTTTCTGTCGGCAAAGGGGGCGGGGAGTTCAGTTCCAAGGTATCCTACCTGGTAGGATGGGGGGGAAAGGTGTCATAAGGAAGGGGATACCGTGTCTCACCCTTCAGTGCCCCACTTCCACTCCCTGAAGACCTCTCATCCAGGTGATCCTACCGCACTGGTCCACCCCAGGAACTGGATCCAAAAGCGATGACCGTGTCCTGGCCACCTGGATGATAGATCCCTGGGGACTAGCGGGTGAGACACCTTCAGGTTTCTCACATTACCTCCCACAACACCAACATTAAATGCATCTGCAGTGGGACAACCATTTGCGGCTAAGGCAGTCGACATCAACATTTAATTTACTATTTAGATTCATTTAGTACCAATATAGCATTATATATAATAAGCATTTAGGCTACCATTTGCTTAGATACCAAACCAATGCACTTTTGAACAGTATCGTGGCTCCTTCATGTATCGGCAGAACTAGGCCCGGCAGCCTGCTCCGGAAGTGGGATTTTGGCCTCTATGAACTTAATTTCCCATTGAACTGAAAGCAGAGCATAGCCGGATACAGCATGGCGTACTGCACATTGCGATCCCGCAGCTGTTTCTTTACTCCAACGGATTGACGCCTATTATGCCGCACCGCTACTGTAAAGTTGGGGAAAATACTGATCACTTGTGAATCCAGCCACAGTTCCTTCTTCTCGCTAGCCAGGCGTAGCAACAGGTCCCTGTCTCTGTAGCTCAAGATCTTTGCAATAATGGGTCTAGGAAAATCACCTGGCTTTGGTCTCGGGGTAAGCGCCCTATGTGTATACTCAACTGCAAACATGGGGGACAGTGTAAGATTTCCCAATAAATGTCGAATTAACGCCTCTACTGCCTTCTCCATGTTGCCCTTTAATACTTCCTCCGGGACACCCACAATGCAAACATTATTCCTGCGTGAACGGGATTCCAGTTCATCACATCACATCAGATATTTCATTTCTTTTACTAGTGTTTTGACCGTAGTTTGCAACTCATTCACCCTGTCTTCTGTAGTGCCGATCCTCTCTTCAGCCTCATTTATGCGCAAAACCTCTTTGGCCACATTCACAGTGATATCCAGTTTCTCGTGTACTGCAGCGAAGGCCCTCTGCACAGTATCAGGCTTCTGCTGCAAATCCACTGGGGGTTGCGCAGTCTCTATTATTGGTGAGGCCCCTGCCTGCTGCAGGTCATCTCCAGGTTCCTTTGGGGTGGATTTGGCACATGTATCCATGCTCCCAGTCTTTTCACCCTTCCTCCTGCTCCCTTTGTCATACTGGAATATAGCTGGTTTGGCGTTGTATGTGCTTTGCTCCAATCACAATATGGACGGATGACGCAACACTCCAATCTTGCACCCAGTACTGTATTCCCACTCTGTGGGGCACCTCACCGACGCCTTGCACCTTCAATTATTATTATTACTCACTCCCCCGGGCTGTCAGGAAACACAAACCAGGAGAAGCTAAGCAGTCAGAAGCTCCTGTCCCAGTCGCACTCCACTACGATCCTCCCAGCTTTTGTCAGGCCTCTTGGGCACCAACCGTCAGCAGTCTCATAATATGCACCTCCTGTCCACTGCCTCTCCACAGACCCGACGAGAAACTCTGCCGGTCGGACAAGGGCATCGTCAGCACCTGCGCGGCCCGCCGCCACAGTGGAGGCAGCTCCTGCTCTAAGCAGGCGACAGGGCACAATCCCAGAGTAGGGGTTTGGAGGGGGGCGGTTAATGACGTTCCCACCACCACACGGGGCCTCCCACAGTAGGCATCCTCAGTACAGCCCGTCTGAGCACTCCCAGTAGGCCACAGGAACAGTGGGTGATCCCACATTTATACTCTCTCTTCGGGAAAGTATTGATCACTATTTTGCAGATATGTGGGCTCCGTCTCCACTATAGCATCATTTTGGCAATCTTTCAATGTGTACATCAGGGGTATTGCAATGGCGACTGAATAAGACATCCTTAGAACTGTCTGACGAGATAGGGGCGAAACAAACAGAGCACATGCTGGGTGTGCTTAAAGGGAAATATGCTCATGCACCCTCCCTGGGGTTAATGTGTAAAATTAAGGATGAATTCAATAAATTTAGGGAGCTTGCGGCCCACATGCTTTGACTTCTAGACAGGCATGGGATGGCTGGAAGGTATGTGGAAGCGGATAGGCCTGGGCATCACTTGGCTAGGTTAATACGCAGGGAAAGTGGGTGGACCCCCATAGTGTATATAGACTCGGATTCTGGGGAGCGTGCTTACACTGAGGCAGACAAACAAGATGTTTAGTGATTACTATACTGCGTTGTACAAACCAAAGGGAGTGGCAAAAATGGAGGGGATAGACGCCTACCTCGGTGGCATACCCACTTTCCAATTATGGCATGAGGCTTCTGAGACTCTGGAACTACCATTGCCTGCTAAGGAGAGAAGAGTGTCGATTATGCGGCTGCCAGGTGGGAAGGCTCCGGGATCTGATGGGTTATGTATTGAGAATTCCACACAGAACTGATGACACTATGGGAAGAGGCACTGGGGGTGGGGCGTCTGCTGGAGGCCTTAAGTGAGGCAATGATTATTTTGTTACTGAAACCGGATAAGGCACCAAATGAATGTGCATCATGTCGCCCTCGATCCTTAATCAATGTCAATGTAAAATTTTTCGCAAATGTAATTGCGAGCAGAGGGATTCCAAGATGGCCGCCGGCAGTGGAAGTCGCATTTAAACCGCGCTCCCGCCGGCCCGCAACAATAAAGCACCTCAAATGCACTAAATCCGAGCGTTCCAGCACGGGACTCACCTCTGCACCTTCCTAGCAGCAGTGGGCATGATAACGACGTGGGGTCGCCCCAGCAACACCCCCCTCGGGGAGAGAATCCGCCGTGAGAAGCGGCCACCCCTCCCCCACTGAGGGAGACCTCGCAGGCCCTGTGGAGCAGATTGCGCCGACATGGAGCCCAGGAGGGAGTCGATGGAGACTCGAGTGGCAAGCTGCGCCCGGCTGACATTGAAGTGAGACTGAAGCAGAGCTGGGCCAAGAACGCACGTCATCTAGGAGGCGCGGTGCTGGGAAGTCCGCGGAACATTGCACGGCACCCGGCGGGGTGCGGGTGGCCCTCTCTCTGCGGCAACGCCGGCGGGATCCACAGCAAAGACATACAGAGAGGGGCGGGGTGCCAGGCGGGCCGCATGTGTCCCCAGCGGGGCTCGTGGCGGTGGGGCGCCACCCAGACAGTGAAGTCTGGTGGATGAGGTCAGAGCGCAGCGGGCAGTGGCAAAGAAGATCTTAAGGTCCTGGCACATCAGGGGAGGTGCATGCGGAGAGGACGCCCCCCCAGCAGATACGGCGCGGCGAGCGCTGCCGGAGGAGAAAGGGAGATCGTGACTCGGAGGTGAGAGCGCTGGCAGGGGCCTCCACACCCACCCGTTTCTCCCCAGCACACAGGGCCCTGGCAGGGCGCAGGAAGTGGGGGGAGACCCCGTATTCCCCCCCCACATCCAAATACCATCACAAACAATACAAGGCAGAGGGGGGCGGAGCCTGCACGGGGGAGAGAGCAAGACTCCATAACAAATTGGGCATCCACCTTACTCAGCAGAATCTTTAACGCTCTCCCTAAGAATTACATGGACCAGCACAGCCGGGCCAGGGACAAGTGCCCAGGGTGGCAGGAGCATCACAAATAGGGGTAGTTCCTCAGGGGCATTGAGGACCAAACCAAGCTGTCCCACCACAGGCCATAGCCACCCTGAGAGTCACATCGGAAGCACAGGACCCCAATAAATAAGGAGGATGTCACGGGCGAAGGGGAAAGGGGGCGCCTCGCAGCCAGCGCAGCAGTCGCAGAGGCAGGACACAAATCTGCTGCAAATGTGGTCCACGGACGCACCAGTGGCTTCAAAAGACAGGACAGGTGAAGATCCAACAATGGATATTAACTCATCAAACCAGAACACTTTACCACCGACAAGGGACGATATGCAAGCTTGGTTCACGGAGCTCCAGGACAAGTTCTTGTCCACAGTCCAGGACCAATTTGCCTCAATGAGGAACGAGATGAAGCAGGCGGTACACGAGCTGAAAATAGATGTGGCCAAGCTGGAGGAAAGAACACACACTGTAGAGAGAATTGTACAAAATATGGAAGAGGAAATGAATCAGTACAGTGAAACACAAGAGCACTTGGTCCGGTTAACCCACAACCTAGAAATTCAATGTAAAGACCTGGAGAACCGCTCCCGCAGATCTAACATCCACATCAAATACATGCCTGAATCGGTGATGGACAAAGACCTCAAGAGTGCGGTACAAGAAGTATTCAGAGATATAATTGAGGAACAAGACACAGAGAACATAGGGATTGACCAAGTCCATAGGGTGGGCCCTAAAAGAACTGGTGCCCCAGGGGAAAGACCAAGGGACGTTTTATCGGTGCTCTCATCCTACCCACAAAAGGAATTGATCCTAAGGAAAGCGAGGCAGCTTGACCACATAAGGATGAACGGGGTGGAAATACAGCTGTACCAAGACACTCCTAAAAAGAAGGGAGAGGGCCCCATTTGTGAAGGAATTGGTTGGGAAAGAAATCCGATACAAATGGACGTTCCCATTCGGCTTACTATTTGAGTGGGAGGGCAAGCAAAGAAGAGTGACTTCCAGCGAGGAAGGTCTCCATATAATGGGCATACAAGTGGAAGAGACAGGCGCGAGAGATCCCAAGACGAAAGGGGACCTACATAAGAGGCCGAGAGGATGGGAAGTAGTATGACAAAAAAAGAAACCCAATGGCTGGGGGAAAGCAGGGAAGCCCGCAGGGGACAGCTAAAGAAACACAACCAGAACAGACAGGTCATATTCTTGATCGTAGAGGGTGGAGGAAGAATAATTAGATGAACCTCAGAATTTCACGGAGCATGTAGCCCGGCGGGGGATCCTGAAGGGACATCGTCCAGGTCTAAGGATGAAGCGGGGTTTAGGACTCCCTGCGCAGTTAATCCTGTGTTATGTGAGGGCAAGGATCAATAGGCGCAACGCCCTAGCAACCAAAGGTGCCTGGGCCCTCCACGGGATCAAAGTTGAATGTGTGTTCATAGTTGGAGGGGGCGGGGGGGAGTTGGTAAGGGAGGGGGAAGCAGGGGTGGGGAAGATACCAGAAGGAGGACGGGTTCGGCGGCTAAAGTAACTGACTAGACAGGATGGGGAAGCTTAGAATCTTTTCACTAAATGTAAGGGGGCTGAATTTGCCGGTGAAAAGGAAGAAGGTGGAGGCTCTGGTAAAGAAGGGAGAAGGCGGACATATTGCTCCACCAGGAGACACATATAAAGGCGCTGGGCAAAAAAAAAAAAATACGTCTTAGAGGGTATACGATATGGGCTCAAGCGAATGCAGGGGAAAAAAGGGCAGCTGTGATGATTGCAGTAAAAGGGGGATTGGTAGCAAAGAGACTAGAGTAGATAGGGAAGGGAGGTTTGCATTTACTAATTTCTCAACAGAGGGCTATAGGCTAACTCTAGCGACTATCTACTCACCGAACTCGGGGCAGGACGGATTCCTCCGAGATACCTTGGGGAAACTAGAGGAATTTGCAAAGGTTGAGGTAATTCTGGGAGGCAATTTGAACTTGGCGTGGCAACCCCGACTGGATAGAAGTGCGGGGAGCACACACTCTCATGGGACCCTGTCCAAACAACTTAGGCAAAGGATGGAGCATTTGGCATTACGAGATGCCTGGAGGGAATTAAAGGGACAGGATAGTGGTTTCACGTACTACTCGCACGTGCATAACACAATGTCGAGGATAGACTATTTCTGGGTATCGGTGGGACTGGTGGGAAGGATCAAGGGTATTGAAAAGGGAGCAATAGCATTATCAGATCATGCCCCGCTCTGGCTCGATATACAGACTCCTGGAAGGGGAAGAGGCCTCTGGAGATGGAGAGTGCCATCCGACATCTTGGCGGACCAAGTGATGGGGGAGGAAATAGGGGACAAAATTAAAGAATTCTTTGAAATTAATAACAATGGTGAGGTTCCATTGGGGGCAGTCTGCGAAGCCTTTAAGGCAGTAATCCGGGGACACATAATAGCACTAAAAGCCTCCAAAGACCAGCAGCGTTATGAATGGGAAAGGATGCTAGAGAAGAATCTAACAGATATTCATGGAGAGCTAGCAATAAATCCCACAAGAAGCCTCCAGAAAGCAATGAAACACGTGCAAGGACAACTAGAACTGCTCTGCAACAAAAAAGCTGAGAAATCCCTCCTCTACCTAAAACAACGCTATTACATTAAGGCCAACAAGGCTGACAAGTACCTCGCGAGACAACTCCGAGAAAAACAGAATTTAATGACGATTCTGAATGTCAAGGATGCTCAGGGAACGTCGCAAACAAATACAAAGGACATAGGGGAGGCCTTCAAGGCTTTCTACCAGGATCTCTATGCGACGGAACACCCGAACGCAGAGAAGCAAGATAGGTTCCTACAATCTATCCACTTACCGACAATATCAGAGGAGGATAAATTGATCCTGGAATCACGATCTCAGAAGAGGAGGTCCACAAGGCAATAGCGGGCCTCCCCATATCAAAGGCACCAGGCCCTGATGGATTCACGGCCCAGTTTTACAAAAAATATGCGGATACATTAGTTCCAGTCCTGACAAGGCTACTAAACACATTCAAAGACAGTGGAAATGTGACTCCATCCATGAACAAGGCGAAAGTCCTGGTATTCCACAAAAAAGGCAAAGACCCCACTCTCCCGGGCTCATATCGCCCAATAGACTTAATAAATTTGGATGCTAAGATCTATACCAAGGTATTGGCCGCCAGGCTATCACCACGCCTCCAGACACTAATAAACACTGACCAATCAGGCTTTATCCCCGGCAGGCAAACTCACGACAACCTAAGAAGAGTAACCCATCTGATAGAAAAGATAGGTATTACCCTCACACCAGCAATATTACTCTCGCTAGACGCCGAAAAGGCTTTCGACCGTGTAGAATGGTCTATCCTATTCAAAACGCTGAAGCACATGGGATTTGGAGAACGATTTTTAAATACGGTCAAAGCCAATTACAACTCCCCTTCTATAAGAATAGCAATAAACGGGGAAGTCACAGATAGGGTGGAGATTTCTAGAGGCACGAAGCAGTGTTGTCCCCTCTCCCCTCTTCTCTACGCCATTTTTTGGAGCCCCTTCTAATTAAGTTAAGGGAAATGGAGGGGGGTAAGAGGGATTGAGATGGCGGGCAGGCAACATAGTTGTTGCCTACGCTGACGATCTGCTCTTGGCTCTGGAGGACCCGGGGAATTCATTACCACTAGCCATAGAAAAACTGGAGGAATTCGGGGGGATGTCAGGCTTAAAGATCAATAAGACAAAATCAGAGATCATGCTTCTAGCGGGGGACAAGGAGTCACGAGGGGCGGTGGCAGACACGCTAAACCTAAAAATAGTAGAGGAGGGCATCACTTACCTAGGGGCGATACTTACTCGCAAGGTGGACAAGATCTACAAGAGTAATTACGCACACCTCCTGGCCAGAGTGAAGGACCTAGAAAGATGGTGCCTGCTAGGATCTCATGGTGGGGCAGAATCCAATCAGTAAACATGACCATACTCCCCAGGGTGCTATATTACTTCCGCGCCCTCCCTGTAACAGTCCCTAACTCCTTTTTTAAAGCATTGTCCAAAGCAATATCGCAATTCGTGTGGAACAGGAAACCCCCAAGGGTTGCCAGAGCTATCCTCGTGGCACCAAGTAAAGCAGGTGGGATGTCCCTCCCTCACTTTAGGAAATATTATCAGGCAGCACAGCTCTGGGTCCTGAAGGAATGGTTGGGGGATGACCAACATACCATCTGGGTAACACAAGATCACCAGGACCCCCTCGAGGACCTCTTGTGGAAACACAAACATAGACACCTGAATCTGCGTGTCAGTGAGGTCATGAGAACTACTCTCAACGCCTGGGAACACCAGACCAGGAGGGGATTTATGACCACCTCACTGGCCCCCTTCACAACTATCTGTCGCAATCCACAGTTCCCGCCAGGACTCGTATCAGGTGGTTTTGAAAAATGGGAAGCAGCGGGATGCAGAAAAATAGGGGAAAGGATTTAGGACAAAGAATTAAGAACCTTTGCGGAATGCAAAAACTTGTAGAATCTAACAAAGGCGGACAGATATAAATACGAGCAAATAAAGCATTGGCTAAGTACACTGGAGATCTTCCGGGCGGCCTCTAGGGACCTCCCACCATTTGAAACGTACGTAATAACCAACCCTGGTGACAAGAAACTGGTATCAATGCTATATAACTTCATTAACACACAAGAAGAAGAAATCAAATGGACTCATATGAGGAGATGGGAAAAGCACGCTGGGGGAGGAAATAACTAGGCAGCAATGGGAGGATCTGTGGGCAGACATCCCTAAACTCACCAGGGCAGTCCAGACCAGGGAAATGTGGCTGAAAATAATCATTCAGTGGCACTATACTCCTGAGAGGCTTAAGTCAATGTTTCCGGGTACGTCGGATCGCTGCTGGAGGGGATGTCCAGACTCAGGTACTTGGAGGAATATTTGGTGGGGCTGTCAGGGAGTGAAGGGCTTCTGGAGAGAAGTGCAAACAGAAATAACAAAAATATTCCCTGAGGCACTCCAAATGGGGGCGAGGGTGTAGCTGTGCGGATTTAAAGACCCACGGGCCAAAAGACTCCACAGAGCTCAATGGAGGAGCTTTATGGGCCTAGTCATCGCGGCATGGGCAACGATAGCTCAAAAAAAAACGAGACCCACCGCTGGCATTCACTTGGTTGCAAAAGGTGTAGTCCATGATGACCATGGAAAAGATTACGCACCAGCTTCAAGACCAACAAAATTCTTTCATGAAGGAATGGGGTATGCTGTTGGACTACCTGAAATCGGACTACATGGAACAATGGTGCCCGCATAATATAAAAATGTCAGACTTGTACTGATCGTAAACGATCCCGAAGTAGAAAACAGATGAAGACCCAATTTCTTCTGAGGGGGGGGGGGGGGGGGTTTAGGTTGAGTTTTTGTGTTGATGTTTTATTCAGGGGGTAAGAAAGCAACAAAAATATGTTAAAAAAAAATGTAATTGCGAGCAGACTTCTTCCACTAATGCCCCACTTAATACATAGTGACCAGTGCAGTTTCATCCCTGGTAAGAACAAGACCCTTAATGTATGCCGGTTGTATAACGTAATGTCGCTGGTCACACCCAAATCAAAGGCAGTTGCTAAATCGTTGGATATGTGTAAAGAATGACACAGTGTACTGGCCTTTCTTGTATCGGCTGCTAGATAATTGTGGGTTTGGCCCTCGTTTTCAGTATATCACGTAACTGAAAAGTAAATGATTCTAGTGAGCAATTATCCTCCAAAGCTTGTAGTTGGGGAGAGACAATAGAATTAATTGCCTCCTGGGATATGTTTCGGGTACCTCTACGCAAGGTGGATTTAGTGTGCAGATGTGTACCTTCCAATGCTGAATCAGGAATAAGAATAGAAAAATATATAAGGTGATGGTCTGACCAGCACCAAGTTTGTACATCTATTGGGGAGATAGTCCGATTCATGGATAAAATCCAATCAAGAATATTTCTGCCTTGATGTGTAGGCACGGTGACATATTGTTTTAACCCAATGCTCTCAAGAAGAGTCAATAGGGCACTAGCCTCAGGATCTGAAGAATCAGATGTCCAAAGGTTAAACTTGCCAAGTATTAATAGCGAGGCTTGTAGTTTAGCATCGGCTCCCAGAAAAGCCAGGAGTTGCTCCTGGAAGACTGGCAAGGAGGCCGGGGGGCGATATAGAATGAGAAGGCTGAGGGTAATTGTGTGACTCAAATTCTGTTTTTACAAACATAGCCTCACAAGCATCGAGCACTGGCATGCTAGATGTAAATAATCTGAGGTTATCCCTAAAAATGATAGCCACCCCCACCTCTTTGTCCACCCGATCAGAATGCCGAATTTTATAGCCAACTGGTGGGGTTATTTGGGCAGAGTATAAATTGACCTCACAGGGCCAAGGTTCCGTCAGAATGGAAGATCCAGATTGGCAGATAAGATGTGATCTGCCACCTCTGTAGAATGGCCTGCTAGTAAGCGAGTGTTCAATAGCAGTGTTTTCAGAGGAGTAGTGGCAATAGGGTGACTAGTCACAGCTGGCTCAAGATCTGCTTGATATACAGCAGGAGTAGTCCCTTCAGTCTCTTCCAACATGGGGAGCGTGCCTGGGACAAATTGATTCAACTTAACTGTGAATACTAGTAAGGGTGTTGCTCTCAATAGGAGAGGGATGGTCTGGAATACAGTCTTCTGTATGTGCCTGAAGCCTCATTCTGCGGTTATGCTGTATATGCCTTATCAGATCATTGCGTGACATACTATACAGGTAATTGGGTATAAAAAGTGCAATAAACCTAGGTACTCACAATTTTAGCCTGTGCAGCCGCACAAGATGTGTGATAAAAACCAGGGTAACCTAAGTATCTTCTCACCCCACACAAACCGACAAAAAACGGCTAAGACGCGCCAGCGATGGCATGTCTGTCGTCACCTTGCGAAGTGCTAGGAACGACAAGAATCTTGGGAATTGTAGCTCAGAAACTGATTCCAACCATAAAGGCAGTAAAACATACTAAAGAATAGCAGGGAAGCACCAAAACACGTTAATCTGCCTCATAGAGCTTCAGCTAAAAATGTAATTAGGAAAGATCGCTAAAATTCTAACAATCAAAATGGTTTAAAATAGCAGGTAAATCTAAAACAGATTTGCCTCAAAATGTCAGCAACAAAATATAAAACCATAGAAACCACAAAACTCAATAGCAATGTGTTTTAAAAAAAATACATACCCACCTTCTAGGCTAGCTCTGGTTGAAATTCTTTAGAGGCGAGCATCAACCGTATTTCCTTATTGACTTATATTGGGATCTTCCTGCTCCAATGCATTTTCCTCTGGGGCTTTTTGGTTCATCCTCTGAGCTCTGGTTCTCTTCAATGGGGTGTCTTCTGGTGTATGCTGCACAATCTGCACCTGTGAGGTAAAATAGACTTACCTCAATTTCTCCCATTAAAGCAGATGGCCCACAGTCTTTATCACAATTATTAGTAACGTTCTACCTGTCCCGTCCTAGAACTCTCCTAAAGGGAATCCGAGGGTACTTACCTGAACCTGGACATTTTACTTGTATCCACAAGAGGTTCAGTGACAGACCTCTGACTTTTCTATAGGGCCGGTAAGCTTATTGTGTGAACTGCCCTGCTAATTACATTCTTAAAGGACCCAAAATCAGGGCAGAGAGCCAACACAGTGGAGGTGCCAATCTTAGAGTCCACAGATGTGTCATGCTCACTGCCTCCCTTAATCTCTCTGAATGTCCAGTAGGATGGAGTCAAAGAGCTCTGAAACTGTGAACTCCTTTAGTAGGAAAATATTTCCCGGGTCACTTGAAAAATTGTAGATCACATGGCATTAATTCCTCTACCTTTTCACGAAAATGTTCTTGAAAACGTGCCAGGGAGATACACAGGTTTGCTGGACCCCTACGTGGGGTGAGAAGCTTCCAGCGCTGGTTATGATGGAGCCATCAATGCAGACTAGAAGGTGTCTATTGGAAGTGCCGCTGGAGACACCTGTGTCACTGACATCACTGCTCTCTCTGTGCCAAACTTAGAACCAAGCTTTTACGGATGTGTTGCTGCTTTTTATAATGGCTAGCACTGTGCTGAGGAGGAACTGCAGGCTGTTAAGCCAGCAGAGAAGGGGGAGGCTGCTGCAACACCTTTAATATGGCAAGCCGGAAGGCCTCTCAATCTTCTGCAATGGATGCTCAGGTAGAAAAAGATGGTCTTGCACTCAACTCACCAAGTTGCAGGGTGGTGTTTTCATCCATACTCTGACTCTGAAGCTGGTGGCGTCCTTTCTTTGGTGAGGCAGAGTATGTGTGCTAAGAGGAAGACTCACTACTGGACTGGTGATGTTCCAGCTTCCTTTTCACAGATCTCCATCCAGTGTTCCAGTCCATAGGGAGAGGCACTAAACACATGACTGGTGCAGATAGTCTACAGACAAAAGCCTGCCACATTCCTTCAAGGTACTTGTGTGGCAGCACGATGAGGGATTTGAAAAAAGTGACCTTTTTTAAAAAGGTTTCAGCATCTGACCACAAGGGGTATGTGATGATTCACAGGATTTCGTCACTTCTCCCCAGAGGGGAAGCCCTTCCCTGTGAGGCTAGGAAGGTGAGCCTGCTACGCAACAATCCCCCTAGGGTTGGCGGTCCGTGGGACCTCATAGGGAAAGACTCATCTTTTGTGGATTAGGACTCCCTTCATCCAGGAACTCTCTATAACCGCTCCTAAGGTAGTAACTATAATATCAAACAATTAAAAGATTCCCTCCAAACCAGTCAGTATTTGCTACTGTAAGGTTATCAGTAATCAAACTTCACTAACCACTCATACTGCGAAGAAGAAGAATGGAAGAAGCATGAAGAGTAATCAGTGGTTGGCATCCAACCACGCTGAAACAGACGATAGGGTGAAGCATGAAGAATGCACCATGGAAAGGGACAAAGCACTGTGGGCCTTCTCTGGGGAGGGCACAACACTTACTCATAAAAGCCAAGGAAAGACCAATCGAAGGTTCCCAGAGCACAGGAGATTCGAATCCGATCTAAGTAAGCAGTCAGCGAACACAAAGCTGCTGGTTTTGGAGCGGGCGGCCGAGAAGAGAGAGAGAGGTTATCAGGAAGCAGAAGGGCGAACCGAACATCCGACGATGGTCTGGAGGCACAGGAGTGACCCTGTCAGTGTGGACCGAATGGTTGGTGAACAACGCAGAGACCATACCAGGGACGGCTATGCAGAGCCACAGAAGAGAGAAGGAAGAAGAGGAAGACCATGCAGCATGTGTCAGACGGATAAAACTGACTCCACGGGAAGAACCGGTAACGCCCATCCTGTATGAAAGAGGTAACGGAAACCGCAGGAGACCCGGGTGAGGGAAGTGGCAAGGATCGAATGAAGAGCAATCATACTCATCCCAGTACCAGCGATTGGCATAAAGTTAACGATTACAGAGGGACCAATCATCCGTATCCCAATACTAGCAAATGTTGGCAGAGAAGAGATTTACAATTCAAATGCTGAGCAGACTGAGGAAAGGATGAGATACACAAAATAAAGAGCTTTCCTTTCCTTAAGGGAGGTAGATCATTTAGCTCACGACTACTGTAACTCTACAGATTTAGACTTTTAATAAAGCCTAATAGGGCCAGCCCCTCATTTATGGTCTGAGTGCAGAGGTTTGGTCTCCCTGAAGGCACAGTACTTATGGAGACAGTTGCTTAATTACTCTAAAACGCTGCAGCCACCTGTCAATTCTCTATACATTGATGTTCACCAAATATTGAATGATTCACCTGTATCTTCTTTAGTCAAGTTCAATTTTAAGATGCAGAATTTATTGTCAGATGTGGGGTCAACTAAAGAGGATTTTATGTATTCTGGAGGCAAGGTCAACTTGAAGTTATTTAGGCATGATTGGATGATCACCTTGGAAACACTCCACACTTATTCGACGTACTCAGAATATACGGAATTCCCCCACAGAAGAGAGAACATTTCGACTTATTTGGTCCGTTTCCCATGCAGTAAATTGCACAATGTTTACATGTGCTTAAAACTAAATCAACTGCATTCAGGGGAGAGGACCATGTTTTGGAGCTCCACTGATTTATCAGTGGAGTGGAGTAGTGTATGCGGGAGACATTACGGCACTGGATCATGGATTGTCCTGATTTGGGCAGCGCCAGGAATAGGATATTTAGTAGATTTGTGGAATGCTTTGGGATAGACTTTTTGAAAAATGTGTTTTGGTATAGAGATATGTGCGGTGAAAATGGTGAATTAATTATTGCGTTGTGTTGTTTTTTAACGGAAATTGATGTATTCATGGAAATGAAATAATGTAATAATTGCTACATTTTATCGATGTTTATGTTTTTTTGTTCTAATTTTGTGTAAAGTTTATTTTAAACTATGTCACAATAAAAAAAAATGTAGGTACTTTGATTTCGAGTTTCCCTCTATGAAGGTTTACAAAGAGGGACTAAAGTTAACACTACTATCCTTGAATTCCTGCTGTTCAAATTCGACCATATAAATAGCACAGGAATTTCTCTTCTCACGTAAGGCTGGCATGACCCAAACAACATCGACGGTCACTCTGTTTGACCTATGGTAGCTATTGTAACTGATCTGTCTCTGATCGGCACTGGCCAGGTCCGACACGCCTGGCTGTATCAGAGTCATCACATTGGATGCCCCCCAGTTGCTCTCTGAGCTGGAACCATCAGGCACAAATCAGGGGAGTCGAGCTTCCAAATCGCTCGACACCAACTGCTGACAATTCTGCCGATGATTCAAGAGATTTTGAGAATGGCATCGGTGATGATGGCCAGAACCTCAGTTAAGCCACCCTTGAACAGAAGGCAGCAGGCGTTTCGCAAAACAAGAAATCCAAAAAGGTGTCCGGACATTTCATCGAAAAAAATTCGTCGACAGGACATTTGGTCGATGTAATTTCGTCGAAAACCAAATGGTCGAATTATTTATTTATATATATATATTTTAGGGATTGTAGTCTAGGGAAAAAAAGGGTTTTTTTTAGAAAAAAAAGGGGTAAAAATAAAAAAAATTCGACCCTTTGGTTTTCGACCAAATTTTTTCGACCATTTGTCCAGTCGACCAATTTTTTTCGATCAAATGTCTGGTAACCATCCAAAAACATGCCCTCACAACATACAAAAAAAACCATGTGCAAGATGTTTCATTAAAACTCTCTTCTCCCAGTCTGCAGTCAAGGCAGTTTTGTCTCATTTGGGTTTGGCACGGGCTCATCCTTCAGCCACCGGCCCAGCCCACAGTCAGCACAATACAGCTATAACTTCAACCTCAGCAGGGACCTTGTGAGACAGCGACGCTGGTCTAGTTCTTCCAGCCCAGCTTTACCGTCAGCACCTGTGGCTCTGGGCTTCTTCCCCCATGGTTTTCCCTGCTGCACCGAGCAATCAGAACACGGCATCAATTCTTCATCCTCCCTTGCAGCGATTACCAGCTGTACCTACCTCCAGAACTCCAAATTTTTCAGTAGGTACAAACATGACTCCGGCTAACATACAGGGGCGCCACCTCCAGGCCCCCTTCAATTTTTCCAATCTCCATCCTACTAAACAGCAGAAGAATCAGGAAACATTAATAACAGTCCTGATAGAAAGTATGAACCATGATACTCATCCTTTAGTCCTTAATCGGTCAAATGTATTATCTCTCCTGCAAGAAATTCCAACGTTGGCCGGCATCCATTCAGGAGATCTCAAAAGAATGTATTTTCCTGATCGATGCAGACCTGACCAAGCAATGATCTAAAATAGTCATGGACACCTTACTCAAGGAACATGATAACTTGAGACGCTTGTGGTATGATTTGTTGCCGTTTAGTGCTAAAAACCATCAGGGAGAGGGAAACCCCAGAGGGACCCCACAAGGCACCAGAGGACATAATGCCTCACAGTCAGGGCTTAATGGCACAGTGGAAGACCAGGTACTGTCTCTAAAGAGGAAGTTTATGGCCTCTGAAGAAAGCCATTTTGGTCTTGGCTCATGGCCTCTTCCTCGATTTAAGACTACTGGGCACCAAGCCAGTGAGCCTGAACATAGTAGCGACTCCGGTTACACGGGGCCGGGCTGCCTTTCCTTGATCTCATTTAATTGCAGAGACCATTCTCATCTGTTTAACCATGCCTTTCTGATTCATATACTTAGGAAACACATCATTGGTACCCTGCAGGAACCCTGGCTTAAATTGCAGCCGGCTTTTCAGGACTATAGTGTTACTCACCAGCCGCACGTCAGGGTGACAATGGACGTCCCTTTGGTGGTCTCCCGATTATGGTGAAACTCTCTCCTGCCATTAGGGTAGGGGCCATCTTTGACATTCAGTTTGGTATACTGACCACCCACATAATGATCATCTCCAAGGTGGCCCTGAATGTTTTGGTCATTAACGTATATTGGCACCAGGACATGGGCTTTCTAGCCAATGTTGTTGATATGCTATCCTCGTTTGTCGCAGAATGGCATAACACTACACCTAGAGGTGACGTGCTTGTGGCAGGAGATTTAAATTCAGACTGTCTCTCTGCGATGGAATTGAGCGAAGTGTGCTTGGGCCATAAGGATCTAAAAATTAGGAATAGTAGAGTGTTGGCTGATTACCTTACAGGGATGGGGCTAATCCTTTTAAATGGGACGATCTCAGGGGATATCCCCTCCTCTCGAACTTGGTCCAACGGGTCAAGCTCTTCTTTGCAGGGTCTTGGTTGCTGGGAAAATGCTCCCATTTTGAAATTCTCTGGACTGACCTTAGAGACCACTTGTTACTGCTAGCCTATTTTGATGTATTGGAAACTGCGTCAGGACTGATTGTAGTGACTTCGGGGCGAGCGGCCGTTACATTGAACATCCAAGGTAGTCATCTTCATTGGACACCGAACCTGCTACTTAGAGTCAATGAAACAATTGCTGACTCATTGGCCTCAAAGTCTGTGCAAGAAAGGCTTACAGCCTTTTCGGTTGAGAATTTTGAATGCCTTCTGGCTGATGTGATCAAGGGTGGGTAGTAGGAAGCCTTACTCCTCCCCCTCCCATCTCCACACATTTAATGCTGACGTGGTCAACAGAAGAAGAGAACTGAGACGCTCGATTAGGCAGATTAAAAATGACTCCTCTATAACTGACTGTAAAAAATATCTATGTGCAAAAAGTTCACTAGGAATTTAAAAACTTCCTGCGTTTATCCATAACCCATCGCCTGCAAATGGACGTGGAATTAGTGCTATCTGCCTTAAAGCATAAGAACTCATTGCTTTTGCACATTGATTAATTCCTCTGGTACACCGAAAGTGGGCAGGCTGGTGAATGCCGTAAGAGAGGAGAATTGTGTAGAACACTTTCAAACACTCTACACCCCCCCCATCATTATCGCTGAATGCCCGATTTAAAAATCGAGTGTCCAAGAGTGATCCTCTTCATATTTCCCTTTCACAGTCCACAATGATGGAGATAATTAGGGGCGTCAGTAACTCACAGGCACCGGGCCAAATGGCCTCTTAAACCATTTAAACTATTTTATTAAATAAAATCTGACACTTTAGGTCGAAATTCTCTACACCTTATTTTCTGACATTATTAGGCTTGAGCAATTTCCCCCGACTTGGGATCAGGCACATATTATCCCTATTTATGAAAGGGGTGAGAGCTCATCCAGGGAATTACCGCCCCATCGCGATCTTGGACGCAGACTCCAAAATCTTCTCCTGTATCTTGTTGCAACATCTTGAATCCTGTGTGCCAATAGTCATGGCTTAATTTCCAAGTGGCAAATGTGATTCAGGTAAAAGATGGGTACCCACTTGAACGGCAACTTGCTTAAGTGCATTCAGGGAGAGGCATGGTCAAGAGGGAGTAATCCAGTGTATCTGGCCACCATTGACCTTGCAGCAGACTTTGATGCCATAGATCGGACACTGTTGTGGCGTAAGTTGCAAGGATGGGGCATTCCCCCCTGGTCTCCTAAGATTGATAGTCGCTCTGCACAGCCAGTACGCTATTCAAGTCAGCTTAAATCAGCAAGGTTTATTGTCTCACCCGATAAAAGCTTTCAAGGTGTGAGGCAAGGGTGCGTATTAGCCCCCTGCCTCTATAATCTGTACATGGCAGATTTAGATCAATACCTTCAACCTCTCGCTTTGCCAACACCCAAAAAAATCCACCTCAGACCATTGTAGCTTGGCTAAGCAGACAACTACCTATTCTTTGATAACACACCTATAGGTCTGAAACACTTACTGAAAGTTTTTTCCGCCTTTGTGAATGCCCACTCTTTGCCTGTTAACCCAGCAAAGACAAAGGTGATGCAATTATCTCACACCAGGAAACAAGCTCCCTTTAAGTGGCACATTCAGACAAAACCCGTGGAGAGGATTGACTCTTTTCTTTATCTCGGCTTTATGATCAACTCAAAATCTTCTGCTTTAACAATTCATTCTTGGCTTTATACAAAGCCCTTTCGCAACATAATCCATATGCGCGCTCACACTCGTGTGATACGCACGCGCTAAGATGAAACGCTGATTCCGAGCCGAGACAGCTCCAGCTAGCAGGCAACGTCACTGTGCTCGCCGCGTTAATTTTCTCATCACTGCTTCCCTTTTTGCCGCATTTAACACTCCCCTTGAGATTCACACGGGCCTCATATTCACTGTCCCACAGCATGGATTCAGCTAACGGCACCCATGCTTAGCACCTAGATTAAGATCCTCACGGGCCATTGACCAGCTGCTCAATCAACAAAAATATGTCCTCACGCACCCCGCAACCACTTCATCTACCACTTACGCTGATCCACCACCTAGACCCACGGCCACCCAGAGCCTGCCCTGCTGTGTTTCAGCAATATCAAACACACTCCGATCTCACTGCACAGACTCCAAAGTCACAGATCTCACTGCCATATAAACTGAACTACCAGTTTCATCCATTAGTCACCATTTGGTCACTCGTGTTTGCCAGACACAGCCACACAATTGTCTGCATGTCACCACCACTGTTCATGCAGATTTATCACCTTTTAATTGATCCCTTCTTTAGGAATTTAGCAGTCTAACCATGGTGCCCCAAAATTTCGCGACGAAACCGAGCACAGTGATTTAACCCACTACGCTGCTAATTCCAGCATCAACTAATCTGGATTCCAAACCGGCTACATCAAGGTATTGTCCTTGTCCTTACCCAACTCCTAACCTATACTATGATCAAATACCTCTAGACTAATTCCTAGCCCACTTTTTCTTTAGATCCTAGCTACTGCAGGATCACCTATCAACATCGCTAGAACTATGGACAGTGTTCCTTCCAAATTCACTGCATTCCAAGACGACACCTTACTAAACTAAGGTAGGTCCCCGATTTGCAGCAACCACCAATACCTCCTTTCTTAGCTATGAGCTAATACTCTCAGATCACCCTGGCCTGATACACCCTATGTCATCTTTCCCTATACGTATACCCCACAACCTGTTTGCATCAACAGTGTCCTGACGACAGTTCGGTCCCTTCAGACAACTTTCTTCCATCTCGCAACATCTGTTGGTTACTTTTGTTCCGAACCAGAAACACCCATTGTTTTGTGTCGACAATAATTGATTGATTTTTTGCTTTGTTCCTTAAAACCACTTCAACCAGGCCTCTTTGTTCACTGGCCTTTTTAGATGTTCGTCTAGCAACTAATTAAAAAATCTCCTATGGATTCACAATCCTTTCTCTGTGTGATGTTTGTTGGCTAGTATTTGTTACTTAAAAATCATCTGACCATTTTAACAATCACAAACTGATGCTGAAAATAATAAAAGTCCACGCATAAGATCATGAAAAATCTCTTCTTTGTATTGTAAACATAAGCTAATAGCTTTGAGAACGGAAGGTCGTTCTCAAAGCTATTAGTTACCCATAGTTGTACACTAAGTCACAAAATAAACCAATGAAATGATATTGACATCATGTTATGCTATCGGTTGTTAATAAATGGAAAGAATATAGAAAAAAAAAAGAAATCGACCAATAGTAGGACATAAAATAAAATGTTAAATATCATACCACACCGGTTGGTAGGAGGTTTGGGATGATTAAGCGTTCATGAAAGCAAATGGAGGAAAAAAAAAACATTCAGTTCTCATTCACTATCATACATGACCTGCTTAACCGAAGTAGCATTTGCTAAACTAGTGCATGCTCGAAAAGGAATAGATTTATGTTCATATTCTGTGCATATATACCATTAAGTGGGGCATATGTCCAGCAGCAACGACCACCCATTTGGAGTCCATAAGAGTCTCGCCCATGTGACAAAATGAAGTGCAAAAGAGTAAAGTCATGAGTGCACAGTGAGAAGCACCCGTGCCCTCGTGACTGCCACTTGTGATATTCCATATAACCTAAGGGGCATCAGCCCCAGTGTGATCCCACTTGCCCAGTCTCCTAGGAGGTGTCAGGCATAAAAGGCTCACCTCCCTAGTCCCAAAGGAAAAGGGACAAATTCCCTGGATTTGACAGAGGCTCTGTGCCTTCTCAAAACATATTCTTCATTGTGACAATGAGGACTGATGACATTACTCAACGACGAATGTCGACTGGACTTCAACACGCTTAAGTCACTGGACCAGGACGGTCAATGGGACCTCCTCAAAGAATGACTCGGATGACAACAGAACACAGATGCCGGCGTAAGAGGACTGCTGGTGGTTTAATCAACTACACCACTGAGAGGGAATAACAAAAGATCCTCAATAGTGACTTCCACGTCAACTGTCCATTCAATGCTGGTTGCCCCGACGACATCTCAGCTACTTCCTCTGACAGCAACGCCGACAGCTTCTTTATTGATGCTGCATCACCCTGATGACTGTGGGCAACAGTCACCATTTTAAAACCCACCGAAGGTTCTGGTGGCAATGGACCCACACTTCTGCCAAAGCACTTTCATGCCTGATTTTGTTCTTAACAGCCTATTTTCTCTTCTCACCTCATCCCTGTATTGATTTTCAGGGTCCTTTACTGCTTTCTCCGCTCTAGGTTTGTGTAGCGACGCATACCCTTTTCCTGTCCTGTCTCATCCTGGAGTGCAGGCCCCGTCACCAGTGACAACCCCCCTCCGCTTGAGAGCAGAGGGGGATTGTCATTTTTTCCTTCTCATGCATATAGTGCACAGCTTGTATAGAGACATTTTCCTCACTAACCAGAAAAACTCACAGATACAGCAGCATTCAGAGCTCTGGCGCAGACAAGTAGAGGAATTTCTCCAAAGACATTTTCTAAAACTCAATCTCCTATACAGCAAATGAGGCTGGGCAGGAGCTCTTCGTAGTGTTCCTTCAGTAACTGGTGAAAAAAGATTCTCAAAGTAAAACTCTAGGTGTAAAATGTCAGTTGGGTGTGTCACAATAGCTTTAATGCTCTTAATGGAGTAGAAGCTTCCTTAAGCAGGCTGTGTTAATTAATGGGAAAAAGGGTTTGATTTTTCTATGTTGATTGTAAAATAAGAAGATGTTCAGGATTCCAAATTCAGAGATGAGAATTTTTTAAAGTATGCGCATCTATAAAAGACACAATACTGGCAATCAGCTTTGCCCTCTTCAACTTAAAGTACAAGAGCAAACAGTTTTGCATGTGGCTGCACACCGCTAAACCATCACTTAACAATGTGCCCTCCCTATAAGTTACCTAGGTCAACTTCAAAAATTCAACAACAACCTGCAACTGGTAATACAGTTTGCATTCTAAGTGATTTGGTAATATGTTAGTCCAACCAAATGAGCCATATCATCAGTTTCTTTAACAGGTTCCTCATTAATTAACTGGATTCAAAACACTCCTTTGTCTAAAGAGATAGTCGCAACTTGAACAAATTTCCCCTTATATCCCTACCGTGGTATGAGCATGGCTGAAGTTCCCCTCTTCTACAATCTAAATTCAAATAAGATTGCTACAGGTTAAGAACACTGGCCACTCAAGGAGACCTGCTATGGAACATGCAACCACTCACAGCAACAAAACCTCCCCATACACATTTAAAAACATGGCTTTTCCTTCTAAGCCTTTAATAAGAAGCCCTACCTTCCTTATGATATTGGGTCTGTATACCTCCTGTATTGCTTACCTTTCAAATTATGAAGCCTTGAATCCAAACACATTGTTACATATATTTTATGTAAACAATATATCATAATTACCTGCATGTTTTCTTTGTTGCTTTCATCCGAAAAAACATGTCCTTCCGGTCTATAAGGGTTGCTTATGTTGTCTGGTATTCCTGAATCGTTTTCAACCATAGATGGTTGTTTTACACTTGGCACAGAAGTAGAAGGCTGTTCATTTGCAGTATGAGGGACCAGAGTTTGTTTAGTGCTAAGGCCTCTTGCATTGTTAGAAGTCTGTCCTACAACAAACTGAGTAGGCGGAGGTTGCTGTAGTATTTGCTGCATGTGCGGAAGGTTGGCAAATGAAGATCCCACTACTTGCATTAGGCTCATGAAGTTGATTTGCTGGAGCTGAAATTAGAATGTATTCAGTTAAAAATGCATGGGTGATAAAACTCTTTTACTGCTGTAGGTAGAAGGACACATTAAGACAAATCTACATCTTTATTCCCCAAAGAATAATTCAAGTGGATACATATATCACAGAGTACTTCCAATTCCTTTTCCAAATTGTGAATGAATCTAAGAGATTATCTACATACTCTTTTGGTTCATGAAAAATGGTCTAAAGTCTCTACTGTAACAGCAGTCTTTACATGATCCAAGTATTAGAGGTGCAAATACGGTTTTAGCACCCAGTTTGTGTGGCTCCACAAATCAGATAGTTTAGAGCCGGGTCAATAACCACTGGAGTTACATTGGAGAAACCAGCCACACCTGTGTGTTTAGCTGCATCTCCCCACCCAGTCTACTTCTCCCTGTATTATCTGGCACCTGCTTGCTAGCTCGGCTTCATCTGTTATTACCTTGCTTCCCCCTCCTGCTCCACCCCGGCCTCATCCACTGACAACTACAATACCTCCTTGAAAATTGAAAGGGGATGTCGTTACATCTGGTGGTTCTCCCGGTTCAGTTCCCATGGTGGTAATCTTTGGATTGCCTTCTCCCTGAACATGAATGCTGTGTGTGCTCCACATGTAGAGGAACTCGAGCTTTCATATTTAGGCTGCCTTAGCACCCTTGTGGCATGCCCTAACATATATTCCAGGTTGGTTCACAGCTCTGCAAACACAATTCCAAACAGCCTTTAAACACTTTTGTCTATAGTAAGGCACTGAAAGTAAGCAAATAGAGCTACTTTATACAGAATTGAATTTCCACAATACAGTGGGATACCACATTATTTTAAAAAAAAAGGTAGCAGGCGCTCCTCTCCAGAAAGAACATGGCACGATAACCTAGATTGGTTCATATGCCATATTTAAGATTTTCATGGTCAAGTTATTTATAGGATTGCTTTAAAATGCCTGTCAGGCTGTCAGGATGTTAAAGTCGTGGAAATATATCCTGCTCACTTTCTCTGGTTGATGTCAAAGAAACCTCTCATAGGAGTACATGAGATGGCAATAAATCTTGATCGTTTTACTTGGTTAGCGCAAACAAAATCACCCACACTGCAAATGACATCTGCCGCAGACATAAGTGAAGTGAAAATAATTCCAGATGTGTGTGTCTGGCAGACAGGGAGTAAGTTGACCCATGTCATTCATAGATTTTAATGGAAAAGAAAGTGAAAATAAAAGTTATTTGCTATTAATACCATGAACTAAGATATTGGGAGGTTTGATTTTGTTAGGTTAACGCCATTAGCCGGTCTTAATCAGAACAATCCAACTCTATAAAAAAATTAATATGTTTATACATACAGAGGGGAGATCCTTGACGCATCAATACCCGAATTCGAGACCAGAGACTGGCTGAATTTTTGACATTTACTTTTGTCATCTCTGAACTGCGATTCATGTTTGCAGTATGTGCACAGTAAGCAACAAGCTTTTTTCACACATTTATATTCAGCAGAACAGCGGATAATGATCACAGAGTCAAATACACAGAAGTATACAAAGTCCCAAATATTCATAACATTCAGGATATGAAGCCCCAAGTATTCCTATCATTCAGGATATGCAGTCCCACATATTCATATCATTTATCTAAACCAAAATATTTGGTATTTTGACCTAAATGTCCTCTCTCTGTAGCCCTAAATGAAAGAGCCAAGGCAATGGGGTAGAATTGAATTGAAGATTCCTTTACACTAGGCAAATCCATAAACTTTGCTCGCCGAGGGGAGCAAGTGAACCACTCTCGAGTATAGGTTAATCAATAGAGGGATGCCAACTGTGAGGAAACTGAGGGCATCTTCACTTCTAATCCCCCTGGAGGCTCCTATCAGGTGGCCAGGGAAAGGGCATCGCTCTTCGATCCAGACCGTGGGGGTGGATATGCGAGGTAGGATCACCAGGGTGAAGGGACCTTGGGGAGTGTGGAGATGATGTCTTTGGGTGAGACATGGTATCTCCCTTTCCCTTGTCAGAATGAACCCTCCCCTCCACCTGCTTTCATAGGTTATTGTCAGTCATTACCTCTTTCTTACACACAAAATGTCCCACAACCATTTTACTTTAAGACTGGGACGAGGAGGCGGCGGCGACTAGGAGTTATGCATGCTTCCATTCATTCACACCACTTTGGTACTGAGACGAGGAAGGGGACTGTAGAAGAATACCATTGCAATAAACAGGCATATCCAGCAAATAGGCGTAACTATGGTCAGGCAACTGAAGACAAGGACTTGCACCTACAACAACTTAACAGGCCCCACGTGCGTGAAAGGAGAGACCGGCATGGAGAAGAGAGAAACCTGACTAGAGGGCAGACGTGGAATAGGCTGGAGAGAGGCCAGTGTAAAGGACGCAGTGTGCAGCAGAAGGGTGAAAGACGCCGTGTCCTAAGCGTGCCGTGAGAGGGTCAAGACACCTGCAGTACCCCCTTTGCCTTGTGTCCACAGCCACAGCTGTGAGACACTGAAGGCCCCCAAGGACTGCAGGCCACTTGTAGCTTCCACGAAGGAAGAGCAGAGCTAAGCGCAACAAGCAACAAGGTTCGAAGATGGCGAGCGCTGCCCGCCGGGCTTCCGAGAAGCACAAGGGGAGTGAAAGGAAGCCGGAATGGAGAAAGACGACGCCCGGAGGAGCGGCCACATAATAGTGAGTGTATAGAAGGAGACACTGAGACCGGGGCATTCCATGGGCTGCGAGCATGCATATGTTCATGCCAAACTAAATTTAAAAAAAATGTAATTGTAAAAATGCATTTGTTTATTACAAACTTCAATTTTACATTTACATTTCTCCAGAAAATGTCCATCCATCTTATTCAAGATAAGAAAAAAAAAAACACACCAACAATAAAATCACAAAATTAAACATCAAAGAAGCAAATACGGAATTGTAAGTTTGTTGTGACTTAAGTCACTAACCTCAGAATTTCCATGCATAACTATTGTACAATTGTACAGTCAAAAAAGTTATTTAAGGCACATGTTAACATACCATTCCCGCCTGATAGCACTCGCTGCCACCATTCATCCATTTTTTTCATTTAACCCTTTAAGTACCATGGGTATTTATTTTCCCCCAGTGCCAGGGCCTTTTTTGGTGATTTTGGTATGTGGCCCTTCAATACCTTGTAACTTTTTTGTTACATGAGATATCTTGGCCATATTTGGCTCCTTTTTTTCCCAACATGTAGGCGGTCGCAACGCCACCCAGGAATCCTAGATTGCTGTAGGGAGGTGAGAGAAAATAAGCAAAAAGGGCATGCATTTTGGGTTTTTTCAAACAATGCCAATAAAATGATGTACAAAGAAGCCTGGGGTTTTTTCCTTGTAAGAGCTAGGAACAAATGGTTTGCTGTGCTGAGTTCCCCAATTTCCTGGCTTTCAAGAACAGGTTGAGTGAAAACGAGAAAAACATTTTTTTAGGTGGTTATCAACTGTTTTGTAAGGCCAGCGCGCATGCCGTGAGGACAGACTTCCACGGAGCTCCGTCCGTGATCCTTTAATCGAACAATTTGCTCTCGCTTAATCCTTGTGCGAGACCTGACACAACTCCAGAATCCCACAGGGGAACCGACTGCCTGCACTCGGCAACAAAATCGGACGAAATCGGTGAGCGGACGCCGGAGAACGGGGAGCCCGGGACCGTGCCCCTTGCGCCTTCAAGATGGCGGCGCCCACTGCGTGAGGCGACTGATCCGGCCCCGTCCGCCCAGACCATCCATCGGACCGCTGCGGCTGGGGGAGCCAGAACGGTGGGGCTTGCTGCCTGCGCCACGAGCGGGCACTGGAGACATAGAAACCGGCACTGAGGTCGGCCGTCGGAGAAAAGCCGCCCGCCGAGGACCCAGGAGCGCGGAACCCAGGATCGCTCCGATACGCCGACGCACCCGCAGGAAGGCGGGACCGGGTGCGCTTCTGGCCGGGTGGTGGCGCCGGGGGCGCTGCTGCAGACGGAGGACCCTGGTGCAGCGACGCAGGCCGGGCTGGGCCCCCTTCGCGGCACGCGCCGGCGCCTGACCTTCCCTCGATCCCCCGGAGGTCCGAGGCTGCGCCGCAGCGGCTGACCCTGGGGCCCTGCATTAACTCCAGCGAGGAGGCCCGATCTGGCCCAGCAAGGCCCTGGCCGTCCCTGGAGGCCACCCATGAAACAAAACTAGACCTACAGCAATAAAGAGCGATCGCTGCAGAGACTGGGGACGACACCTCCCCGACAACAGCCCACTTGAGGCACACCCAGGAATCGGAACCCACTCAAACACAGAAAACTAAACTGATCTGCACCACGTCTTCTGCTAGCCTGAGGCCTCCCAAAAACCCGCACCCACAAGCTTCTGGGAACTGACCTCAGAAACGCGAGCGGCTAGAAACAGCGGAGGAGCTGGGGCGGGGTCCCCAGGTAAATTACCAAACAAGGGCCGGAGCCGGACCTGCACTCCGCAGGAGATCGCATTCATAACCTCCAAGCCAAGGGATGTCTCCCCCCAAGATCAAACCGAAACTAGTCACGATGGACTCCTTTACAACAAGCAGATCTCAAAGACAATCAGCACAACAAGACCGGGAGACCCCCGAAAACTCGCCCCAACAGGAAGAGGACCTTAAACACACGCAAGTCCTCCAAGCAATAGCTGCCCTCCGCACATCACTCGAGGGACGACTGGAAGAGGTAAAGTCGGATATGCAACTCATGCGCCAGGATGCCCGCAACCTAACGGAACGAGTCACACTGGCAGAGACTACCTTACATGAAAACACTGAAGACACCCGAGATCTAAAAAAGACGGTCAGAGATTTGGAACAAAAGGTGGCAAGACTGGAAGCCCGCTCTGAAGATGCCGAAGGCCGCGCGCGTCGTAACAATATTCGCATACTGGGAATTCCCGAAGACCTGGAAGGCTCGGACCCGACGACCTTCATTGAAACGCTCCTGCAACAAGAGGTAGGGGCGGGAAACCTCTCCCAGGGGTTCTCTGTTGAAAGGGCCCACAGGTCTCTCCAGAAGCGTCCTCCGCCCGGATCTCATCCCCGGCCGATCATAGCCAAGATCTTAAATTTCAGAGACCGCAAAACCATACTACGGTTTTCCAGAGAAGGCGGGGAGATAAAAAGAAAAGACTCAACAATAGTTATATATCCGGACTACACCCCGGCGGTGCAGCAGGCCAGAAATTCCTACATTCCAATAAAAGCTCGGCTGAGAAAGCTCAACTTGAAGTATATGCTGCTCTACCCGTCACGTCTCAAGATTTTGTATAACGGAAAGGCGACATTCCTGGAAACCCCGGCCGCTGCCAACTTGTGGCTCGAGCATAATAATCTGGCGGACGACAAGGAAGCACCACAGAACTTAGATCGGAGATAACCGTTCTCCCCCCGGTGAAAGCAGGCTAAAGACAGTTCCCCCCAAAAATAAAAGCACAGGCAATAACGAACTGCAGACGAATGAATCACCACGAAAGTCCTGCTGTGATGTATGCTACATCGGACGAGAGCTCGGAGGAACACACAAGCGGCGGACAAGCAACCCACCCCACCAAAGAAAGGTGTAAGCACTTTGCTCACACACAACCTGATCCGGAAGGCCAGGACTGGCCTGGAAGGCTCAGGAACCCCTGAGCGCTGCAAGTTAAAAGCAACTGCTAGGGACAGTTTGAAAAGTTTTGTCTAGTTTTTCCCCATTTAACATGATGGGAGTTCCACAAGTTCAAAAATCTCCAATCAACGGAAAGATCGAAGTCGGAATGAGGGGCCAGACGATGAGGAGGCCGGGACACAGCGGAAAAGATGGTCGGCAGGGGCCAAATAACTGTAAGTGTAACTCAACTACCCCGAAATGTCGTCTAATGCAAACATAAAGATATTGACCTGGAACGTGAGGGGCCTGGGCTCTTACCTACGCCGTAATAGAATCAAATCCTATTTGACCAGAAAGAAAGTGCAGATAGCGCTACTGCAAGAGACACACTGCACGGCGGAATCACTGGCGAGGTTGAGGGAACACTGGGGAGGCCAAGGGGTCGGAACTTCGTACTCCAAATATGCAAGAGGGGTATTTACCTGGATTCACCCACAATTCCCTTTCCATCTAATTAAGTCGGAGACAGACCCAGAGGGGAGGTTCGTAATACTATGGGGCAGACTAGAACAAACAGAAATCTGCATAGTCAACTCTTACCTCCCTAATACCAACATCCCATCCCACTTAAACTCCATGTACGCTAAGATTGCACCATACAGACATGGAATCCTTTTCTGGGGGGGAGACTTCAACTGTGTCCATGATACAAAACTAGATAGGTCCCTCCCGCACCCAAAGGGACCTTCAGCGGCCACAACTGCCCTCTCCCTACTAATACATAGGTTGCACCTATCAGACACCTGGAGAGAGTGTCATCCTGACGCCCGGGGTTACTCATATTTCTCCTCCCCTCACGGTCTCCACACGAGGCTAGACTATGTCTTCATAAGCAATGAACACTTGCCACAAATAGCCGACGCCCAATATCTGGGCAGAACCATTTCCGACCACTCGCCACTCCTGGTAGACTGGAACCACACGGGCCCCAGGCCTCCCATTCCAATGTGGAGAATGCCGATAGATGCCCTTGATGATCCAGTATTCAGAGATGACCTACACGAATCTATAGAGAGCTTCATTGAAAGTAACACCGGAAGCGTGGACCGAACAGGCACGATGTGGGACGCCCTAAAAGTAGTGACAAGGGGGGAAATCGTAGCTAGAGCAGGGGGCATTAGGAAACAACTTAGAGGCGAGCTGAACCACTGGGAACAGCAGATTGAACAACTGGAAAGGGCCCCGGCTATCACGGAGCAGAGAGAGATCAACCTCAAAGAACTTAGAAATAACACTACTTTAGCATGGGACAGGCTCGCCAAATTTGACTATGCCACCAAAACCGACAGGATACACACTGAGGCAGATAAACCTGGTAGAATGCTAGCTTGGCTCTGCAGGAAAGAACACCCCAGACACACAATCACGGGGCTACAGACTGAAGACGGAGGGGTAGCACAGACACAGCAAGCCATAAACAAAACCTTTAAGGGCTTTTATGAACACCTTTACTCCCACAAGGATCAGGTTCCCCTAGAGCAAATCATGAACACTCTGGAAGAAATAGGGCTCCCCAAGATACCCCCGGAACAATCTGAGGCCCTAGACGCAGACATTACACCCGAGGATATCTCAGAGGCAATTAGATCACTAGCCACCCGTAAGACTCCTGGGAGCGACGGCCTGCCCACTGAATTTTACAAGGCATATGAGTCCACCCTAACGCCCCTCCTACACGAGGTCTTTCGAGAAGCACATGAAATAGGAATTCTACCCGACACCATGAGGGAGACCCTCCTGATCCCGATCATTAAGCCTAATAAGCCCCCTGATAGATGCGACTCTTACCGTCCGATAGCAATCCTTAACTGCGACGTGAAAATCCTGACGACAGTATTAGCGAACAGATTAGCCAGAATCATAGGGGATGTAATACATGAAGATCAGTGCGGCTTCGTACCAGCCCGAAATACTACCATGAATTTGCGCAGGGTGCAACACGTTATTGCCCAAACTGTAGACTGCACAGAACCGTACGCCCTGTTGTCCCTCGATGCTATCAAGGCGTTCGATTCGATCTTTTGGGAATGGCTAATAGCAGTGTTGGAGGAGTTTGGCTTCGGCCCAGGGTTCATTAGGTGGATCAAGATATTATACACAGAGCCTAGAGCCAGAGTAAAAACCGGGAAACATATATCAGAGGTTTGGAACATATGCAGGGGAACCAGACAAGGTTGTCCTCTCTCCCCAATGCTCTATGTGCTGGGACTAGAACCATTGCTATCTACTTCCGTAAACAATTTTTCGACTCTGGAATCCGGCTGGGCAACTCGGACCACATTATCTCCCTCTATGCGGACGATGTTTTACTATTTGTCAAAGACCCATACAACAATGTGCCCACGATGATGGACGTCCTCGACAACTTTGCGAAGTTTTCAGGTATACAATTCAGCCGAGCAAAATCCTGTCTTTTCCCCCTAGCAAACCTTAAAGGAACGGTAACATCGCAACCTCCCCTGGCGGGAATAAAATGGGAACACACCTCGTTCAAATACTTAGGGTTACACATAATGCACTCCCCGGAACAAATGCATGAACACAACACTAAGGCTGCTCTTCCCGCCTTAAGGAAATCTATGGCCTTCTGGGCGAAACTTCCCCTATCCATGATGGGCAGGGCCTCCATAATCAAAATGATCGTCCTCCCTAGATTTTTGTATGGGTTCCAAAACGTACACTCCTATATCAAAGCATCCTTTTTTCGCCTAATGGAAAAGATGATAAGAGACTTCTTGTGGGGGAAGGGAAGACGAAAGATAGCACTTACTACCTTATCATTACCGTACACCCAGGGGGGAATCCAACTCCCAAACTTCGAAAAATACTATCTGGCAGCTCAACTTGGCTTTATCACCAAATGGCTAGCTGACGATGCCACCTCAGAAACACCACTCTTGCAGCCACTGATCTCCCCGTTGTATATGAAAGAACTTCCCTGGGCCCCCGCCCACCTGATACTTAATGCTCCAATGTTGGTCACTCTTGGCCGCAGAGTCTGGCGCAGGGCTGAAGCCCTTGCCCATGCCAAATACCAATACTCCCCGAACATACCGCTGATCTCGAACCTATGCAAAACCCCCGAGGACTTACAGCAGCTCAGACACTGGGAACAAAGGGGGATATACTCATGGGGGGACCTATACACAGAGGGGGAGTTCAAAGCATTCGAAACCCTCCAAGAAGAAAACGATGTTCACGCTGGCCAGTTTCTGTGGTACCAAAAATTGAGATCTACTGCAAGAACCAAATGGCCAACATGGCCGGAAGAACCAGAAACAAGCCCCCTGATCACACTACTATATGAATTAGGTGAGCGAGGAAGACCGGTGTCTCAGATCTATGGCCACCTAAGCGACACCCCCAACCCACGCAGCGCTAGCCTGAAATCCAGATGGGAAGCAGATATAGGCCGAGAACTATCGGATGGCGAATGGGAAAGGGCCCTGACATTTCCTAGGACAGTGTCTAGAAATCATAGATTTAGACAAATACAACTGAACCTCTTGCACCGAACATACTTAACCCCATCCAGGCTAGCCAAACTTCACACAACTCAGAGTTCCAAATGCACATGGTGCGAAATGGACAATGCGGATCTCTTTCACACATTCTGGCACTGCGCCAGGACACAGTCCCTGTGGTTCTTTATTCAACAAACTAGTGCGAAACTGGGGCTAACCAGATACGAATGGTCTCCGGCGGTATGCCTATTGGGCACATATCCCAGACCAGCAAAACTAAAGCACCTCGCCAAATTAATGGACATCATGTGCATCCTGGCAAAGAGGACAATCGCGATGTCCTGGAAGAAACCATCGGGGCCTCAACAGAAAATCTGGCACAAGGAACTTAAACGCTGGGTGCTAGCAGAAACAAAAGCCTGGGAGCAAAGTGTGGCCAGATCCGCAGAAGCCTCGAGCATGACCTTAGACGCCTGGAAGGGACTCACAGACCCCTTGTTCTACCCCTCCGACGATAAGCCCCCATGAGCCGACATGAACCCACTATAAGAAGATCCATAGACTAAATGGGAGCCCCGGAAGCGGTCGCTTTTGGCCGCTTGTAGTCCCGACCCGAAGCCCCACCCTTCCCGAAGGGTTTAACCCCCCTTTACGCCCCCATTTGACACCGGATTCTCAGGAAACAGAAACTGGAGATAGTTAATGTTTTAATGTTTCAATGTTTTAATGTTAAAGTTGCTAATGTTATTGATCCGAGATGCTATGCAAGTCGTCCTCTAATGGCAGTTGAGATAACTGCCCTGTGGTTGTACTTAATAACAAATGCCAATAAACAAATTTTAAAATAAATCAACTGTTTTGTAAGAGGTAGGCGATTTTGGCCATTTTTGCCAATTGGACATGCATGGACGGAATGGACGAAAAGGGTAGGGAAGCTGGATTGGAAGACAAAGGCATATATTTCTGAAAAGTAGACAAAATTCAAAGTTTAGGAAGGGGTGAGTTGCGTAGGTCAGGCAACAACTACGTAGGGGAAAATGCCATAGATTTGGGGAAAAGCGTGAAAATGACCGAAAAAAAGGTATGTGTTGGACATGGTTAGCTTGGTACGGCAATGGCTTCTATGAATTTTGAGAAAAGCAATGCTCCGCTACATTCCCCCGACTCTTGCAGTTAGGAAAGCACACATTTTTGTAGTGTTTTACAAAACAAGCAATACCACAAGCCAAACAATGAGCCATGGTACACAGGAGTTTTATACTCACGGCCTGAACAGACGCACTTAGCATGTGTAAATCAGGAAAACCAATGTGGTGAGGAACGGGAAGCATCCATTCTTTGAAAGAACACAGGCAGACCTTTTCAAAGATAGGTGACTTGTGCAGGTTACAAAAGTGTGTGGTGCCTAAAGCAGCGACTAAATGTAGGTCACATTTGGGAAATGAAAGGGTTGTGCGACAAAGGGCACCAGCAAATGGGTCAAAACGTCATGAAAACCACAAAAACACAACAAATGTTCTACCTTCCTGCGTTCCCACAGGTGTCCCAATGAAAACGGTACCTCACGTGTGGGTGCACCTACCTGGGCGCCAAGGGGAAAGCCTAAAACACAAGTAAACCCAAGTCTGTTTTCACACCTGAATTTCACACTTTCTCCAGACAAGCGCAACATACAGATATGGGCCTTGGGTGTCCAAGCCACCAAGGAAAACAGGGAACCCCATGCATTTCCGAAAAGAGGACACCTGTGGGAATCCGCAGAGGTATGATTTGCGCAAATCGGCCCAGAATGTATTACCCAGACACCCCCACAAAGTACGAAATGTGGGGGGAAAAAACGAATTTTCCGCACATTTCACTCGGCGCACCCATCGAAACACGCCCCCAAAAACACATGGCCTACCGTCCTGCGTTCCCACAGGTGTCCCGATGAAAACGGTACTTCACATGTGTGGGTGCACCTATCTGGTAGCCAAGGGGAAAGCCTAAAACACAAGTAACCCCAAGTCTGTTTCAACACCTGAATTTGACACAATCTCCAGACAAGCACAACATACAGATATGGGCCTCGGGGGTCCAAGCCACCAAGGAAAACAGGGAACCCCATGCATTTCCAAAAAGAGGACACCCATGGGAATCCGCAGAGGTATGATTTGCACAAATCTGCCCAGAATTTATTACCCAGTGTTAGGCAGAATCCTGTGCAGTTCCCTTGGGGACCACTGAAAGAAGATTAAGACTACAGGAGTAAGCAGTAAACCCAATTGGTAGCTGTCTGTACCAGCCAGATTTACCTGGTAGCTGTGGCTGAGCAGACAGACTTCTCTCAAGAAGAGTAATGCAGTATACAGAGGATACACAATAGGGCCAAAAACACAGTAGAGCAAGCAAACACTGACCAGAGTTTGGTATCAAAAGTATATAATTATTTATTTAAAAACACACTTGTAAAAATACACTGGCACTAATATGTCAAGCAAGTTCAAACACAGTCACTATAAGTATATACACCTCTCTAGTTAATTATTCGACAAGTCTAGGTTAAGACACCACTTATTTAGCAAAACAGAGGTGAGCGCGTAACCGTAGATGGCACTACAATAATTTGTTTAAAAAGGGAGAGAAAAGGCAGAATAGGAAAAAAACACAGTACCAACACTTAAGAAACCACAGTAAGTCAAGAAAGGCAGGGTCTACTGTATAGCAAAAAGTTCATAGGCAAGGCCCACTCTTGGAGAGAGCAAGGCGGAATGTGCCCAAGATCACACAGTGGAAATGCACTCAAAGTCTTTGCAGAAATGTCAAAAAAGGTTGGATCAGTTCCGAAAGGTAAAGTTAGCAGGTCTGAGGTCACCCCAGGATAGAGAGTCAAAGAGTTACGGGACACCTTGGACAATCTGTTGAAAGGGAGACCAGGCGGGACACAGGACCTAAAGAATCCAAAGAGGGGAGAAGCTGAGCCATCTACAACGACAACACCACCGGTGGAGGCCTATTGTGTATACTCTATATACTGCCTAACTCTTCTTGAGAGAAGTCTGATCAGCCACAGCTACCAGGTAAATCTGGGTGGTGCAGACTGCTACCAATTGGGTTTATTGCTTACTCCTGTACTCTTAAACTTTTTGCAGTGGTCCCTAAGGGAACTGCACAGGTTTCTGCCTAACACTCAACACTGGGCCAATCAGAACAGAGTGCGACTTGAGTTGCTAAGGCAACGCAGTCCAGGGTGCCCAATCCCCCACCCACACATCCTGTGGAACCCAGACAGAGTGGCACCAGTTGGAGGGCTTCTGTGGAGAAGCCCGCAAAAAAAGTGGAACAAAGGGCCCGACCATGGTTGGAGTTAGAGACGGACACAAACGCCATTTTAGAAAATAGTTCTGGCAAAAAGACCCAACCGATGATTTTATATTAAATAAACTGGTGGTATCTTTAACATTGCACCAAAAAGTGGTGCGTTTAAAATCAATGGGAAAATCCCATAGGAAATATTCTGGTGGAATATTTTGCGTGGTAACCACTGCCACCAGCCAGAAACGTGACAAGGGGGGGACTGGACAGTGCCCCCTTGGAAACAGACCTAGGGGCAATCGAATTAACCCCTTCCAGTACTGGTTCTGTTCACAATTTTGGACTAGTAAAGTCAATGGTGACTTTACATGCCCTGGGAGACAGTAGTCAGTGCCAGGGTCTGGAGTCTATGTTTGGGGGTCACTAGGACACCCCTGTGTTACTGCACTGAGGGTGCTGTGTAACACATACACAAAAACAGATGATACCCTATGGAGTAAAAAAACCAATAGCCCATAAGCACACAAAAAGTCAAAGACATACCTCAAATCATACCTAAGAGTGGGAGGAAAAGAGTCTCACTCTTAGCAGGAGGAAAAAACAAACCCCAAAAATCCAGCAAAGCTGCTGGGGGACCCACTAGGTTTGGGAAATTAGCCTTATAAGAGAATTCTCCGTAACACCCAGACACCCCCGCAAAGTCCGAAATGTGGGGAAAAAATGCATTTTCCGCACATTTCACTCGGCACACCCATCGAAACACGCCGCCAACAACACATGGCCAACCGTCCCGCGTTGCCACAGGTGTCCCAATGAAAACGGTACCTCACATGTGTGGGTGCACCTACCTGGGCGCCAAGGGGAAAGCCTAAAACACAGGTAACCCCATATCTGTTTCGACACCTGAATTTGACACTTTCTCCAGACAAGCACAACATACAGATATGGGCTCGGGTGTCCAAGCCACCAAGCAAAACAGGGAACCCCATGCAGTTCTGAAAAGACGACACCCGTGGGAATCTGAAGAGGTATGAATTGCGCAAATCGGCCCAGAATGTATTACTCATAAGCCCCGGCAAAGTCCGAAATGTGCCGGAAAAACCCACATTTTTCACTTTGTCAGGGGTTCTGGGTAAAACATTCTGGTCCGCTTCGCGCAAGTTGGACCTCTGGATTCCTACTGGTGCCCTCTTTTCAGAAATGCATGGGGATCCCAGTTTTCCTTGGTGGCTTGGACACCCTATGCCCAAATCTGTAGGTTATCTCCCCAAACCCTTTTGTGGTTACCAGTGGGTTAGCCGTTTCCCTTTGCGGCTAGATTGGTTTACCCACACATGTGAGGTATCGTTTTCGTTGGGACACCGTGGGAACGCGGGAAGGTAGGACATCTGTTGTTGGTGGCGTGTTTTGGTGGTTGAGCAGAGTGAAATGTCTGGAAATTGTGTTTTTTACCCCCAAATTTGGAATTTGCCAGAGGTTCTGGGTAGTAGATTCTGGCCCGATTTGCGCAAGGCAGACCTCTGTGCATTCCCACGGGTGTCCTCTTTTGGGAAATGCATGGGGTTCCCCGTTTTCCTTTCTGGCTTTGACACCATAGACCCAAATCTGTAGGTTTCCCACATGAACAAATTGTGCTGTGGCGAAAGGCTTGGGGTTACCAGCTGGTTACCCTTTTCCTTTTGCGCCCCCGGTAGGTGCACCCACACATGTGAGGTACCTTTTTCCATCGGGACACCTGCGGGAATGCGAGAAGGTATGACATCTGTTGTTGGCGACTTGTTTCCGTGAGTGGACACAGGGAAATGTCTCTGAAATTGGCTGGAAATGAAGACAATTCTCAGACATTTCGCTCTGGCCACCCACCGAAACACACCGCCAACAACACATGGCCTACCTTCCCGCGTCCCCACACGTGTCCCGATGAAAACGGTACCTCACATGTGTGGGTGCACCTACCGGGGGCGCAAAAGGAAAAGGGTAACCCACTGGTAACCCCAAGCCTTTCGCCACTGCCCATTTTGTTCATGTGGGCAACCTACAGATTTGGGCCTAGGGTGTCGAAACCAGCAAAAGAGGACACCCGTGGGAATCCACAGAGGTCTGCATTGCGCAAATTGCCCCAGTTTTTATTAGCCACAATCCCCGACAAAGTGTGATATTTGATGGAGAAAAAACACAATGTTCACTTTGTCTGGGGTTCTGGGTAATAAATTCTGGGCCGCTTTGCGCAAGTCAGACCTTTGAGCAAACTTACAGACCCAGACCCTTTGGGGTGCCCCCCCTAAAAAGCGTTCCACCATTTTCACTTTTTTCCTTTGGTAACCCAACTCCCCTTGGTGCAGAGAGGCACATTGATGTGCCAATCTGGCCCCGAGGTGCCCAAACCTTACTGCCCCACCCACTGGGGGGCCTGTCCCACCATTTTTGGGGGCCCTCTCCCCCCTTACCCCAAATGGGTGGCGGGGGCACCTCATGCAGGCCTCCCTGGGCCTCCTACAAACTGCTGCGTGAGGTACACACCCCTCCATTTGGGGTGGGAGGGGAGAGGGCCCCCAAAAATGGTGGGACAGACCCCCCCAGTGGGTGGGGCAGTAAGGTTTGGGCACCCTGGCACCAGATTGGCACACCAATGTGCCCCTCTGCGCCAAGGCACGTATAGGAAACAAAGAAAATAATCCAAAATTGCAGGCTGCCCTTTAGCGGGGGCAGAGGGGCCCCCTACACCGCTGTGGAATCTTCTAATGTGAAGGGGGTGCACCTCTCCACCCCCATCCCAATTGGAGGGACGGCCCATCGCATGTAGCCCTCTTCAGGGGCAGATAAGGGGGGGGCCTGTCCTGCACTCCTCCCTGGGCTCAGGCGTCCGTTCCTAGGAGCAAATATCTGGTCCCAGGGAGGGCTGCATGACATGGCACCCACTCCATTGCGGGGGGGGGGGGGGGGGAGGTCAACGCCCCATCCCATTAAAAAATTCCCTGACCCTTTGGGGTGCCCCCATTTCCCCTTGGAGTGAGGGGATAGGGCCACCCCCATTTCTGTAAAATATATCCCTGGTGGCTAGTGCCCCCCCATCCCACCCAAAATTCCCTTTTTCTTATTTTCATTTTTTTGCCCCCTTCCCTGGGGGCAGATGATCAGCCATCGGGGGGGGGGGGGGGGGGGGGTAACCTGCCAAAAAATAAATATAAATAAAAAAATAAATTATTCAACTTTTTTTTCGACTTTTTTTTCCCCGACTTTGTCTTTCGACATTTGTTTTTCGATATTTTGACTGCACATCCCACCCCCAATTGGATGGGGGGCCACCTCATGTACTCCTGCCTGGGGCCATAAATCTGCCCCCAGGGAGGGCTCAAAGGGGTGGCCCCCCTTTCCACTTGGTGTGGGAGGGGGAGGGCCACCACCATTTCATGGGGGCAAAAAAAAACATCCACCCACCCCCCATGCCCGTTCAATTTATTATTCTTTTTTTTTTCTTTTTGCCCCCCCCCCTTCCCTGGGGGCAGATGATCACCATCTGCCCCCAGGGTTGTGCACATATGTGCCCCCATGCTTTGGGGGCCAGGGGGGGAGAGGGCTGCTTACTTGAAGCAGCCCCCACGTCACAAACATTTCCATGGTGGTCCAGTGGGTTGCTGGTCACAGATTGAGCGCTCTGCACTGATCTGTGCACAGCAATGCGTCATATACGTGGTGTCCATGGAAAGGGGACAAACTCCCCTTTCCAAGGACACAACTTTTTCCTATATTCCTGGTGGCCTAGTGGGCCCCAGGGCCCCAAACACCCTCCCACCTCCCCCCTTCCCTCGCCTTTTTTTTTTTCTTTTTCAACTCTGGGGGCAGTGATCATCTGCCCCCAGGGGTCTCCAGCGCTGTGGCCCCATGCTGTGGGGGAAAGGGGGCTGCTTACCTAGTAAGCAGCCGCCCTCTCCCTGCGTCACAAATGGATCTCTATTGATCCGGTCCGTGACCAGAAATGGCACACAATGGGTATCGTTGAAAAGGGGAGAATCTCCCCTTTCCAACGATACACACCTCGATCTCCGGCTTGCAATACAGCCGGAGATCGAGGCTGACAAAGGAGGGCACTCACCTTCTTTCTTCACTGCAGCAGCCGAAAATGGCTGCTACAGTGATTTTACTTTCAGTTTCACGCCGACGTGATTTACGCACGCCGACGTGAAACTAAAGGTAATCCAGCCCCCTGGCAGTGAGGGGGGGACCTCCCCTCACATAGCTCGGGGGTTGGATTATAGTTTTGAGCGATCACAAGGTGCCAAAAAGGACGAGCTATCTCGCCATTGGCACTGCACATGCACTTCCAGTCCTTGGCACTTAAGGGGTTAAACGGTTTTTATTAATTTCAACAAAAACCACAACAACCAAGGCAAACCAAACAAATTGTAATCTTAACGTATACCGTATCATGTTTTAACCATTGTTCAACCCCTTCCCCCGAGCTTACTCTCCATCACCGCCTACATTCGTCGTCTCTTGGGGTGTCCCCCTCCCTTCACCCTCCAAGTATCCTCCTCATCAAGGGCGGTCGAGGTAGATTCCGATAGGGTAGCAACCAGATGCCTCCAGGCTCTCAATGTCTCTGCTCCCCCCCCACTGGCCGCCTCGCCCCATACCACTGTTCTGCATCCACCCATTTCTGAAGGTTGTGCCACCATACATTCACTCTTGGTCTGTGCCATTCATCCACGTTACCATTTTGTGGAGTGAATTTTCCAACCGAAATTGGTTCTTAGAGTTGCCAAAGCATCACATTCGGTGCCCACATGTTTGAGCGACTCCATCTCTCTTTTACAGTAGCGACATTGTGCATCTCGTGTTTCTGATTGGTCCCTATGATATCTGGATGGAAATTTTGTTGAATACTTTGGGAGGATGTTCAGTGCTTTTACTTCCCCTTCCAGATTAAGAGCTGTCACATATGCACACCTTTTGTTTTGCATAGCTATCCGATCGCTGGGTAAGAGTTTTTTCTTTCCTGCACATGAGTTCCTGAAGAGATTGAGCGTCAATATTTACTGCCACTGGTTGAGCTTGTATTTTTATAGACCAACTATGGAGTTGCCCTCTGTCGGGTTTGTCCTTGTGTGGAACTAAAAATTGATATGATAAGGCTACAGGCATCAGCCTCATTTTTCTCCACATCATGATGGACTTTCAGAGAACTATTGAAAATAAGGATTGAAGGCCAAGTTCATATCTTATTAATGTGATGGGTACACTCAGTGGGAGACGCAAGACTTTCCATCAGAATTGTCCTTCCAAGGTTTCCCCAAGTGTCACACTGGATATTGAATCCGGCTTCACCTCCAAATGTTATTGTCGCCGTCACTTTTTGGCGATAAAACATGATTATTGATTTCGCAGTGAATTTCCCATAAGGTGCGTGTTTTTTCATTCCTTGTAGGGCTAGATTTTTCATTCTGGCTTTGAGGTCCTGGGTCCATGACAATTCTCGTACTGATTTGTTAAACATGATACCCAGGTATCTGATTGAATCAACCCTTTCCAATAGTGTTCTGTCTACGCACAACTTGAAGTCTGAGCCTTTTTTTACCCAGCTTTGTGCTGAAGGCCATGATTTTAGATTTAGCGACATTTATTTGTAAATTGTTCTTTTGAAAATAAGTCACCAAGTCCTTCATTAACCTCTCGAGGCCAATTTAAGTTGTGTCCACCAACACAACATCATCAGTGTAAATGCCCATTATATTTCATAGTGGTTTACTTTTGGTGGAAATGAGATAGTGTTCTTAAAGGCCGTTTGCAAATCTGCAATGTAGAGTTTAACTGACAGTGCAGCAAGTGGGCAGCCTTGCTTTGCTCCCTTCTCTGTGTTGATCTTAGCAGAGAGATCTCCTTCTGCGTTGAGTCTCACTCTTATGAAGGTGTTTGTGTGAAGTGCCTTTATTGCCTGTAGCAAGTCTTGTGGGCAGTTCCAATATTCTAATTTTGCCCATAAACTGTCTCGGTTTACACTATCGAAAGCTTGGCATAAACCTATGAATGACAGGAACATATTTTTCCCATCCTTCATGGCTGTCAGTTTCAGCAGAATAATTATCGCTTGATTGAGTTCAAGTCCAATGCCTTTGGTGAATCCTGTTTGCCTGGGATCCACAACTCATGCCTCCTCTGCCCATTTTGCTAATTGTTTCTGAATAAAGGAGGCAAACAGCTTACCAATCACATCAAGCAAGGCGATCGGCCGGAAGTTGTTAGGGTCACATCGGTCTCTCTTTTTGTATATAGGGACCACTATTGCTGATTGCCAAGATGATGGAATAGTCGCCGAGGCGTTTATCCGCTTGAACAGGATTTGGATGAATGTTGCCCACTATTCTTTGTTCTTTTTGAGAGTGATATTACTCCACCCATCGGGTCCGGCAGCACCTGAATTCTTTTGTTTGCTTATTGCCTCTAGTATTTCAGGTCGACTTGTTTCAACTGACCAAGACGATCTCACTTTATAGTTGTTCGATTTTTCTCGGGAGATAGGAGCTTTGATAACATCTGAATAATGTTGTTCCCATTTGTCTCTACTGATGTTGTTTGTCAGATGAGCGTGTTGTGAAAAAGAACCTTCATTCACAATAGTCCATGTGTCACTAGAGTTCTTAATAGATTTAAACATTTTCTCGCCTTACTCTTGGTCTCAACGTGTTTTAAATGCGATTAACCAATTTCGGTATTTCTGGTGATGTTTTTTGATTGCCAGTCCTAAATTCTGTTCTTTATTTGATTTTATCAAGTGAAGGTCCTTTCGCAGTTTTTTTTTCTCTGACGAATTTTCTTGCTATAACAATATTTCGCAACTTGATGTTCCACTGTGAAACCACTTTTTTTATTTGGAACTGTGATAAAAGTGGAACATAATTGACTGCATGGTTGTTGCATAGTAATTCAGTGGCTCGTCTATTGAGCCGCAACAGACTTAGTCCCTGATTTACTTGCACGTTGTACTTGTAACTACTTGACGGCTGACGCATTTCAGTTGACCAACTCAATTTAAGCGCGTTGTGATCACTGTTTGACATCTTTGTTACTTCAAGTGATTTTATTATCGAAATCCGATTTGATGAGCCCCAAAAGTAGTCAATCTTATGACAGCTGTCTCTATGCCATGTCGGACTTGCGGGAATGTTGCCTGGCATTATCCCATTCAGCATCTCATAATTTCTGGATGCCATTTCTTCATCCCAAAAGCGCCGTCGTTCCGCATGTTTACCAGGAGAGTTAGAAAGAGCTGTTTTCCTCGCCCCATTTTGGCCAAACCAGAAAAGGTTAAGATCACTGCATATATCTTCGAATACATTTGTCGATTGTCGATGTGACAGAGGAAACAAATGTCTTTGTCAAAATCATAGCCGGGTTCCAGTATAGATTGACAATGGAAAGGTATTTTGATTTACTACACCTCCCTCTCATTGATTCAATTACTGTACATTGGACGAGCAAGTTGGGATTTCAGTATTTTATAATTTTCCAACTTGAATTATGCTTAATTAAACTCAATAAACCGGAAAAAGGGCACTCTGATTTTCCCTTTCCTGCAGGATTTAGTAGGGTTGTATACCCATCACACGCCAGTGGTTCACGTAACCAAGACTCCTGGAGGCAAATTATTGGACTACATCTTTTATCTAGGCCACCTTGACAGAACAAGTGTCGAAAACCTCTTGTGCCCCACGAAATTATAGAGCACTCCTCAATTGCTACTTCCTCTGGGCACTATTGATGGTCAGACCGAATTGTCTTCAGAGGCACAATTGCATCTTTCATCATTTTGTCATGTTCGTTTTGAACTAGTCGATGATAACTTCTATCTCCTTTTTTTGCAGACTCTTCTTCTCTGCTCATTATCGGACGTCCATCTGTTCGATGAAATTGTTGACATCTGATTTTGCAACTCCTGCGTTCCATTTTCTTCTCAGTATTTGGTCAGCTCATGTCCAAATGAAAGTAGTGCAATTCTTGCTGATAATAGGGTACTTTTGATCGCTGAGGAACGAAGATGCAAATTCACCCAGTCTGGACGCAGCACAGATAGGTATTCTACTATGTCAATGTCTTCTCTCAGAATTGTACGAAGGAACAGGACCAAGTGAAGCAATTTCAAGATATTTTATCGATTTAGATTTACTTCATTCCTTGGTCCAGCAACGTTTTCATCTTTCAATTTCCACTTAGATCTTGTTGGTTTGTCACTTGCTAGGAACCGCCTCCCTTTTGTCTCCTTTTGCCTGTACCTGAGCTGCAGTATATTTGGGATTGAAAATCAAGGAGCTCGCCTCTACTATTTTATCATCTTTTTTTTGGTGTACTTTTCGCCGTTTATCTGGTGAGCCTAAGCCATAAGAGCTCTGTGCACGCGGCAAGGCGCACCCTTGATTGAGCACTTTTGACGATGACAACTTTGGCTCTACTCGTTTGTTTGCATTCTGATGTTTCAAATGTAAGATGTCTCTTGGATTGTCATCATGCAGAGCATCAACTACTGTGTTTTCCGGCGTTTCGTCTTCTATTGAATATGTTGACAGGTTTGCCAAGTCCTCTAAAGTAAATGAATGTGTCCTGCTAGACTCGCTGTCATCCAACGGCTGCATTTATTTAGCATGACCATTAAATTGCGGTATTTCAATTTGTTGGAGCAAAGTCGTGTTTAGTTTGGATGCTGTTTTCTTTTCATCAAGGAAGGCCTTCGGTCAAATAGAGCGATCGCTGGAGGGGTGGTGAGATTTCGAATGAAGGTTTTAGAGCCTTTTGATTTGCCTCTCTTTTTCACTGAGGTGATAGGCTTCTGTGTTTTCCTTACATTTGTCGATTTGTCTTTACACTTTTGATCAGTTTCCCTGAAGGGGATCATCGTTGGCCTTTTTGCAAAGATGTAAAATGTTGACGTTTGCTTGATTATGTCAACGAAGAGTGGTGATTTGCTGTTCTCCATTGTTTCTTAAACTCGGCTTCTCTCTTTGATTATCGTTTCTGTCTCTTTCATTTGGCCGTTTTGTTGATTTTTTAAATTGTTTTATTTCTTTTATTGGCATTCCTTAATTCACATTTACGCACAATCATTTTCAAATTAGAATACTTCACATTGGAACAATCTCAGTATTCAAACAACTTAAATCATGCATAACAAATAAACATGAACTGTCTCTGTGTACAACATATTACTGCAGAATATACCACGTAAGGAGCATGAGGTGGTGAGGAGCGGGGGGAAAGAGAGTTTGCACTTCATAAAATAAGATGGCATAGTGGTTCAGATTTTCTAACAATGCCAAGCTTACTATTACTGGTAAGAGCAGTGGTTCAGGGGGGCTTGTCGTCGGAGGGGTGAAACACTTCCCTTGTTAGGACCTTCCATGCACCGAATGGCACACTAGTGCCATCAGGAGATCTGGAGATGCATTTCTCCCAAGCCCTGGTTTCCGCCTCCTCCCAGCGCTCTAGCTCGCTGTACCACATGGCGTACGGCGGGCCCTTTCAATCGTTTGCTTAGCGTGCACCAATGCCATATCCATGAAGTTTACAATAGGTTTTACTTTGGCTAGCCTGGGGTAAGTTCCCAACAGGCATTCTTTAGGGGTCCAGTCATATCGGGACACTCCGGCCCTCCGGCAAGTCTGCTCAACTTTAGACCAGAGGCCCTGTGCCCTGGGGCATTCCCAGAACATGTGCATCAGGTCAGCCGGCTCCACTTTGCACCAAGTGCACTCAGGGCGGATTTGCACTTTAAACTTGGCCACCCTGTTTGGGGTCATATATGTACGGTATAATACATTTAATTGTATCATTCGAAACCTGGCATTCCTTGACACTTCCTTGGGAAACATGAGGACCCTCTCCCATTCTCTGTCCGTAATTTCTAGGCCCAGGTCTGTTTCCCACCTGGATTTCAGGACCGTGCTTCTAGATTTAGGTCTATCCATCAATTGACCATATAATCTATCCATCAATTGGTTATAAAGCAATGTGATAAGGGGGTCAGCCGTCGGTTCTTCTGGCCATTCACTCCATTTTGCCCGTGCCACCCACTTGGCGCGCTGGTACCATAGGAATTGACTTCCAGGCAAGCCCTCTGTGGTTTGGAGTGAAGTCCCTGAATGCTCCCTCCTCCTATCGACCCCCCCCCTGTATAAACCCCTTTTCTTTCCCAGAGTCTAACATTCGCTAGATCTGTTTTGGTTTTGCATAAGTCTAAGATCAGTGTCTCGGAGGAGTAGGGATGGTCCATCCGTAGAAGTGTTCTGGTCCTGTGCCAGATCTGCCTCCTTAAGATCATTATCATGGGCATGTTGTCCAGACAGTTGGGGGGTGCCCAAACTATTTCTCTCAAGTCCAACAGGGTCACCAAGTGCCGTAGCAGTCCGGTTTCTGTCGTGACATCGTCCGACAGCCATCGAGCCACAAAGCCAAATTGTGCTGCCAGGTAATATTTCTCCAGATCTGGGAGTTGGATGCCCCCCACGTGTCAGGGCAGAGTCAGCGTGGTCAATGCCAGCCTATTCCTGCCCGTTCCCCACAGAAATCTCCCAAGTATTCTCTCAAGCAGACGCAAGAAGGAGGACCTAATGTAGTAACACACATTTTGGAAATGATACAGAAACCTGGGGAGAATGTTCATCTTGGTGATTGATGCCCTTCCTATTACAGATAGGGGAAGCTTGGACCAGAAGCCGATCAATCTACGTAACGCCTTGAGTGTGTTACCGGTGTTGCGTTCATGCATTTTCTCTGATGTATGCATTATATTGACCCCTAGATGTCTACATGAATCTGGTTGCCACTGAATACCCACCTCAGGTAGATCTTCCGCATCCCAGCCTCGTAGGTCTGTGTAGAGAGCCGAATGCTAAATGCTGGCTATTGTCTCGTGGCTGTCACGCGTGTCCTTGTTATGATTCCAACTTGGGCATCGCATAACAGCAGAGACGGTTGGGGAAGACAAGTGGGACAGTGTGGTGCCTCCGGCGGGCTCGTTATAAAAAGGATTTCAACTCACTTACTGCGTCCCCAAATATTTTCAGTCTGCCAGCGGGAACAGGCAGGACTTTTTTCTGCTGAACTGAATGCCAGAGACCTTTGAGTAGTTGTCCAGGTCCTCCAACATAGTCGCAACATTCAGATATGGATCCTTCACATACAGGAGGACAGCATCTGCATATAGCGATATTATATGATTTACTCCTCCCTCTCGGATCCCAGCATCGAAAAATTGCTTCCTGAAATAAACAGCAATAGGTTCTAGGCCCAGTATGTAGCGCATGGGGGATAGCGGGCAGCCTTGCCTGGTACCCCTGTGTATATCCCACGCCGAAGAAATAAACTTCCCAGATCTCACCCTCGCCCTGGTGTATAGGATTCTCACCCATTTAATGAAAGCCTCCCCAAATCCGAATTCCTTAAGGGTTTTTAAAAGCCATTCCCAGTAGATGAGATTGAAAGCTTTTATAGCATCCAACGATAATGCGTAACATCCCCTTCCTGATGCACCTGGGTCATGATGTGTTGGAGCCGGCGAAGATTCTTTGTAGTATTACGACTGGGTACGAAGCCGCATTGATCTGCATGGACCAGTCCCCCTATCTGCCTAGAGAGCCGCTTTGCCAGTATCGTGGTCAATATCTTAACGTCATAATTGAGCATAGCGAGCGGGCGGTATATCACACTCTTCTGCCGTTTTTCTAGGTTTGAGCATCGGACCCACAAGTGTCTCTCTCATGCTTTCCGGCAGCTCCCCCAGGTCGTATGCCACCTGGAATACTTTATGCAGTAGCGGAGCAAGGGAAGATTCGTAGGTTTTGTAGAACTCTGGGGTCAACCCGTCGGTACCCAGGGTTTTGCTAGTGGCTAGGGACTTTACCGCCTCTGTGATATCTTCAATGTTGATGTCAGTGTCTAGGGCCTCCCTCTGTGCTGATGTCAACTTCGGGAGACCTATCTCCTCAAGTTTGTTTTGAATCTCTTCCTGGGGAACTGGGACATCATGTGAATACAAGTGGGCATAAAATGATTGGAAAGTGTCATTGATTTCCTGTTGCGTCTGTCTCAGTGTGCCTCCTGCATTCCTCAATGCAGTCGTCAGGTGCTTGGGGTGCTCTCTTTTACAGAGCCATGCCAGTAAGCAACCTGGTTTATCTGCCTCCATGTGTGCCTTGATAGTCCTTGCAGTGAAGTCAAATTTGACTAGCCTGCCCCATGTCTCTTTGCAATCGTTCCTAAGTCGATTTAGTCTTTCCTCCCATCCTCCTCGCCCAGGGTGGTGGCTTCTATAATATGGATTTCACCTTCCCGTTGTTCAAGCTCAGTCGCAGTAGCTTCCTAATGCCACCCGCTTTCGCTATGACTTCCCCTCGGATTACCACTTTCAGGGCCTCCCAACCGTGCCTAGCCATGCCACACTGCCCTCATTCTCCTCGATATCTCTCTCATGGGTGTCTCGGAGCTCTTCCCTGAAGGCTTGGTCTTTCAGTGCATCGGAAGACATCCTCCATAATGGGTTTGGGGGGCCTAGGACCGACCATCTTCCAGTCTATCAGGGGGGAGTGATCATAAATAGATCGCCCTAAGTACTGTGCCAATTCCATTTGGGGGAGATGTTCTTTTCCTATGAGGATATTGTCCAACCTGGTGTACAGGCCATTTGGGGATGAAAAATAAGAATAACACCTCTCCCCAGGGTGTAGCACACGCCAGACATCTGCCAGGTCTAATCGCTCCACCACCGTGTTTGTTCAATGCGGTGGAGGCTGCTGTTATTCGGTTTGATGGAGGAACAGACCTATCTAAGTCCAGGTCATGCGCACAATTGAAGTCCCCGCCCCAGAGAAGGAAGCAGTTTCTATATTGGGTTATTTTGGTGTGGATTAGGTCTAGGTGGGCCGTGATGTTGCAGATGGGAAAATAGGAGTTTACGAGACATAGTTCAATCTGCTCAATGTGGGCCCATAATATTGTGCATCTGCCCTCTGGATCCGACTCCACCCTACCAGTTTAAAGGGAATCTGAGGACTTATCCATGTGTACACTCCCCTGGCAAATTTGGAATATGTCACTCCAAACCCCTGCCCTCCCCGTTGTCCTTGTAGTTGGCCATAGATTCCTTTGTCAGTTGGGTCTCCTGAAGCAGGGCTATCCCCACCTGTTAGGGAGAATTCTCATTTATGGCTAATTTCCCTCACCTAGCGAGTCCCCCAGCAGCTTTGCTGGACTTCTGGAGTTTATTTTTTTCCAACTTGGTAAGAGTGAGAGCTTTTCCCTCACTCTTACCTGGGTTTTGGTATGTGTTTCTACCTATTTTTGTGATTGTGGACTCTGAAGTACACCACTTCAGTAGCCCCCTTCTTTTTGTGTGTCACACAACACCCTCAGTGCGGTGGCACAGCGTTGTCTTTGAGACTTCTCTCAACTCCATTTCTGAGGCGACTACTGTCCCCCAGAAAATGGTTAAGTTACCATGATCTTTACTTAGTCAATCTACCACAGATCCAGTGGAGTACTGGAAAGGGTTAACTCGTACCCCTTTGTATCTTTACCTCCTAGAGCCTTGTTTCTCTCTTTTAACATTGAGACTTGGCTGGTGGCAGTAGTATTTACCGTAACATTTCTACCGCGATTATATTAGATAAACGTGGTACTGTTCTTGGCTATTATATTATCCTTGAACATAAACCCGCTTGACCAAATCGTCTTTCTTTTGGCTCCGGTTGGGTTTATTCGCCATTTCTTTTTGTTAAAGTCCTTCTTGTGTTTTACTTTGCGTGGCAAACTAGGTTTGCCTTCTTTGTTCACTGTCTTTTGGCGGGCTTCTGCTCACAAGCCCTCCTCAAGGGGCCTGGGTGTCTAGGTGGGCTGAATGTGAGGGAGGGGTGTAGTCACCCCCTGCACAGGGTATCCTAGGAAACCCAAGTCACACTTTGTCATGATTGGCCAGGGTAGTTGTCCGGGCTGGACAACCCCCTTGCTGGGTGATTGACAGCCAGGCTGCGTGAATGGTTTTTTTTCGCATAAAAGGCAGGTCTCTTGGGCTAGAAGTCATAGAGTCACCACTGGAACTACAAGGAACCGAAGAGAAGCAGAGAGAACGATGGCTGCTGCAACTACCCCGTCCTGGTGAAGTCCTGCTGCAGTCCTGAGCAATCTGCCCTTCAACGACTCAGAGAAGATCAAGTCCAGAGTCTTCTTCCCTTGAGCTAGGTAGGGATAACCAGCTCATCTTCTACAGCCAGAGGATCCGCTTCCGTGGTCGAAGTCGCTGCACACTGCTGTAGTGGTCCAGATAGCCACCTGAAGAGCCTCTCCTGTTTAAGGAGAGCACCTTTTATTCCTCGTCGCTGCTGCCGGCTTCATCCCTGTGTGTGCAGACCCCCTTCAGACATACCCCTTCACAACGAAGCTCCAGTAATCGTGGGTCTGCTGGAAACCAACAGGAACAACTGTCAGGGCACTAGCTGCACCACTGGAACAAGGTACTGTGTTCTGTTGAGGAAACTGGGTGAGTCCCTGTTTCTTCATTTCCAAGGCTTGCCCTTGTCTTCCCTCCTTCTTATAACTTTTGCTTCCGAACATTGACAATTTCAAAGTACTTTTGGCTACGTTGAATCGTGAACTGTCTCACTTCGGCAACTGGCCCCGGTGTCTTTCGGCCCTGGCTCCGGCCCTTTGACTTTTGACCTCCCGTCTCAGAGTGTTTCTTGATTCTGCCTGCCTAACCAAAATATTGCCTGTGATTTTTGCCTCCAACTCCCTCTGGGTATCTCAGGTGCTAAGTGTGTTTTTGCCCCGGTAGCATTTCATGTCACGGATACGCGTTTGTTTAGTAGACCGAACTGTCAAAAAGTGATCGCAATCGTATTCGCAGTAACATGTTTTGTTCATAACACTGGTTCATTCAAACACAGGGTACTTACCTTGAGACTTAATGTACAAAGTGAATTGGTTAGTTGTAGTATATTTAATGTGTGGTTTTTATTGAAGTTTAATAGAAGAGTTGTGTTTATAACGAATGGTTTAAAAATAAATGTACTTATATTTTTCTACCTGAAAACTTGAGTCAGTGTTTGCTTGAGTCACAGTAATTGTGGTCCCTTGTTGTAATCTCTGCTACTGCTCATATACTCTTGAGATAAGCCTGGCTGCTCCGCCACTGCTACCACTCTGACATAGTAGTACAGGCTTGTACCAAAGGTAAAACTTGTATTGCCACCTATAGTCTTAATTGTGTGTAGTGGTCCCTAAGGGCACTGCACAGGATTCTACCTAACACCACCACCTTTCTATTCAGGAAAGATTTAATTCTGTTCCTGCGAAGGAACGTGCCCAACCCCCTGACATTCAATGTTATGACTTTGATTTGTGCAGTCATACTCGTTTAAAAGTAATTCCCGGGTCACCCAGTCATGGCTCCCCTTTCCGCGCTAACCATTTTGACACTGGCAACGCCTTTATCTCGGGTGCCTGGATCATAGCCCCCCATTTTCTCATCCCAGAGCCCGCACCCCAAGATCCCCCCGTTATCCCCTGGAGAGTTCTTAAGTAGCTGAACATGTAACCTAATGAACCGAAAGAAAACAAACATTAACAAACTGCTCCCAGCTGATGCCATGGCATGGCATGGCAACGCTCAGGAACCCCCTCGCCATCTGGGCCTATCCAGGTCATTCGGCGCGGGTGGTGTGCTGGCAACAGGCCTGCACTAGTCTCTATTTTGCTGTACGTCTGGCTCAGCTGACTCACCGTCCGAACCAGCATTTAAGAAGATATTGCAGCAATTAAACTTGGTGCTGTGTTTATGTTATGTTTATGTTCATGTTTATTGAGTTTATATAGCGCTTTACACCAAAGCGCTTTACAGAATAACAACAGGTACAGTAATGAATGAAGCATCAATTTACATGAAACAAACCAGTGGTACAGTATTTAGACCAATTTACTCAGGAGGGAGGGATTGGAGAGGGGAGCCAGCAGGTGATCTCCTACTCACTATGGTGGTTGAAGTATCCAATTTGAGGTCATAGGGAGGAGGGGAAGGAGGAGGAGGGAGGGAATGCGGGGCAGGGGTATGAGGGGGAGGGAGGTAGGGAAGGAGAGTCAAGGGGGTGAAGAAGAAGGGCCTTCAGGGAGGATCGGAAAGATGAGTAGGTGGGGGAGGAGTGGATAGAGAGAGGTAGGGAGTTCCAGTGGAGGGGGGCCAAGAGCTGGAAGGAGGGGAAGCATGAGGAGGTACAGGGGGCAGGGGGAACAGTGAGAAGGTAGAGATCAGCTGAGCGGAGAAAGCGGGAGGGAGAGTAGAATGAGAGGAGGGAGGAAAGATAGGGGGGGCGAGGTCATGGAGGGATTTGTAGACAAGGCAGAGGAATTGAAATTTCAATTGTGGGAGGAAGGGGAGCCAGCCGAGTTGGGAGAGTGAGGTAGAAATAGAGTCTCTAGGGCCAAGAAGGCATAGAGTGCGGATAGAGGAGTGGTATATGGATTTTAGGGGAGTCATGTGGGAGACAGGGAGTCCAAAGAGGACAGAGGAGCAGTAGAAGAGACGGGAGAAAAAAAGGAAGGAGATTAGGAGTTTAGAAGCACGAACGTTGAGGGAGGAGCGGATCTTGCGGATGTTGAAGAGGTGGTGCCGGCAGGCACGAGAGGTTAGAGAGATGTGGTTGGAGAAGGAGAGAGACGAGTCAATGTGGAGGCCTACGTTGGGGGGATGGGTCGAGATGGGGAGATAGGAAGGGGGAAAGTGGATGAAGGGAGGAGGGGAAGGTGAGAGAATGCTGGGAGGGAAGAAAAGCACTTCAGTCTTATCAGTATTGAGGGAAAGAAAATGAGATAACATCCAATTTGTTATGGCCGTAAACCAGGAAGAGAGAGTGTGGTGGAGGTCAGAGGTGAAGGAAGAGAAGGAGAGAAAGAGTTGGGTATCATCCGCATAGAAGTGGTGGGAGATGCCGAAAGAAGGAATGATGGGGGCGAGAAGGGAGGTAAGGTCCAAGTACGGAGCCCTGGGGAACGCCACAGTTCAGGGGAAAGTTGGAGGAGGTGCGGCCGCCACAGGAGACAGTAAAGGATCGGTTGGAGAGGTAAGAGGAGAGCCAAGAGAGGACAGTGCCTTTGAAGCCGAAGGAGGACAGAGTGCTAAGAAGTAAGGGGTGATCTACAGTGTCAAAGTCTGCAGAGAGGTCAAGGAGGATGAGAATTGAGGATTGCTTTGCATAGCGAGCGGTGAGGAGAGAATTGAGTCCATAAGTGAGAGCAGTCTCAGTGGAGTGTTTGGGGCAGAAACCAGACAGAGGTGGGGAGGAGGGAGTGAGAGGAGACAAAAGCTGAGAGTTGAGAGTAGGCTAGGCGCTCGAGGAGCTTTGAGATGAAGGGGAGAAGGGAGATTGGTCTGAAGTTGGAGGCAAGAAGAGGGCTAGCAGAGGGTTTCTTCAGGATAGGCATGATGGTAGCGTGTTTGAAGGCTGAAGGGAAGGTAGCAGAGAAGAGACAAATGTTGAAGAAGGTTAGGTAGAGGATGAGGAGAGGGTAGATTTTGGGTATGAGGGAGGTGGGGATGGGATCAGAGGGGGCAGCAGTAGGGTGAGTTCTGGACATGGGATGCAGTCTGGGGTGATAGGAGAGATGGTGGACATGTTAGCTGGGGTGGAAGAGGATGAAGGGGAAGGAGGGGAGAAGGAAGGAGAGGATGTTTTGGCGGAGAGAGAGAATTTTGGATGAGAAGAAGTTGGCAAAGTCAGAGGGAGAGAGGGTCAACGGGCCCCAGCTTCTTACGCTGTTCTTCAACTTAGTTGTAACCCAGCCCTCCCACCCATGCAAGAGGTACTCAAGTGATGGGCTCCTCATCTCCGGCCAGTTCATTGTGTTCCATCCAAATGTTAGCCGCAGCGGGCGTTTCCAGGAATATTGACTTCCCATTGTAGAGCGCTGCGTGCCTCGTGGGCTTTTAATAGGCATTCCTTTTTTGTTAAAGCCACAGTGACAACAATAATGCAAGCTCACTCCACAGCAGGAACAAAAGGTACCCAGTGGTTCCAGCAGTAATTTCAACAGAGTCTGAGGCAGACTAAACTCGACTGCCGAACTAACTGAAAACTAGGACTGTTGCTTTGGAAACCAAACGGAGGGTTTTTGAATGCGGAACAAGATACAAAGCGTTATTGATACTTTTAAGAGTGCAACAATAATACTGAATACCGAACTAAAGGAAAGATATGATGAGCATATGGAAAACATAGAACAAGTGATCAAAGCAACTTATGCACTTATGAACAAAGTAAAAAGCAAGCAATGAGCACTTATGAATGCTGTGAAAGCAAGGTGGTGGAAAAGGATGACCAGCACAGATTGAGTTGTGTGGAAAACACATGTGGCAAAGCCAAGAGACTGCTAAGGAGAATTAGAAATTAATGTTGGCCAATGATACCAGCTCAGAGTGAAAAGCTGTGTTAGCAAGAAAGAGTGGAGAAATATAACAAAAGCTCCAAGGGTTCTCAGTTGCGTGACCTGTAATGGGTGGACCGTGTGGTCTGACAACTGCGCCTAGATCGAGTGACCCCTGCTTGAAAAGAACCAAGGAAAACGAAGATAAAGAAGCTGTGTTTTATAACTGGTTGCTGAAGTGAATGAGAAAGAAAGCAATCTGTGTGAACTATTGAAAAGCCTCGATGGTTACAAAGTTGAACTGGAACTGGTTTTGAAAGCCAACAGATTTGAACTGATCATAGCTTTGGGAGGTGGAAGAACTGACATCTTAGGGAAGTGAACCCTGAGACTTTGTGAACTGTGTTGACTTCTTGGGGAAGGGAACCCTGAGGCCATTTGGAACTGTTTTGACTTGGGGAAGGGAAAGCTGGAAAGTATGCCAAGAGCTGAAAGAAAATCAGAACTTTATTTGGAACCCCGTTTCTTTTGTTGCTGACATCCCTGCACATTGTATATCTTTAGTTGTGATGGCAAGTATAGGTTTGGACACAGACTTACTGACACAGACTATCCTTCGTTTCTTTAGGTAGGGAAATCCCAGTTTAGCATAGCGCAAGTTAGATCATCCTAACATAAAAGAAAAATAAACCATTTTAGAAAATTTTATATGTTCTCTGTGTCTTACTTCATGATGCCTTCACACAACCCTCTGGATATTCACGTCTCCTTGAAATTCAGGCCATACACATCCTTATGACAAAAAATGGTTTGAAAAGGTTCCATGGAGATACATTTGTCTGCTGGAACCCAATGCAGGGGTAAGAAGTGTCCAACCACTGGCTGAGATGGAGCTGCCAATGCAGACTACAAGGTATCACTAGGAATTGACGCTAGAGCCAATGGCATCACTGACCTCGGCTCTCTCGCAGCCAAACTTAAAACCATGCTTTTAGGCCTGCATTAGTTTTATACCGGTATGTGCTGACTGACAAGGACCTGTGGTCCATTTGGATGGCAGAGATTTTTTTTTTATTGTATATTCATAAGGCACTTATACAGCAAGACAGTGTTTCAAAGTGCAACAAGGCATAAGGGAAGTGACCAAGGGAGCAAATAAATAATGAAATTGACAATGAGTTAAATAGAAAGTAAAGCGGTTCTACTAGCCTTCTGACATTCGGAGCGTGCAAGTGCAGAGAAAGGCTGCTGTGTGCATGAAGATCATCTCAAAAAGCTGTCACATACAAACACCTTCCTACTCCAAGCTTCAAGCTTTTTTGGTTCCCTGGCAATTGGGGACTGAACAGGAAGGTCACAGGGTGCAAGACCTTTGCAGCTGCCTTAACCACCAGACTTCTCTTGGGTTGAGAGTGATGACAAGAATATTTTGGGCTATATTTCTGTTAAAAGCAGTCAAAGATACAGGCCTGCTACACCCTGCCATAGTCAATTCAATAATCACTTAGCTAAAAGGGAGCTGGGTGACCTTGGACTAGGTGGGTTGTAAAACGGCAGAGAACTCCAAAAGGCTGGTAAGCTTGGTGCTAATCTCAGGGTCCAGAGATGTGCCAAGCCCACTGGCCTCCCATAGTGCTCTGTGAAGTCCAGTAGGGGGGGGTTAAAGAGCTCTTTAAACGTAAACTCCCCTGGTAGGAAAAATCCCCAGGTCACTAAAAAATTTCCTTTTCACCAATAGCGTCTTGAAAACTTCACCAGAAAACCGGAAGCCAGTTGATATTATGATCTCTTTAAAAATCAAGTCTTCCATTATACATCAAAGGGGATGGTTCTTGTCCAGTGTTTCAGTCCTGATATCTAAAAGCATCAAAAGTGTCCGGGCAATCCGCAAGTAAACCACCTTACTTTTTAACACTGATTGCAAAATCACATGTCACACCTGTGGGGAGCACAAGACATCACTGTAGTACTTCCTCCAACATTACCCTTTTGGTCTCCCATCTAGAATCTGTATGCACGTTTAACAAATGGCCGTTTCACAATCACATTCAGGCCCTCAAAGCCCGCAAACATACTTTCCACTGCCAACAGCAAGCTCTCCTTTGAAATGTCACTGATGAACCAAAAGATCACCAATGAACCCCTCTTGAAGCATTTTCCAGCACCTCCAAATTTGAGCTGTGCCTCAGGAAACTTTCTATAGCTTGCATTATGGAATGTTCCACCGGATATGGACTTTATTACAACAGGCTGCACTGGCATCCAGAACAGTCAATCTACACTCAGTTATCAGCAAAGACTTTGCAGCTGTAACTACCGTTTCAGTCATCACATTGGTGTCCACTGATATGACAGGAGTAGCAATGATCTCAGTTTTCTGGTCTAGAATTCAATGATTTGAGCAGGAATATCTTACCAGCTGTAAACTCTCCCTCTTGAGGGGAGCTATCCACAATAGTGCTCCTACCTGTCCATATTTTGCTCAGATCCCTGTGGCTGAAATACATCTTCTTAGCCTTTCCTTTTCTAGCCACTGCAGGTATGGCTGTACTCAGAAAGTCATGTGGCCACTCAAAAGAGCCTTCACTGAATCCGCTCTCTACCCAACACATGGGCTTGCACCACCAGAGGAACCAAAGAGGGACTCCACTGTTGCACTATCATCCACCAGCACATTAATAAACAGTAGATGGGGAAATTCGACCCCTATCCCTGCTATTCCTTGCTGAAGCTAGGGCTGTCCCACTGCTTAAGAGTGCCAAGCAGCAGCAGATAATCTGCAACATTCATCATTCCTGCGCTGGCCTCCCCTCACCAGGATTCAATGCATGTTCTGGGCTCTCCACCAAGACATCAGGGCTTGCAACAGCAGCCCTGCGTACTTGCACTTTGTTTTGCAGAGTTGAGGCAAGCCCGTCCTTTGTGGTGAGGTTATTCCTGTTACTCAAGCACCGAAACAAGATCCTGGTGGTGTTAGAACCTGTAGGTGATTCTCCTGTGTCCATTGCAGACAAGGGTGCGGCACCGCTGGAGAGAAAGCAGAACTGCACATGTGAGCCCTCCCAAAGTGCAGCCATCTGGAGCTAGGCCGGCTCTGCCCCCCCTCTTGTTATGTTTTTCTATATTTCTTTATTGATTTTTCAAATATTTACAAGGCTGAGTCTAGTCATCCATTTTCAATATATGTTTAAATCAAATAATCATTACAATTCATATTACATCCTTAGTGTGCTTTACCAATTTTTCATTTCTGACATCGGTTATGTAAACAAGAGAATAAGTCGGCACCTCACAATCGTATCATGACTATGTATGCGTTAATTGCCAGAGGTTCAGACAAAGAGTTAGCCCCCCCCCTCAGTAAAAGATGACTACACAAAATTAGAAACTCCCACCTCTATCCCAAGCGTACCTGTCCCCAATGATTTATAACAGGGCACTTTCCAAAATTCATGCATGATTTCTTCCCACTTGACTTGTGTTTGCATCTATTGCAATTAGCAAGTTTTGTAGTCAAGAATTTAGATATTCTGTGTGGGGTCATACATGTTCTGTGAAATATTTCAATTGTATAAATGTATGTCTTTGTGAACACTTTCTGGATATATAATAAACTCTTTGCCATTTCCCATCTTCTAAGCTTGTACCAATGTCTGACTCCCATTCCGCCTTTACCTTAAGATCATCATGGCTATATTAAGAAATCTCCTATATATTTGTGTTTCCAGTTTCTTATCCTCCGCTATTTCATATAGCATCTTGATATACATTTTAACATGACTTTATAAAGAGAATATATTTTTTAGATGTATTTTTATTAACTTTAAAAAAAACACCCCTTCACCATTTCCCTCCAGCTCCCAAAACCCCTGCCATCCCCGGCAAAGTATTCATAACAGACAACTATTGACCACAAGCAAAATTTGAGCAGTGATTCGAAATACGTAACCTTTGAAGGCACATATGTTCATGAAAAGTCATTATTTTAAAGTGAGCACTTGCTCCCAGTCCGATCTGAATTGTGGTAGATCTCCTTGTATTGAGTACGGCATCCACTCCAAAGCCACAAAGTTCCACACCTTTACAATCCAGTCTTGTTTCACCGGAGGATCCACACTTTTCCATGTTTGTGCCACTACTAGAATGGCCGCAATGTTCTGGTTTTGCCATTGATTTCCCATCTTCATCTCATATCCCCAGTATTCATTTGTCAATGTCCCTTTTACTACGATCCACATACATCTCTCATTCTATCATTCACTATGACCCAAAATGGTGTATTTCTTTGCATCTCCACCAAATATGTGCCCAATCTCCACGTTCACCACATACCCTCAAACATACCTGAGGCGCTAACAGGCTAAACCGGTGTAATTTTATCAGGTGTGTAATGGCACAGGACCATCCTTTTGACCCACATTTCATAAATATGAATCACTTGTGTTAGTTTTGGAATATTACTGCCGAGATGTACCCAATCTTCCTCAGATATGGCGTGCCTTACTGTTTTTCCCATGCGCTCATATATGACTATTTCGGATTTGTTGGAAGATCCGCGAGCATTTTATATTGGGCGGAAATTAGATGTTTATCAACAGAATTGGTTGTAATATATTTTTCGAATGAGGTTAATTGTCTATTTGCAGCTATCTTATTTGACACGTCTGATAACCAATGTCTCAATTGCATATATCTCAGTCTTTCCTCTTCCCGAACGGCAAATTGCTCTTTACAGCGCTCAAAAGACTTAATTTATTGATCTTCCATCATAGCTCTCATTCGGTGACATCCGACCATATGCCCCCCCCGCTCAAGCTTTGGCCGTAAATGTGGGTTCTAAAATAGCGGCGTCATGGGTGAGGGAAAAGTGGTAATCCCCTTCTGCTTTACTAGAGAATTTCATTTCTCTTCCACTAATGCTGTAATTTTGCTTAAAGGCATATTTTCTGGTCTACCAACCCGTTTAACCCAGAGGACTTCTTCCAGAGGTTTCCCCTCCACTGCTTTATCCATCCTACACCAAATGTTCCTGCTATTTCACATAAACCATTCCTTAATGACCCTAATTTGTGCCGCCATATAATATTAATATATTTGCGGAAACTCAGGAGAGCTAGTCCCCCTCTATGTTTCGGTGCCACTAGTATATTTAAGGCCACCCTCAACTGCTTTTTCCCCAACCCTTACCCCTTGATATTCAATTTCATCAGAAATCAGTGGAGAGGAACCCTGTCTGCTGCAGAACTCTGAGAACATCTATCGTTAATGATGTTTCATAGTCGGCTATCATCCTTTCCCAAAACATCTTCGAAGTTAAGATGTTTCACTCTGGCCTCCCAAGTGCCCGGGCATTCTCTCAACAGGTGTTCGATGGTCTGTTTTTTTGGATCCATGTATACCGGGCAAAGTATTTTGGTTTTGTCCCCTTGCCCCCGCCGATTGAGTGCTTCTCCCGTGTGGATCAGGTTATGTCAGACTCCGAGGAAGTCCTGCCTTTTCTTGGCATCTGGGAACTTCAAAAGATATTTCGGGAGAAAACCAAGCTTCTTGTCACACATGGAAAAAGAAGCCGCTACAGAGGATCCCCACATTTGATCTATGGTGTTAATCCAATCTGAGGTTGACAGGGCCTTCTTGGTCTTCATTGGATTGGAGATTAATGCTTCTATGTCGCTATCACAGTTAATGAGGATATCCAAAACTCGTCCTTAGTTCACGCAGAACCTTAGACTGATAGGGATTGAGATGGACAAAAAGATCCTCATTCAGCGTGTTACTTGATATATTATTGATCTGTAGAGAAAAAGGATCCTCCAGTCCAATTGGGATTTGAGAGATGTGAGGCCCAACTCATATCTCAGACTTACCATTGGTAAACTATTAGGCAAGCCCACTTCTTTCCTCCAGATCTTACCCTCAAGTAACTGCCAGTTCAATGACCAGGCCAAAGGTTTCGTCTCTAGCCCGTACACAAGTAAATATGAGGAGGGATTGGACGACCTGGAGAGAGTGGAGTCTACATCTCTACCTTTTGAAGGAGTGCCGGAACGGGGAAACAATCATGAAAACTCGAGCCTCGGCTCTCTGGCAGCCTTAAATATGGTATTACAGTGTTTTATAGGACTATACGATACAGTGGCATTTGAGGTCAGAGCAAATACGGCAACTTTGAGGGACCTGCGTTCTCTGATAATGACAAAGCAGAGAAACACACATGGTGCGAAAGAGCATGAACATATTCCTGTAAATCAAAGAGTAACATCTGTCCCTAATATGTCCCCAAATACGCCACTACCTGTGACTAGAGACGAATTCAGAAAAATTGACTGCAAAGAAATTCTAGATATACAAGATCATGGGTCAGTTAAAACAAAAAGCAATGATGCTGATAGGAGTCTAAATAACAGTACTAAGAATATGGCTCCTACGACCTTGGTTAATACAGCCACAGTAATAACTGGAAGTAGCACAAGAGTCAATCTTGGAAAACAGGTCAACCCGGAGAAGGGGACCTGCCAATGTGGCACAAAGCAAGCAACCTTTAAGGCTACGAAGAGTGCCACTAAATCCTGGCTTGGAGGGAGTGGACCAATGAAAGCAAACAAAAGAACTTGATTACAAGGAAATGAATATGGAGAGAACAGCAGCCTACCAGTACAAAATACAGAGAATTGGCAAGTAAATAGTGCACATTTGGATGAGGATTTTAATACTGAGTCCAACTATTCGACAGGGCGGAAGAAAATACAGTATAACTAAGGGCGGAGAGGAAATGAAAGGAGAACACAGATGCCTATACGTTTTGAGTCAGTATTTGACGATGAAAGAAACATGACTTTAAATAGATCAAACATTTAGAAATTACTTGCTTCAGTGCCTGCCCTAAACACTATTGCCTACATGGATTTACAATGTGTACATCTGTATGATCGAGCCTGCTTAGGAAAGTGTGCTATGTCCATTGCATCAAAAGTGGTGGAAATCTAGTACATACACATAAGGAGGATATACTGTTAAAAAGATATGAGAGCTACCCTATGGAGGTATCACCCAAAGCAAATAGCCTTGCAAGAAAGAACCTAAAAATCACAAGACACTTTGACAAAAAATCAGATTCTGAACATGAACTCGCGGAGAGGGGGTGGGGGGTGTTCAATTCCTTCAAACAGACGAAACAGCGAAACAGTATGACAATTTACAGACATATTATTTTATATTATTACAAGAAACATGGCTCACCAGTTGTCCAGTGTTGGATGGGTTTCTGCTAGACTACTAACCGACCAAGTAAGGATTGAGAGGGCGCCCTTGGGCGGGCCTGTTAACAGCTATAGCCAATGAGCATTCACTGTCTATCAAAAAATGTAAATGTGAATCATAAGTGGCTCTGGTAACTGAAATGACAGATTCCAGCCAGAAGAAAACGACCCATATGTTAATTATAAATATATATACTACAATCCAACACGTTGCTTATTAATCAACACACTGGATGAACTGGGAAATATTCTACTGGACTGGGAACAATAAGCCCCATTCTGTGCTAGAATTATCGGAGGGGACTTTAATTGTGAATGTAATGTAATATCTGTGACAAAGACTTAGTTCCTTTTGACGAAGTGAATGGAGATGTCCGAGATCAAACATGTGACAATTCAAGTAGGGCTATGTTGGCTAAATCATGGTCTGCTTGTTTTCTACAATGGGGATTTGTAAAATCCAATCTTCTGTTTGATGAGAAAATAAAGGATGTACCCACGTGGCAAAACATGGGGGCTAGCTCTGTAAATGACTATATTTTTCTGAAAAATGTAAATCCTGAGAATGTAGATACCTTTGATATTATAGCAACAACAGTAAGTGACCATTTTTTAGGGAGAATTCTCAGAAATGTGCTAATTCCCTTCTACCTTACAGAGCCCCCACTCTTTTTGCTGGACTTTTGATTTTCATCCTGGAGAGAGTAAGACCTTTTTCTCACTCTCTCATGCATTTTATTTTGATTTGAACACTGTTTCTTTTGTTGGTGTAGTCTGACAAATTCCATAGGCATCAACGTTTTACATTGTGGCACACCAACCCTCAGTGCAGTGCCACAGGGAAGTCCTTTTGGATTTCCCATAAGGTTTAAATACCTTCTCTTGGACAACTACTTTTTCCAAGAGCAGTGAAGTGAAATTGACTTTACTTACATTTGTAACTTTCTAAACCCAGCACACACTATCTTACAATAGGGTGCTGGAGGGGTTGCCTAGTATCCCCTTTGTCTAGTTACTCATGTAACGTTTTTGTGTTACCCTTTCTACAATTAATGGCTGGTGGCAGTGGTTTACTTTTTTACTACCATTGTGTGTTTTTACCGCAGGCTGCTTTCGAAGGTGCAGTATTGCACCCATGGGTGCTCATTTTGTCAAAATGGCCCCGGACTTCTATTGTTGCCATTTCTTGTTGTAAAGGTCCTTCTTGAGATTTACTCTGTGCGCCAAACCAGGTTTGGTCCCTTTGTTTGTTTGGTCTTTGGCAGAATTCTCCAGTGAAGCCCGTGTCTGGCAGGGGTAGGAAGTGAGGGAGGTGCCCAAAACTCCCTGTGTTTAATCCCCTTGGTTACAAGAATTTACCCACAGGTGATTGGCCACCTGGCTGTCCTCGAAGGACAGCCACCCTGCTGGGTGAGTGGCAGCTAGGCTGCAAATGAATAGGAGAACCCTGCATAAAAGGCGAGGCTTTTTGGCTTGGAAGGCAAAGTTGACCACTGGACGAATGAATCCAAAGAAGAACTTGGAAGAGATGCCTGCTGCAACAGCTGGACCGTTGGTTATCCCGGTGAAGCCCTGCTGCAGTGCTGAAGCTCCGAATTCGCCTCGACTAGAGAAGCCCTGCAAAGGACGACTTCTTCCCTTGGGTTGGTGGGACCAATCAACCCCAAGACAAACTCAACTGTAAATCCTTTCAGAGCTGGCTGTACTTCCATTGCTGCTGCAGGAAGCAAGGCCAGGGAGAGGAACACCAGCTTTGGAGCGCATCGTTTTTAAGTCAGACCCGAGCTCCAGGAAGATCCTCCGGACTCCCAGGAAGCAGGACTGACCGAGCCTGAGCCACCTCAACAGAGTGCTGGACCCCAGATGCGAGGAAAGTCCAGAGAGGTATCCGAGAACCTGCGGTAGTGCTATTTGCGAGAGGCGCGAGAAGCTGAAACCGCAAGTGCCGCTCAACTGAAGTTTACCCATTGTTGCCGCTGTCTTCCAAATCGTAGTGCAGGAGTCCGCAGACGTCCTCCCTCTTGTCCCCACAACTGAGGCCCAGGAACCAAGGATCTGCAGACCTACACAGGAACAGAAGTGCAGCTGGAACCATTTCTTCTAACCAAAGGTACTGTGAAACTAAGGGGTTGCTTACCTCTTGTTGTGTAGCCTTGCTAGCTCTCAGTTGATACTTGCCTTGGTTGCTTTTGCAAAGTTGCTTGCAGCTTTGCCCCTCACAGGCCTCCCAGCTTGTGGCCTTACAGTGATTTCTATTTTCTACAAAGACTTCTAAAACATTGTACAATACTTTTTACTTACCTCAAGAAGTGCCACAGATTCCCTAGACTTTGCTCAACTAACATTGGCTGCCCTGGCTCCCTGAAAGACTCTTCTTACCTCTGACAATGTGCCTTAACTATCGCTAACAAAAGTCACACATTAGATAACTTGTGTAGCTGGCAAAGGGTGAATTTACTTTCCGTTTGGGGTTCAAAAGTACTTACCTGCTTAAGAATATTTGTTGAACTTTGTTTTATTCCCTGAATATTTATCATTTGACACCAAACTCAGTATTGTTTTAAATGTACTAGTGATATATCAATGTCCACAGTGTCCTAGTTAGTGAAGTCACCTGAGGATGTAGGAAGTGTCTATGTACCATCCCAAATGGGTATCGACTGATTTAAAGAAACTAAGAGTGTGTATTACCTAAGTATATTTTGTGTGACATATAGTTGCTCCCTTCTATGAAGGCTTAATCATTGTAACCTTTAAATAAATACATAATAGTTTAACCAAGAAACCTTGGGTGAAAGAGTTTATATTGAATCCTTGTCATTGTGAAACTCTGTGTTGCAACCATACTGCTCACACTGACCCCTCTTGAAATAAGCCTGGCTGCTCAGCCACACTACCAACTTGTGTAGTACAGACTTATACCAAAGGTTGGGTTACATAATGCCAGGAGGACAGGGTTGTTGCAGTCTCCCAATGGGTAACGCCATTCAATGCTAAGATTAGAAGGGAAAATGGGCCCTGCGGCTAAAACAGAACATGAAAGCCCAACTAATTTTACATTTACTGGGAAAAACAAAAGGTTACGTCAAACCGGAAACCCCCACAATGTTAGCATCAGATTGGGTTCCTGGTGGGACTCCTTATCGGAGGTTAATAAGGAAAAGGTAACACAGGCAGAAAACTCCCCCAAACTCCTTAAACTGGTAATTCCACCTGAATTGAGTCCCGTAGTATATGAAGGTTTCATACAGAAACACTTTTAATGTTCAAATAAATGCAAGGAAAAAATTATTACGGGCCACTATTAAAGCATTGCCCACCGAGACTCCAAAATTAACTAAAATTGACATACTAAAGGGGACACCGAGCGCGAAAAGGGTATACCACGGATGGCTTAAGACATACAGAATACAAACATACGTAACAAAAAAGATACTGTTTAAGCATATTATTGCCAATGACTCGAGAATGATATGGCGATCTCTGAATGGTGTTGATTCCCAGCAAGCGCATCTACAGTCATGCTGTGTCTCAGAAGAAGACTGGGTGGTGCACTATACAAAGAAATTTGAGCTAAAACATGGGTATCTGACATCTAAAGAGGAGAGCTCAAATATCAAGAATGCATGGGAATGTCCAATTGACGAATTAAACAGTCATGATCATCGAATCATTAAATAACTCAAGAGCATGTGGCCCAGATGGCATTTCCAATCTAATATACAGGGAGAACCTCTCATTATGGTCAAAAATATTCCATAAACTCTTCACTCACATCGCTAAAGGGGGACCTTGCCCAACTTCATTGAAAAGTGCGACGATAGTCCCAATCTTTAAAAGAGGCGACAGAGCCCAACCCCAGAATTATCGACCCATTGCCCTATTCGACTCAGCTGCAAAAATGTTTGCCAAATTAGTACTAAAAGATCTAACTAATTTGGCGGAGAAGGAGGAGATATGGAGTCCTCTGTAAACAGGATTCCGTAAGGGGGTTGGTACAACATTGAATGCTCTAGCACTACATGATTGTACATAATTGTACTTCAAACATAGGTGGGACCTTTGGGAAGTCAATTTATGTTGCTGTAATAGACCTGGAAGCAGCTTTTGATAACATCAATATTGAGTACCTCTGACACAAGTTGAAACTTTGGGGTATCAATAGGGGGCTCCTCCTTTGCATGATAAAACCTCTGTACACAGACAACATGATAAACATAAGACTGGAAAAGCAGGGAACTACATCTAGGGCAATTCCAACCTTCAAAAGGTGTAAGGCAGTGATGCGTATTTACTCCCACACTGTTCAACCGGTTACTTGGGGATCTGTGGGAGGAATGTAAATCATAATCGCTTATGCCGATGATTTAGTCTTGGTGGATGCTAGGGACAGTTAGGTCTACAGATACTATTGGTGGGGGTGGAGAGTTACTTAAGAATCATCTGACTATAAACTCTCAAAATCTTTTGTAATTACCTTTAAAAGCAGACAAAGTAAAATTATACACATGGAAACTTCAGGACATACCAATTAGGAAGGTCTCCAATATCACCTGCTTGGTGTATTCAATCTCCTCAAAGAGTCAACTCAGTAATCAGGAAAAGAAAATGGAGGACAAAATACAACAGTAAAACTCTATGATGCAGGTTTTGAAAATGAACATGTGTGCTTATTGCTTAGTCCCCCTCATTGATCTTTATAAATTGAAAATTACACCCATAATGTTATATGGATGTGAATTTATAAAATTCAAGAATAGAATTCAAGAATAGAACATTTCTTGATGTCTTAGAATGAACAATCTGGAAAGCTGTTCTGGGCTTGCCTAGATCAACCCCAACTGGGAATCACATTTTAGTGGGCCCAGTTTGCTAAGCGAAGTCTGTACATACAGATTAAAACTGGGTGAAAAACCTAGGCTATAATCTGTATTAGTGTTTGAGGAACAAAGCTCATGCATACCCCTTTTTAGAAAGCTTCCACAAGTGCTGTTTGGTTCCTGAAAAAGCATTAGACATTACAGACACTGATTTTGACTTTGTGAAGAAGAAGATTTCGAGTTGGGAGAGGTACATGGATATTGCGGATTTAGAGAGACTGAAGTTGTACAAAGGCAAGCAGGTGTCCTATGCCCCTAAGGACAAAGTAAGGGAATGCCAAGCCAAATTTCCATCACAAGAAATGAGGGACCAATACCTTAAATTTCGCCTTAAGGCGCTTCCAACCTTGGAGGTGATCGGTATAAAACTTAAAATACCAAAGGAGCTAAGAGGATGTTGTGTGTGGGGCCTGGCACCTCTGGAAACAATGCAACTTCTGGTTCTGGAATGTCTGAATTTGAATGCTCACAGAATCAGGCTATTAGGTCCCTCGGTACACACTATTTTTTCAGTAAATAATTCAGGATTGTGGGAGAGACTAATTACAACAGCCAACCACAGCCTAATACTTGCAACAACAACAATAGTGGGGTCAATCGATGTGAAATTAGAAAAGGTGCTCAAGCAGGGGGGAGCACGACTGGTTGGAATGCTGGGACGAGTAAATATGATAAGTACTACAGAATGTGTAAGATATTGTACATACAGAACAATGATGAATTGTTACATATAGAATAATGATTGTTATTTGGTCCCGATGGACATCGGTGAATTTGCCAAAATTGAAATGGAAAATATTTCCCCTTTTCTTTTATTATGGATTTGTATTTTGGAAATCAGATATGTTCCTTTTAACTTTCTTTATTTTAATATGGTTATGATCAGTGATAACAAGTTTCTTGTAAACTAGAAAAAACTGAATAAATCCTTTAAACAAAAAAGACAAAATTCACTTTAAGGGCCTGTACCTGAAGTCAATTAACCCACTAAGGGGAAAAAATTGCTGCAGCAGGAAGGAGTAACAGAAAAAAGCTGGAGCAGTAGCTGGAAGGTCAGCAACAGTAGCAGAATAAGAAGCAGAGCACGAGGCTGGCAGTTCACTAAGAAGTGTAACCACAGAAAGGACGCTGGAGCGAAGGAAGAGCAGACTGAGTTGGTCCTGTGCTCACAAACCTTGTTTGGCTGTGACTGTATTGGAAGAGACTGGGAGAAACTAGCAGTCTTTCCAGGTGAGCCAAATTGCTGTTGCAGCAGAGGAGGTACCCGTTGTCTCCCTAGTCCCCGCCCATGCCACCATCATATTGGGATGACAGACGAAGAGCCATGATGGGGAACCCACACCTGAATCCTTGCAATATTCCTGTACCAAATGTCTAGTATATGAGAGACAATATGCACTCAGGCAACCCTTCAGAGTGTAGCCGCAAGCTGACATAGTGGATGAAAGTTACCAAGAAGGATGTACTTTGCCGAGCTGTCGAAATGCAGCCATGAACAGAATGGATGTGCATTAAAACTAAGTTTGCCGACAGTGAAAGAATGTCAAAGATATAAGAACATATGTTAATCAACCCAGCTACCTCAAAATACGAGCCGAGGATCTTAAAGTGGAAAGATGATGAAGAAGTTGTTTTCCCTTGCAAGATAGAGGAGTACATTGGCTTGGAGACAAGGATGCTATTTTGAGAGATGGAGGAAAAGCACAAAGGGAGTCTAATGAGCAGACGATGTGCGAGGACCTATTTTCCAAAGATTAGACGGAAGAAGAACATTCAAGGATGCCAAATATTGGACAATTAAAAGAGTATGAGGTTTGTATGGGATACAGTGAGCAAGTCTCTAAAGGCCAAGAGGAGCAACTGCACCCAGCATAATTGAATCAAATGGTGTTAAATGCACTGCCGACATGGACAAATTCATGGTCTCGTAACACGTGACAAAAAGCTCACAAACAAGGGCTATTCATTAAGTCTGAAGCTGAGATAATGGTGTGCCTACACTCCCTAAAATGTTCCGAGACAGTGCAGACTGGCAAGGTAAGCCTTCAAACAGAAGACACTTGCATGAGGACTACCGATGAGAGGGTAGACTAATCGGGAAAACAAGGGGAGAACTGACGTATCTCCAAGCACCTGGGTTTCGTTTCTATGTACGTGCTGCTAGCGACCGAATGTCCAAGGTTGGATTTGGGGTGCCAACCAATCAGAAAAGCCTGCCATGCACTTTTACATACAAGGTTGCAAAGTATTATTCCACTGCCATATTCTCTGCTATGCCGAGTATATTACACCACGTGTATAGAAGTAGCACAGGGTGTGTCTCACAGACAAGAGACCGCCAATGAAGGATTAACCCACATATTATCTATATGTAGACATTTTCCCCATATCCAATCTCACCCCTCGATAGGTTTTACAGTTTACCACGTAGGATGACGTCATAAATGACGCATCTAGCATTATATAAACTGAGTATAATCGAAAAGACATTGCGATCCTGGATGAAACGATTTGATGAGTGTTTATTCGCCCTGTTTTACTTCTTTTTTTTATTGTGCATTTGGTTAATATTTAAAACCTTTCACACAAATCATCAAGCATATGTACATCAATTGTATACATTATTTAATTTTACAAAATACTCATTAATACATTTGAATACAGTTTAAAATAGTTTTTTGATAGCAGTCAGGGGGGGTTAGGATTTTTTCTAAGAATTCAAAAATTGCAATTAAATTCAGGTTTAAAATACCAATCCACGATGACTCCAAGATGGCCGCCTTAAGGAGAGCACCGTAATCTATGCTCTCCTGAACATCTGAACCGGGAAAGCCAAATACTTTGGCTACAAATGCCCTCCCCAGGTGCATCACCACTCAAACAGAAGTGAAACAGGAGGGAATCCTGAATCTCTATTATCAGCATAAAAGGCTGACAGACGCAACGCATTGTCGGAAGCTGGGAAATCACGACCAAGGCGGACCCGCTAGAGAATGAAGAAGACAGCAAGGAGGGAACGCACTTTGCAGTGCGCTCACCATTGAAATAACTGGCTGCCCAGAGATGGACTAGGAACCCAGCATTGGGGAAGCAGATCGGCTCCCAAGAGAGCCAGACACAAAGCCGCAGCAGGAAGACAACAAAGATTCCCGAGGGAACCCCTGGCTGGCCTGACCGATTCGACACATCTAAACTGGTAAGCGGAGGAGGAGGAGGAGGAGGAGGAGGGCCTGTAGGTGCGGGGGGAGGCATCCCCCCAGGAGAGAGGAGGATGACTACTAGAGCCCGCAAGGGCAGGGACCAACGCGGAGGGGTCCAGCACTGCAACCCGGCTTCATAGCGCTAATCACATGCAGCCCCGAAAAGCATAGCAGCATAGAGAAGTGCGAGGTGACCAGGACATAGTGGGAGGGGCATATAAAGGCCCCTGACACCAACTGAGAAAGGGAAAATTCCCTACAGTAAGCAGCCAGACCTCATAAGGTCTCTGAGGGAAGCGAACACTAACTGGCATAATCTTTCTCAGTACGTTCCATATGTTCAGAGTTCAGCGGCATAGATACTCTCCAAACAAGCCTAGTGAATAGGACACGCTCAAGCCTTTCACAACAAGGTTGCACTGCTCCGATTCGATTAATACCCCTCGCATAGTTCACAAGGGGGAACCTTCAGCACAGGTGTACTACCAAAGGAGCTATAGAGGAAGTGGCAGAATTTTCTTGGAGGAGGGGCGATGATCGGAGGAGTCTCAAGATGTCCAAAAGCAGAGGGAAGGGAGCCACCGCCCCCCTCGAAAGAGGCTCAGAAACCCCAAGAAAGTAATCTGCAGAAGATGTGGAGCAAGGACCTGGCCTCCCCCCAATGTGGGCAGCAGACCCCGGAACAGATGGAGCACAGGGGCCGCCCACCCCCCCCCCCCATCACCACCAGGAACGAGAGTTCATGGTTTCCCAGTCAATCTTAAAACAATACTTTCATGACTTTGGCGACAAAATTGCTGACAAGGTCCAGAGACAAATGGAAATAATGAGAGAAGACCTGACGGTCGCCTTGCAGGCCACCAAAAGGGACGTGAGTAAAATGGAAGAAAGACTGGATACAAACGAGAGAGCGATTCAAGGACTCACAGAATATTCAAGAAGGACGGAAACCTTAGTGGAACAGTTGGCTACTGCAACCCATAACCTCGAATTGCAGGCAGAAGATCTAGAAAACAGGTCCAGGAGGTCGAACATTCAAATAAAATGCCTCTCTGAGAAGATCTCAGACAGGGACCTTGAAGGGGCGGTTAAATCTATCTTTGGGGACCTTCTGGAAGTGGAGGATGTACCAGACGTCAGAATAGACAGAGGTCACAGAGACCATGGGGCAAAGGGACGTCCTAGCAGCCATCCACGATTACACAATGAAAAAAGATTTTGCAAAGCGCTAGGAAGGCGGAACAGTTGACCTACTACGGAACAGATAAACTCGTTTTTCAAGACCTATCGCAGACCACTCTACTTAAAAGGAAAATGATGTTCCCAGCCTACGAGAGAAGGACGTTCGATATCGATGGACATTTCCTTTTGGCCTAGTCTTTGAGTGGCAGGGGAATCAACACCGGATATCATCATGTGAGGAGGGGGCTAGACTACTTGGGCCGAAGAAAAGTAACAGAGCCAGAAGGACCCCCGAAGCGAGGAGTCAGAGTAATCTCAAGAGTTGGGAATTTTCCTTGGTGCGACCCAAAAGAAACATGAAAGGTGGATACGAACCCCAATTGAAGGGTCATGCTACATAAATATGGTGAAAGAAGGGCACCTACTTCGACAAATGAGGCACAGTGATGATACACTTAAAATAAATATGGGAAGACAATTTGAGATTAAGCCTGGGCAGTGCAAGTAACAGAGTTAACTAGGGGGGTCCTGGGGGTAGGGGGATGGCAGGGGACAGAATCTAGAATGGGTTTACCCGCAGGAGCTTATGCTGGGGTTACTATGGGAGTCAATCCCCGAAAATACGATTCGGGTGGGTCTAGAGGCCGATTGAGACCAACTAGCAAGAGGGGGCAGGGAGTTCAGGGGTGAGAGGGAGGGAGGCTCGGACACTTCCAATCTCAACTTCATGACAATGGGGCAACACACAAGATTAGGTATTCTCTCCGAAAAGATTAAGGGGCTGAATTCCCCAGTCAAAAGGTGTAAGCTAGAAAGATTGTTACGGAGAGAAAGCCCGGACATTATAACCCTACAGGAGACTCATGTCCAGAGCCGGGACACCGGGACAGGGATAGAATGGGAATTAGAGGGTACCACCAAATCTACCAAGCCAACAACGAGAGCAAGAGGGCGGGGGTTTTGGGGGAGTATTAATAGCCCTGCGCAATATAGACCTTACGATCACTGATGTTGACAGGGACTTACAGGGGAGATACCTGGCCCTGAACCTCAAAGAGGAGGGATACACCATATCCAAGAATCACTAAATAAAATGGAAAATTGTGCTAAAGGATCGATAGTTTTATCGGGAGATTTCAATTGGGCTTGGGACCCTGAGAGAGATAGGAGTAGAAAGGTGTTGGGAGCCCAAGGCAAACCATCGAAGGAACTCCAGGGAAGGGGACAAAGAAGGCTACACATTTTATTCTCATGTTCACCGGTCATCGTCCAGGATAGACTGCATGTGGGCATCCTGAGCGCTATTCGGCTGAGTATTAGAAATACAATTGGGGGCAATAACCTTTTCTGTCCATGTTCCCTTGATCCGGACACTCAGTAGGTGGGCAGGCCCCGTAAGATTGTGGAAATGGAGATGCCCTGCTTACATGCTCAAGGACGACACTATAAGGGAGGAGATCAGAGAAGCGATAGTGGCCTACTTTGGGGATAATAACTGTGAGGATACATCAGCACACATGAGGTGGGATGCATTCAAGGCGACGATAAGGGGAAAGATCATTACTATCAAAGCATGCCGAGACCGAGAGATTAACCTGCGAGAAAAAGAATTGGAAGGAAAACTCAAGGGAGTAATGACCAAGATTGGGGTGGGGCGAGCAGGGCGACCAAAAGGGAGTATAGATCCATTAAAGTATAAATGGATATAATCCAGACCAGAGCAGCAGAACGATCGCTCCCTACTCAAACAAAAAAACTATGTTAGGGCAAATAAAACAGGCAGGCTTCTGGCCAGGAGGAGGAGAAGACCTAAACTATACTATACTGAAAATTAGGCGGGAAGGGGGTGACATGAGCACAAATACAGTAGATATAGCTCAGGGATTCTCACGTTTTTATACCAATTTATAAACCTTTGAAAATCCGTTGGAGAACCAACAGGAGGGCATATGTAGACAAATATCCTATAATCAGAATAACAGACCAGGAGGGAAGCTCTTAAGCAAAGCATAACCATTGAGGAGGTGCACAGAGCTATACGCTCATTACCCCTCAAATAAGTCCCCAGGCCCGGACGGATTTACCTCAGACTTCTACAGGTCCTTTAGGGAAACCCTAATACCATTCTTAGTACCCCTCTTTAACGAATTTGCCAGAAAAGAGCAAATTACCCCATCTATGGAAGAGGCAAAGGTGGTCTTGATCCCTAAGGAGGGCAAAGATCCCACTAGCACTGGATCATATAGGCTGATCGCATTAATCAATGTGGATGCTAAAATATACATGAAAGTCCTAGTGAACCGCCTAGATCAGATTCTACCAACCATCATTAGTACAGACCAATCCGGCTTCGTTTGGGGCAGGCATACGAGTGACAACATAAAGAGGGTAACGCATCTTAATGAAAAAGTGAAGAAGAAAAATCCTTTGTCTTCTAGTTGCTCTGGATGCCGAAAAAAGGCTGTTGATGGGGTATGATGGCAATTCTTATTCATCACTTTGGGAAAGATGGGATTTGGGGATAAAATTATGGCAAATAACAAGGACAATTAGAACCCATCCTTACGCCTAGAAATCAATGTTCACTTAACAGAGCCAATAAAAGTACGCAGGGTACAAAACAAAGATGCCCACTCTCTCCAATGCTCTACGCAGTATACTTGGATCATCTCCTGGCAGCAGTGAGAAGTAATATCGATATACCAGGCGTCCTGTTTGGAGGAAGGGAACATAAAATATCTGCCTTTGCGGACGAAATGTTGCTGACACTGACTAATCCCGCAGCCTCCCTTAGAGCCTTGGAGAAAGAGAAGCAGCAGTTTGGGCTGTGTGCCTGAAAATAAACACCTATAAATCAGAAATCCTGAATCTGGTGGCTCAAACAGACATAGAAAGAGAAATTAGAAAAGAGCTTCGGTACAAATGGGCAAATAAAACCATAATCTACTCGGGGATTAAAATGACGAGAAACCCGGAGGATCGGTTTAGAGATAATTACCCCCCTTTGTTAAAGGCTATAAATAACAAATTGGTAGACTGGGGCCCTCCAACGATAACATGGTTAGGCAATATCAACGTTATCAAGATGGTATATCTTCCCCAACTCCTATTATTTCATGACCCTTCCAATAGAAATTCCTGCATCGTTCTTCAGAGGGGTCTTAAAACACACGGGAAGATTTGTTTGGAATCACAAACGCCCAAGAATAGCGAGGAGGGTGATGATGATGATGCCAAGGGTCAAGGGAGGAATGGGGGAACCAGACCTCAAGGTACACCTTTTGGCGGCTCAAACAAGAGGGATTAGAGACTAGCTGATAGATGACCGAGAAGGTTTGGAGGGCAATGGATAAGGCGGAAGTGGGGGGGGAAACCTAGAGGAGGTATTATCGATGCCCAAGGAAGATAGACCGACAAACGTATACTGCAGCAAACCAACAGCGGTAGTGGGGGAAGCATGGGATGAGATAATAAGGCGCACTCAAATTACTACCTTCCCTTTACCACTTACACCAATCTTTGGAAACCTACAATTCTCTCCGGGGAGGTGTGTAGAGGAATTTAAGCATTGGAGGGAGAGTGGGTGACTTAAGATCCGAGACATGTTTGGAGGCAGGGAGATTAAAACCTTCCCCCAGTGCAAGGCCGACTTTACGGTGGGAGAAGGGGAGAGATTCAGATATGTGTAGTTAAGGCATTTGCTAATGCACCAGATTATGAGAGAAGCAGCGACACGTCCCCCAACACCATTCGAGAAATATTTATTGACAGATTCAGGAGACAAACACGTGGTGTGAGCCATTTACAAATATACTAAACAGGGGGTCGGGGGGAACCAGCGGTGAGGAGATACATGGCGAACTGGGAAGAGGCAACAGGTCAAGTGATAGACTACACAGAGTGGCAGAGTGTCTGGACCAATATTCCCAAACTTGGGAGATCTATACAAATCCAGGAAATATGGGTGGAACTAGTGATGCAATGGCATCTACCTCCTGAAAAAATACATAGATTTTACCCTACTGCATCCAGACTATGCTGGAGGGAATGTGGAATGGAGGGAACCTTGAGTCACATATACTGGGAATGTCCACATATTCAAACATTCTGGCGAGTGATCCAAGAAGCAGTAGAGGAAACACTAGGGGTGGAATGGGTGGGCAACAGAGGTCTGGCAATGACAGGACTGGGAGGTCTATTGGACGAATTACCCATGAAGGCAGAACGGAAAATATATGTGATTTTAATGATGCCGGGAGCATTGGCACTGGCCCAAAAGTGGAAAAGCAAGGCTCCCCCTACTGAACACAAATGGGTAGGTAAACTGTGGAATCTGGTGGCACTGGAATGGGTCTCTTACTCGCAACAAGGAGACTATCAAGGGTTCATGGCAGACTGGTCGTTGGTACCAAGATTTCTGCAGAAAGGTGCTAGGGGGGTTTGGTGTCCGAGGACTACGAGACTCTTGGGACTAGTGTGATATCTCTAATCCCCCTGTATAATAGAGAGAGGGAGTGCCACAATGGAACGAACAATGTCATTTGAAGGAACTGTTTTGGACAGGCGGGGGGGGCAATCATTTCATGACAACATTTTTGGAGATGTTAATAAAAGTTTACAAGGTAAAAAAATGTGAATCCACAAGTGATCCTCAGGTATGACGCTGAGATTAGAGATACATCTACCCAGATTCTTATGTCGTAGGTGTGCGATCGTAGGGCACTCCACACAAGTGTTTTAGTGATTCCTGAACCTTATTGCAGAAGCGACAATCTAAAACTGGGAGCCAGACCGTCTCGTGACACTTGAACCTCCTTTTTCAAGTATAAATTAAATCTTAGTCTCAGGGCCATCATTCAAATATCCCTGGACGTATGCTTTCTCAGATAAGACAAAGTGTTGAAGCTTTTTATATTATGTTCAAAGTGGTCAGTTTTATGTACAATGATGCATGTGGGGGAGTCAAAATTAGAGCATATGTTTACAACAATTTCTATTCATCCAAAGAATCAACGGGCAACAGGCCCAATTCTCGTCTTATCGCTGCTATAGAAAGTGAGTTGGGCAGGTGCTGGGCACTTCTCCAAAGGAGGGCCTCTAATTTTGACCAATCTATGGCAACTCCCACATTTTCCACGCCAAAGATGAGTCCTGGCAGGATTTTTTTGCCTGTACAAGCATGGGAAATTTTGAAAGGCGACCAAACTTGTTGTCAAACAGTGGCAGCAGGGAGGCTGAAGCCAAAAAGGACGATCTAAATTTCCTATAAGTTTCAGCTTTACATTTGTTTTATGACACCTGTTAGGGAGAATTCTCTGTTTAGGCTGAATTTCCTAACCTAGTGAGTCCCCCAGCAGCTTTGCTGGATTTTTGAGGTTTATTTTTTCTCCTGCCAAGAGTGAGACTCTTTTACCCTCACTCTTGGACATGACTTGAGAGTGTTTCTGTGACTTGCTATGTGCTTATGGGCTATGGGGTATTTTTTCCCCATAGGCTATCATTGGTTTTTGAATGTGTGTTACACAGCACCCTCAGTGCAGTAACACAGGGGTGTCATAGTGACCCCGAAACAGACTCCACACCCTGGGACTGACTACTGTCTCCCTGGGTCTGTAAAGTCACCATTGACTTTACTAGTCTTAACTTAGGAACTTAACCAGTACAAACAATCATACTGTGGAAGTACTGGTAGGGGCAATTAGATTGCCCCTGGGCTTGTTGTCGAGGGGGTACTGTCCCGTCCCCCCTCGCCGAGTTTCTGGCTGGTGGCAGTGGATACCACGGAAATATTCCACCGGAATATTTCCCAATGGGATTTCCCATTGATTCTAATGCACCACTTTTTGGTGCAATGTTAAAGATACCGCCGGTTTATTTATTTAATATAAATTCACTGGTTGGGATTTTTTGCCAGAACTCGCCGCCAAAATGGCATCTAGGTTCACTTCAGTAACCCTGAACCCGAGTCGAGCCTTTGTTCCACTTTTGGCGGGCTTCTGCACAGAAGCCCTCCAAAGTGGTGCCATTCTGTCTGGGTACCACAGGGGATGTGGGAGGGGGTTTAGGCACCCTGGACCGAGTTGCCTTGCCAACTCATGTCGCACTCTGGTGTGATTGGCCCAAGTGGTGAGCCGCCCCGCTCACCACTTAGCATGTTTGAGTGACAGCTAGGCTGTATGAATGGGGGTTTGCTGCATAAAAGCAGGGTTTTTGGGACTGGTTCTTCAGAAGTCGCCACAGGACCTAAGAAGCCGAAGAGGGAGAAGCCGAGCCGACCTGCCAAGACGACACCACCGGTGGAGCCCTGCGGAACCGTCTCACCACTTTTCCCAACGACAGAGGAGATCTCCAGCCGGGAGAGTCTTCTTCCCTTGACTGGTGGGGACAACCAGTTTCTGCCTTCTTTTCGCCTCCCTGAAGCATCTCGTGGCCGCCTTGCCTGTGCCAAGCACCCTGGCAAACGGGACACCACTTTTTACCTCAACCGCGATAGAGGGGTAACATCCTTTTAACCAGAAAAATCCACGGCTGGTTTCTTCCCTGATAGTGCAACGACCTTCAGCTTTCCTCCATGTCGAGATCTTCTCTTCCTCTGGACGCCGCCGCGACTTGCACCCACTACCAGGAACAACTGCCACCACTGGAGGATCCTTTCCATTTTAAAGGTACCGTGTTCCGCCCGGCTTCCCTTGCCACCGATTATACGGGGTAGATTTAGCCCTCGGCTCTCGAACCTGGGTAAGCCTGGGACACCCTAACTAAACTTTTCTAAACTTAGTAAAACCTTTCCTAGTCACCTGTAAAGACTTGTGACATTGTGTGATCTTGGACATCTTTTCGCCTAGCTTTCCCTAGAGTGCGCCTGGCAACCGAACTTCCTTGCTCCGCAATAGACTGCCTTTCTAAACTTACTGTGAATCTCTGAAAAGTGTTTTACCTTGCTGTTTTCATTACTTCTGCCTTTTCCCTCCCTTTTTAACTAACTTGTTGGAGTGCCATCTAACGTTAAGCACTCACCTCTGTTTGGAAATAAGTGGCATTAACTTAGACTTGTCCAACAAATAACTAGGGATGTACATATAAGTAATAGTGACTGTGTTTTGACTTACTTACCTTTCCTGTGCTAGTGTAATTTATGAGTGTCTCTTTTAAATAAATAATTATATACTTTTACACCTAGCTCTGATCAGTGTTTGCTTGTACTACTGTGCCTCTGTACCTATTATGTATGCTCTATATACTGCCTAACTCTTCTTGAGGGAAGTCTGACTGCTCAGCCACAGCAACCAGGTAAATCTGGGTGGTACAGACTGCTACCAAGTGGGTTTACTGCCAAACACCTGTAGTCTTAAATCTTTTGCAGTGGTCCCAGAGGGAACTGCACAGGTTTCTGCCTAACAACACCATACTGCCCAAATATTTTAACTCCTTTACTACTTCCAGTGCGTGCCCCTGGACCGACCACGTAAAGGATTTCCATTTGGATTTACTTCGTTTAAGATCAGGACCTTGGATTTGGCAAAATTTGAGGTCCAGCCTTTCAAAGAAAAGATGTTCTTTTTTGTAAACTTTTATTTATTGGCAGAAAGCTCTCGGCATACACGTTTAAGTATTACTTTCAATGTATACATACAGACAGTTTACAAATGGCACATCATTAGATACGGGGCATGAAGGAGTTATGCATTGTTGACCATCATTTGCATTTTGTGAATCGAGGGTGTAGTCGCAGTGGACATAGTTCATGCAATCAAGAAGCATCTTCCGAGTGATTGGAAAGGTAAGTGTGGAATTCCGACCATATATTTTTCAGACAGGAGCGGAGGGGCAGGGAATTAACATATTCCTCTTCACAGGTTTGAGTCCAGGTAAGTGCATTTAGCCCCATTTCAAGCGTTAATTGTTTCCAATGTTGGCGAATAAATTTTTTTGCCACCATACAACTCACATTCAGGAGGTTAACATTATCTTATTCCTGAAACCCTCCCACAGCCCAAACAGGACCCCTATTGGAGAAGGATCAATTGTGGTGTCTGCCATTTTGGAGAGTGCTTGCAGTATCCCATTCCAAAAGTCTTGGAGTTTGTTACAGGTCAAAAACATGTGTATATGGTCAGCCTCTACAGCGCGGCATCTTGGGCAAGTATGTGACGGGTGTCTGGCGAACTTATTGAGTCTGTGCGGGGTGTAATATAGCCTATTCAGGAGTTTGTACTGGATGCAACGGAATCGGAAATTAAGGGAGACCTTAGAGGTGTGGGAGCACATCTTTTTCCATATAGTGTCAGAGATAACGAGGTCAAGCTCATTTGCCCAGGTGTCACGTAGTTTGGATGGTTGGTCCAGAATTTTCTCTTGTAATCCTTTGTATAAGGAGGAGACTACCCTGCGAAGCCCAGCTAGAGTTGGCGATGTAGTGTATGGCTGGCGTGTCGGGGGGGGGGTTTGTTAGGGAAGCAGGGCCACATAGCGCAGAAGGAGGAGTGGAGCCTATAGCATTGTAGCATCTCAAGTGCTAATCCCGGGTCACCATGTCTGGGGTGTGATTAATTTAACCTCTGGGAAGAGATCAGTGAGTACTGTGTATCCCAACCCTTGCCAATATCGTGATAGTGCTGCATCATGCGTGGGCTTGAGTCCGGGGAATCTCCAGATAGGAAGCGACATAGTAGGGGCATGACTCGGACAGCAGTGGTAGCATTCAGTCCCAAGCTAGCAGTGTAGCTGCCGTGGGGTTCAATGGGGAGGTTTCTCTATGAGCACGATGTACAATCAGCGTTTTACGGTTAATGTCACCCGCTGCCAGTTGTTCCAGTTTGATATGGGGTGGGCACCCATGGTCCGTATACCAATAAGAAGCATATTGGGTCTGTGCCGCTACCCAATAGAGTTGTAGATTGGGGGCGGTGAAGCCACCGCTCTCATAGGGTAGAGTCATGTGTATCCACTTGTTGCGTACTGCCCCAGCATGCAAAAGCAATTGTGCGCATATTCTGTGTAGTCTATCAAAGTAATGTTTCCCAGGCCAGATAGGAACATTCGCAAAAATGTATAAGAGCTTTGGAACCAGGATCATTTTAACCAGTGATAGTCTACCTGCCATAGCGATTGGAAGAGAATGCCATTTTGGGATTTTAGTTTCAACGTATTGTTCTGCAGTAAAATAATTATCAGCTAGTAGAGTAGGCCTGGTTCTGGACACTTGGTCCACCAGGTACCTAATGCAGTCAGGAGACCAGCGAAGGGGGCATTCGCATAAGGGACAATTGGTTGCTCTCGTAAGGGGGAACATTTCAGATTTACTATAATTAATTGTGAACCCAGAGAAGGTGCCTATTCGGATTACATCTCTTAATATTGGGGCCAAGTTCATGGACGAGTCTCTAACGTATAAGAGCACATCGTCAGCATATAACGAAATTATCTCAGGGTGGCCTACCAGCCGTATTCCTCCATCGGCGTGTCGTGCTCGAATATAATCTGCCATGGGTTCTATAACCAATGCAAAAAGAATGGGGGAGAATGGGCAGCCCTGTCAGGTGCCTCTGCCCACCATAAAGAGGGCGGATCTCTGGGAATTCACTAGTACTCTAGCTGACGGACATGTGTATAACAATTTAATATATCTAATCATTTCTGCCCCTATACCCATCTGTCTCAGGACCCTCCACATGTATTGCTATGAAACCATGTTGAAGGCCTTCTGGGCATTAAGGGTGAATGCCACTGCATCCGCTTTTTTGATCAATCCTGGAAATTACATTGAACAGCCTTCTGATCCTTAGTGACGTGGATCTTCTAGGGACAAATCCTCCTTGATCATCATGTATTAAGAGGGGCATGAGAGGTAGGAACCCATTTGCCAGTGCTTTTGAAAAGATTTTAGTATTTATATTCATAAGTGATAGGGGCCTACACAATCCACATTTGGTGGCTGGTTTATCAGGTTTTAAGAGAACTATGATAGTGGCTTCATGCAGAAATGAGGGGAGAATGCATTCTTGGAGGGATTCGGTCCAGACTTCTAATAGTCGCAGGGCTAGGAGCGCTACGTGTTCCTGGTAGAATTCCAGGGTGAGGCCATCAGAGCATAGGGCTTTCCCTTTCGGAAGCCCAGTTATAGCTTCCACTATTTCATCAAGGGTTAGTAGGCTTTCAAGGCTATCCCTAGTTTTGGGACTAACGGAGGGCATAGGGATCTGGTCGAGTAAGGCGCGTATGGAGTGTGCATTGTGTGCCTGGCTCGATTTATACAGGGTACCATAAAATTTGGCGAACGCCTCAAGGATTTGGTGATCTGCCCATTGCAGGGCGCGATGTTCATCGACAACACATTCCACTTGGGTCTGGCCTCTCTCCATTCTGGTTAGCTTAGCCAGTGTCCTACCTGGTCTCTCACCATCTCCATATTTTCTCACCGCCTGAGGGCGTCAGAAATACCGAATTTCCCTAAGGGCATGCGATTCAAAGATCTCCAGCTCAGCACGGATCTGCGGCAGTTTATCATGGCTTGTCATAGTTGCAGAGTCTTAGTCTTGTTCAAACCCACAAAGTTTGGCTTCTGAGCGATGAAGATCATTCATGATCGCTTTCAGTATGCCCACCTCCCTGGATATGGACATGTCCCATTATATACACCTTGAAGGCGTCCCATCTTACACCTGCGGTCATGTCATGTGGAGTACTGTACTCAAAATACGTTTCAATATCAGCTTGGATCTCTGCCTTGAATATGATATCCGCCAGTGCCTCAGATTTAAAGTGCCAGGTGGTATGAGTGGGTGGAGCCGATCCTAATACTATTGAAATCGTCACTGGGGAGTGGTCTGATAGTGTGCGTACGAGTATTTCAGTATTTACTACCTTTCTCACCAGGGTGCCAGATGTCAGAAACATATCAATTTGTGACGAGTTGTCGTGCACTGATGAACATTACGAGACTTGTCTTTCCTGAGCGTGCAGTACTCTCCAAGCATCCCGTAGGCCAAGTGTTATGTGTAGGGCTAGTCTCCGGGCCGCCTGTGATACAGTCTTAGGGGTCGACCCCGTTCTGTCCCGATCAGTGTTGAGTATGAGATTCATATCTCCCCCCCAAAATGATCGGATTTCCCATGTATCCCATTAATATGGAGGCCACTTTGTCAAAGAAGTCAGGGGTATCAACATTAGGGCAATATGTATTAACCAATAGACACTCCACGTCAGCAATTATGCAGTGTAGAATCACATATCTGCCTTCAGGGTCTACATAATTCTTTTTCAGTGTGAATTGGAGTGATTTGTGAATGAGTGTCAGTACCCCCCTCACGTTTGTTGAGAAAGTAGTGTAGTATCGATTGGATCCCCAGGACGGCACCAGGCCAGTCGCTGCAGCTCTCGTGGCATGTATCTTGGATGAGTATCTTGATTCTGCGGGCCTTACTATAATTACTCACACCCCTAATATTCCACAACATCAAGTTAGTCGCCATCTAGCAAGTCAGTGGACATCCAATGTTTCCCGTCTCTTGTCCCAGAGTGTTGTGTGTCACATTCTTCTATTCAAGTACACCGTGACGCCTCTGCCTTTTTGCATTTACACACCCCAACTTGGATACCCACCTCCCTCACTGCCCTCCCCAACCAAACAGTGTACATACACCCCCCCCCATTCCCACCACTGGTCAGCCTACCCCAACTTGGATCACCAACTTGGAAGGCCCAACAGGGACCTAAGACTAATTGAACCCACAAGATAAACATTGCAACTGCAAGGGATACGCTGTTGCCACACAGCCACCAGTGCAGGATCTAGGTAGTCACCCATCTAAACAATATATCATGCGAGAGGAGGCTGCAAGTTTTGTGTGCCGCCATCTGCTCATGTCAGTAAGGAGTATAGGTAATTCAGATGAAGTGGAGTAAACCGGGCATGTTCAGGTAGCTCAGTTGTCATCCATTTGGTCATTGGCCGGATTGTTGAGGGGTATATGCGCCTCAATGAATTTCACTGCATCACTCGGAACAGTGAAAAAGTAAAGTTTGTCTCTGAGGGCGAGTTTGAGGCGTGCCGGGAATAACATTGCGTATTGAACACCGCTCTCCCCGAACATCTTCTTCACCCCTAGAAACTGGCGCTGCTCCTGTTGTACACCAGTGGAGAAGTCGGGGAAAATCCTGATAATCTTGGATCCCAGCCTCATCTCGCCCTTTTCCAGGACCAGCCGAAGTAGGTGATCTCTATCTTGGTAACTGAGAATCTTGGCAATAATAGGCCTGGGGAAGTCCCCAGGTTTGGGGCGCAGGGCCAGTGCTCGATGGGCGCGCTCAACAGCAAAGATGGGAGAGAGATCCGGGTTGCCAAAGAGATCTTTCAGTAGATTTTCAGTGGCCAGTTCCATTTTACCTTTGAGAGCATCTTCAGGTACACCGATTATTCGAATGTTATTCCGACGTGAGCGGGACTCCAAATCATCACACGTGTGCAGTCCATCTTCATTAGCACCTATCCTAGTTTCATCCTCGGTGATCCTTTCTCTCTCGTGGGCCAGTTGGGATCAAAGTGATGCCACATTGGCATTGATGTCATCCAATTTTTCGTGTATGGCGGCAAATTTCTTGGCCATGGACTCCATCATATTGGTGAGATCGGGAGTCGGTGTGGATGTAAGCATAGAGGTGACCCCTTGATCCAGTGCCAGCTGACCCTGTTCAGATCTAGGTGTTGATTTTGCGAATGTATCCATAGCCCCGTTTTTTTTACCTCCTCAGGAGCCTCTGGTCATGATATATAGGTAGGTCCCTTGCCCTGTCTGCCATCCTAGCTCCGATAGTGGGGCTGCTGTGAGGAATGTTGGCTGTTGTACAGCATCTGAGTTTAGCAAGTATACCAGACGCGTGTTTGTGCGGATCAGTGGGTGGTCGGTGAGTCGAGGGGGGACTTCGGTGCCAGCCATAGATTGCCCCAGCAGTGATAAGAGCCACCAGGTGTGTTTCAGCCGCAGTTGGGACTAGCATAGCGCTAGCGGGGAGCCACGGCAGGATCACAAGGTGATTCTCAAGTTTGAGGGGGCGTGGCCTGGAGTCGATGGCGAGCAGAGGCTGATTCGCCGAGCTCCGGCCGAGACGCCGTTTCCGAATCATTTATCTCCGGCTTCAGCGGGTTAGCAGCCCCCTGAATAGAACGCAGCGGTGTGTGAGGCGATCCCACATAAATCCTCCTCGAGGGGTCGGACTCTCCGGCCCCCCAGACGCCGGCGCTGATCACCGAACGCACTCCCTCCCCCCGCCGCGCCTGGATCCAAGATGGCGGCTCACGGAGTCTAGCGAAGCCTCCGCATAGCACCCCCGCCAGCACATCCAGGCGGGGAACACCGCGGAGGAGCATCACAGCGGAGCGGCCCCCATCCCAACACCTGACCGCGGCTGGCACCCGATCCTCGCCCTACTCCCCTACCACCACTTCGGAAGGCCCCGGTCGACACTACGTGCCGGAGTTGCCCTATTTCCGGAGCTCCACCGAGGCACAAACTGCATTTTGGAGACGGCGGTGGGGAGCTCACCTGCCTCCAACTTTCTCCCCTCTACCGGAGACCCAGCCGAAAACGAACACGCCGCGTGCTCCGGGGTCAGGAGCACGCGGCGACACCATCGGCCTCCCCCTACTGGGCCTACAATCTTCTGCAGGGAGGCCGCTGCCGGGTGGCCGGTCCGGAGGAGCTGCTGGGGCACTGGGCCGCTGTGGCCCGTTGCTTCGCCCGGTGTCCCGGAATCAGGAATGGCCCGGAGGGCCGCGACGAAGCGCCAACCCACGGAGCAATCGTGAGCACAGCCCCGGCTGCACTCCCCAACCACAGCCTGCATCGTCCATGCAGCCGGGCCGCCCAACTGGACTCCTCCACCAGGGGGGGACAACTCCGGCCTTCCCCCTCCTGAGCCTACATTCAACTGCAGGGAGGCCACCGCTCGGTGGCTGAGCCGGAGGAGCTGCTGGGGCGCTGGGCCACTGTGGCCCGTTACTTTGACCAGGCCTGGAAATCGGAAACGACCCGGAAAGCCGTGACGGTGCGCCGAGCCAAGGAGCAACTGTGAGTACGGCCCCAACTACCCTCCCCAACCACAGCCTGCATTGTCCCCGTGGTCGGGCGGCCCAGCAGGACTCCCTCACCAAGAGGGGACAACTTCTACCCTAAGCGCCCCAACACTATCACCCCTAAGCCCAGGGACAGCGACGCAGGTGCTAGGATAGCGGATAGAGCACCTGGAAGTACGGAGGAGCGCCCCACCTCATGCGCCCTGGACAGCCTCCAACTACTGAAACAACAACTTCCCAGGGCACAACCCACCCTAGAACACCGCTCCGGGCTACACAAGAGAGCGGCCCCGAACTTCACCCCTCCAGACTCAAGACTTCGGGGCAACCACTATTACGTCCCCAACATGGCCGCCAAAAATAAAACCAGGGCCGCCACCATGGACTCCTTTGTCTCAGCCAGGGCGAAGACTCCCACCCAAGCCAGGGCCAGCTCCACCGAAACCATTCGCTCACAAGAGACGGACCCCAAAGATAACCACTCCCAGATAATGGATGCTATTGCCTCATTAAAGACCCACATCGACTCCAAGATAGACGAGTTTAAAATAGACATACAACTCATTCGCCAAGATGCCCGCAACTTAACGGAAAGGGTGACGGCCATGGAGAAAACCACAGAGGCGGGGTCCGCGGCCGCGGCGACCCTACAATCTGAAGTTTCGGACCTGAAAAGGAAGGTCACGTTCCTAGAAGAAAGGGCGGAGGAGGCCGAGGGCCGGGCCAGACGAGGGAACATCAGAATCTTAGGTATCCCGGAGGGGAATGAAGGCCTAAATACCACGTCCTATGTTGAAACCCTGCTGCTACAGGAAATTGGGGCCGGCAAATTGACTCAGGGATTTTCGGTGGAGAGGGCCCACAGGTCCCTACAGAAACGACCCCCCCCTGGATCACACCCACGGCCAATTATAGCCAAGATACTAAATTTCCAGGACAGGGAAACCATATTAAGATATTCCAGGGAAACAGGCCCTATCACACGGGGCGAAGCTAAGATTTCCATATACCCGGACTACACCCAGAAAGTACAAAGGGAGAGGAACTCGTTTGTTCCGGTCAAAGCGAGGCTTCGCCAACTGAACCTTAAATATAGACTGCTGTACCCGTCCCGCCTGAAAGTTATCCACAAAGGGCGAGCAATCTTTCTCGAAAATCCAGAAGCGGCCAACATGTGGCTAGAAGACAATAACCTTGCCGACGGTGCAGATAACCCAGGTGGGGAAGACTGAACCCTGGGGGAGCAGGGCTGGACCCCAGGGACCCCCCACACCACCCACACATGAAGCATAAACAGCCGGACCCAAGCAGGTAACTCAATTAACAGTATATCATATGGAAACGACCCTCGTTTGGCCTCGCCGCCTCGCAGCAACCCCGCCCCCAGCGAAAGAACCAACCGGGCGAGTTTCTGCCCGACCCAACTCGCGCCCGACTCCCGGATGGGCACAGACGGCGCGAGAGCGCCTGAGCACCGCGACATAGTTGTAGTCGCTGGGCGCACCAGTTTGAGTTATGTTATCAGTTCAGTTAGTACCATAGTCTTCGTTCCACTGATGCTTGAAAATACCGTGATGGCCACAAGATACGCTTCAAAAATTGATGAACCAGAGGCCTATCACTTACAACTTATCAATCACGCTCTGATGCCACACTGGGCCGCCGCGGCTGCCCCCCACGCCAAACTCAGAACACCACACCAATGGCATCACAACTCAATGTTATGACGTGGAACGTAAGGGGAATGGGCTCGTACCTCAGGAGGAACCGCATACAGTCCTACCTCAGGAGGAAGAAAGTCTCGATAGCGATGTTACAGGAGACACATCTCACCGAGGACGCTCTGTCTAAACTGGCAGACCGATGGGAAGGAACTGTGAGAGGATCCCCATATTCCAAATACGCAAGGGGTGTGTTAATATGGATAAACCCTAATGTGCCCTTCCAATTACATGGATGCGAATCTGACAGGGACGGCAGATATGTAATAATGTGGGGAACTATAGAGCAGACCCCGATCTGCTTAGCTAACACATATTTCCCGCAACATGGAATCCCGTCGTACCTCAGCACACTGAGCTCCAAGCTGGCACACCACCGAGGCCAAACCTTCCTGTGGGGAGGAGACTTTAACTGTGTTATGGACACAACTATGGACAGATCGCTTCCTCCCCCCCAATCTAGCAACCCTGCAACCCGTGCCTTGGCAGAAACACTAGACCAACTCAACCTAGTGGACATCTGGAGGATACAGCACCCAGCCGATAGGAGTTATTCCCATTACTCAGCCCCACACAACGTCCACACAAGGATAGATTACTTGTTTATTGATCGTGACGAAGCCCCGCTGGCGATAACCACAGAGTATCTGGGGAGATCTATTTCTGATCACTCCCCGTTAATCATGCAATGGAGGCAGAGAGGACCCAGACCCCCGATTCCCATGTGGAGAATGCCTTCCGCGACACTAGAGGACCCACAGTTCAGAGAGGACCTTGCCGAGAGGCTAGAGGAGTACGTCGATATCAATAAAGGATCCGTCTCCACTTGGAGCACACTGTGGGAAGCCATGAAGGTGGTCACCAGAGGAGAAATCATGTCTAGAGCTGGAGGCATCCGCAGACAACTAAAGACATCACTTGAGGCCCAAGAATCAGAGATCACCCGCCTGGAGTCCACTCTTGACACCTCCCCAGGAGTCGAAACGGAACTGAAAGCGGCCCGAGAAAAATGCCAGCTCTCCTGGGACAGGCTGGAAAAATTTGACTTCGCTACATACACCGCTCGATCCCACAGGGAATCAGACAAACCAGGTAAGCTGTTGGCCTGGTTATGCAGAAGAGAGCACCCTAAACACTTGCCAACAGAAATAATAGATGCAGATGGTGCATCCCACAGGACACAGATGGGGATCAACAAAGCATTTGCCGAGTTCTACTCAAAACTATATGCTCATGAAGCCCGGATCCCCACCACCGAAATAACAGACACCCTGGATGAGATCGATATGCCCCAAATATCCAGCGAACAGAGAACTGAACTAGATATGGACATTACTCCCGACGATGTAAGATGGGCCATCAAGTCGCTCGCCACCTCCAAGACCCCAGGTAGCGACGGACTCACGCCGGAATTCTATAAAGCATACGAACCCATCCTCACCCCCATCCTACACGAAGTCTATCAGGAAGCTTACACAAACGGGATCCTCCCCAACACCATGAGAGAAACTATAATCATCCCCATGCTCAAGCCCCACAAACCACCTACTGACTGCGACTCATACCGACCCCTGGCCATGCTCAATTATGATAGCAAGATCCTCACCTCAATACTGGCCAGCAGACTTGCTAAAGTGCTAGGGTCCATAATCCATGAGGATCAGAACGGATTTGTCCCAGGTCGCAACACCACAGCCAATTTGAGGAGGCTTCAACACATCATGGCCGAAACTCATGACTCGGAGGAAGATCTAGCGATACTGTCACTTGACGCCATTAAGGCCTTTGACTCCATCTACTGGGAGTGGCTGGTGGAGGCCCTGCGGGCTTTTGGCTTCGGAAATGGTTTCATCAGATGGGTCCAGGTTCTCTACAACTCCCCAGTGGCCAGGGTCAAGACAGGCGGAACAATTTCAGAACCTTGGAAAATACAGAGGGGCACGAGACAAGGATGCCCACTCTCGCCCATGCTGTACATACTGGGACTGGAACCGATTGCTTTATACTTTCGTCAGCAACTCTTTGACGCCGGCATCAAGGTGGGCAACGTTCATAACATAATATCATTGTACGCTGATGATGTTCTCCTGTACCTAACAGACCCAGAGCTCAATGCACCGACGGCACTGGAGGTACTCGACAACTACGCGAGATACTCCGGAATCCAATTTAGTAGACGCAAATCCTCAGCATTCCCCCTGGCCGGATTGAGAGACGTCTCAGCGGAGGACCTTCCGAACATAGGGATAAAATGGCAACCCGAGAAGTTCAGATACCTGGGGATTAATCTCGGCCACACCCCACAGCTCACACATGAGCACAACACAGAAGCAGCCGTCACCAACCTCCGACGGTCCATAAAATTCTGGTCCAAACTCCCACTGGCGATGGTGGGAAGAGCGGCGATCGTCAAAATGATAATCCTCCCTCGCTTCTTATACTTCTTTGTGAATATTTGCCATTACATACGGCCCCCTTTCTTCAGGAAACTGGAAGCTATTATCAAGGACTTTATATGGGGTCCTCACAGGCATAAGCTGTCACTGGCCACTCTGACCCTCCCACACAGAGAAGGTGGAATAAAACTACCAGATCTTCAGTTCTACTACTTGGCCGCCCAGCTCAGTCACATCACGAGATGGCTGTCAGACGAATCTTCAGCCGAACTGGGGCTACTGAAGCAACACCACACCAACTTAACTCCCAAGGAAATCCTATGGGTTCCCATCTGCCGCTCTCCGGAAACCCCCATGGTTGTCGAGCTTGGCAGACAGATATGGACCAGGACTTGCCACATCAGGAAGGTGCAACACCCATACTCTCCGGACCATCCCATAATGGCAGATGTGTGCAAGAAGGAGGCAGACCTCCCCATAGCAAGGAGGTGGGAAGAAGCCGCGATATACACATGGGGAGATATGTTTGAAGATGGACTGTTCAGGGACTTCGAATCGATCCAAGAAATCGAAGGGCTACCCAAAGGCCAGTTCCTTTGGTACCATAGGCTCAAACGTACCGCCAAGAATCAGTGGCCCACCTGGCCAGAGGAACCAATCTCGGACCCTCTACTACAAGAAATGTACGACCTCTCTGATGGATGGAGACCTGTCTCCAGGTTATACAACAGGCTCATCGACAAACCTAACCCTAAGGGACCGACACTGAGGGCAAAATGGGAAGCAGACCTCGCAGCCCCGCTCACTGATAAAGAATGGGAAAGAGCACTAATATTCCCCAAGAAAGTGTCGAGAAATTCCAGATTTGGCCAGATACAGCTGAACGTCCTATATCGAACTTACATGACCCCCCACAGAGTTGCTTCGTTCAACGCGAAGGTCCCACCGGTGTGCCCATGGTGCGGGAACGACAGGGCAGACATGATCCACATGTTCTGGTCCTGCACCAAAGTGACGACACTCTGGTCGAAAGCCAAGCAATCCTGCAGAGACGCCGGCATGGAGCGATACGAATGGTCACCAGGAGAGTGCCTATTGGGTACATACCCCAGACCGAGCAAATTCAAACACCTCGTGAAACTAATGGACATTTCATGTATACTTGTCAAAAGGACCATAGCGATGGCTTGGAAGACACCAGCGGGCCCCAGACATGAGCGCTGGTTAAACGAAATGGCGAGGTGGACGGCTGCAGAGACCAGAGCCTGGCAGGAAGGAACTACATCCAGCGGAGAAGCTACAAGCGGCTCCCTGGTCGCCTGGAGGGCCCTTCTGACGAACATGCTCTTCAATGCGGACCATAAGCCCCCTTGAACACTTGTTGCGGTTCACAGTAACAGGCTCCCACCATCACAAAGTATATGCCTCCTGCAGCTGTTCCCCTCCACTTCCTGAGAAGCCACACTCTGGACTGAACCACCATCACGAACTTCACTTACCACATCACACGAAGACTATCGTTGTTTAAGATAAGTTTCCTTTTGTTTTCTTTTTCTCCCCATCTCATTCTATCTTTCCTTCTTCTTCACTTGTTTAATTCACGAGTTTGTATTGTTTCACCTTACCACGAAACTAATAAAATACTTTGGAAAAAAAAAAAAAAAAGGTGATTCTCAAGTTTAAAACCGAATAGCGATGGGGGAGGGCACTGGGTCAATCGCTCCCCCGCCCTGCCCAGAGTAATAGGCACGCGTTTCTCAATATGTGCATCAGCAGTGGGGACCCATGGGGCAGCAAGGACGAAATTTAGGTAGTTAAAAGCACCTGCCTCAGGTGGCTTCAGGGGTAGTTGGGGCTCGCAGCGCAAGTGAGCAAAGGGAGACACAACCAAGGCCGATATTAGTGCAGGTAGGGCCCAGGGTTTAAAGGAGCGTGTGTCTGCAACCCTCACCAGGACAATGTAGGGGAGGTTTCCAGCCAAATCCTCCCCAAGTCTCAGCACTTACTTGGGGTTGATGAAACGGGGTGAGGCCACAGGATCTGGTGTGAGGGCTCTGTGCATGTGTGGATCGGTGTAGAGGTGGATGAGTGCAGGGTTGGGGAGTCTCGTGGCGTTGTCACCATGCTCTTGCAGTGAGTCAGGTTCCCCAGTTCTCGGTAACGGGTCCCATTACCACAGCAGCACCCCAGCGTGCTGCCCGTGTTGGGTCTAGCTTCCCTCGTGCCTCGGGGAGCTCAGCAAGTCCTTAGTGAGCGCAAGTACGGGGTTGCAGCCTAGCAAATGGGCAGCGGGGGCCAGTGTACACGCAGCCTCTTACTCCGTTCATCTCCCTCAAGGGCTGCGCTGGGGATAAGTGTTTCCTCACTCCTCCCAGAGGGAGGGTGTCATCGGCCTCATCCACACTTATGAGTCCACGTCAGGGGCTGTGATCAGGGCCGCGAGTCGGTGTGACGATGTAGCCCCGACCAAGCACCCTCATCCCTGGTGCCGGCCTGGATATGGTATTAAGGACTTGGCTGCACCTCCACGCCGGCGAACAGCGGCGTCGCTCCACTAGGTGGAGCCGGCCCGCAGCGGGCCAGGAACCGAGAGAGCGCCCCCTCCTCCGGTTCAAAATCCGAGGTCAGCAGCTGCAAGAGACGGGCACCACACAGCCACCCGCCTACCAGCACACCAGCGGGGGGGAGGGGTCGATGGCCGGCCGCACACACCTCGGCCACAGTACGGCACCCAGTGTGTGGAGCGTTGGAGCCGCCTCAGTCACACGCCACTCCAGCGGGTCGCAGCAGCTCCGAGGGTGGCGCAGCAGACGCACGAGGCAGGAAGGTACGCCAGCGTCGGTCAGGCCACAGGGGTCTAAAACACAGCTCCGGGGTGGCCACACACGTCGGGGCTTGATCCGGCAATACCCCACACCTCCAGCACACTGGATCTTCCGTTTAAGGATCAAATGATCATTAAATCTGCCGCCTCAGCAATCTTCGTTTCGGTGCGGTGTGAAGCTGAAGAGCTAGGCAGCCATTTTCTAGGCTGCTCAACAGCTCCCCCCCTTTCGAAGTAAAGATAAAATGTATCCAACGCCGGTTGTAATCCTATCAGAGTTTTGTCGAAAATTATTACATTGTCGACATTGTTTAAGTATTGGATCTTAGTCTGACCTAAGAGAGGGGGATACGTATGGAAAAATTCCCAACATAGGCCCATGTTCATTATGTAAAAATTAAATAGGAACGGCCCCAGGAAGCACCCCTGACGCAGTCACTTATTCAGGGAAATCCAGGTGGTGCAGGACCTATTGGCATCAAGTCTGACCCTGATCTTTGTGTCCCTGTGTAGTGATAAAAGGATATCTATTAGTGCACTCGGGCAGCCGTGCTTGTATAATTCTGCCCGTAATAACTCCCGATTTACACAGTCAAACGCCTTACTTACATCTAAAAATGGCAAATATAAAGCCTGCTTTTGTTTCTGTGCCTGGACATTTAGTAGGTGTACCAGAAAACTGTTTAGACCCGTCCCCACTGCTTGTTTACACCCAGATTGGAATAGGTCAAGCTTACCTAGATTTCGAGCCCAGATTAGCAAATCCTGTAGAACTAGCTTCGAGAATATTTTGCAGCTTGCGTCCAAATAGGGATATCGGGCTGTAGTTAAGGGGCGAGAATCTATCCCCTCCTTTCAAAATCACCACCACTGTTGCCAGTTTCCATGACTGAGGGATCTTTTTCTCAATTAACACATTCGAAAACATCAGACTTCAATGTCATAACTGACAAGCCATCAGGGCTAGAAGCATTCAAGCTCTTGCTAGAGCCAATAAGGGTCGGCAAGTCATCCACATCCCAGGTGAGGGCATCCAGCCATGACACCCTATAGTCAACTGCACACCCTTCTTCATCTGCCTTGTATAGTTTTTCAAAGTGGCCGATCCAGATTGACTTCGATATGGGTTGTACCACAAAAACGGGTCAATCACATTTGACCTAATCGGCCGCCAGAAGTTAACCGAATTGGACCCTGACAAACATCTCAACATTTTTTCTGCGTCATTAATCAACCTCAGAAATCTGTGCACTCAGACCCAGTTTTTAAATTCAGTCTTTAGAGCACGACTTTCGGCAGAAAATGAGTGGCTGTTTTTGTTCAGCCCCCTAATGTTATGCCTCAACTCTTTCTTATGAAGCCTTACTGCACTATCAAAAGTGTGGCCGTGGACATCCAAACATGCACTTTTTGCCAGAGACCTGGCGGAGCATAGAGCACCCAAATTTAAAATAACAGTGGGACCAAAGCACTCAGGGGTGCATAGTCAGGGCATAGGATGAACATGTCTGATCTTGATGTAAATGAGGTAGCTTCAATCGCCTGGTTAGGTTTA